>NC_133757.1:26463888-26766666 GCF_036562045.2 Rhinolophus sinicus | reverse complement strand
AGTGTAAAGCACACTGGATTTCCAAGACTTAGTATGAAAGGAAAACATATAAAATATCTCATTGACATTGTATAATACTGATCACATATTAAAATTATAGTATTTTTGATATATTGAGTTAAATAAAATAAATTAATTTGACCTGGTTTTATTTTGGAGGGTTTTGGGGGTGGGGGTAAACGGGCTGCTAGAATACTTAAAATACATACTTGGCTCACATTTGTGACTTGCATCCTATTTCTATTGAACAGCACTGCTCTAGACTTTGGTTTTCACCTCATTCATCCTCCTGGGGACCCCAAAATGTAGGCAGAGCAGGCAGCAGGATGACTAAACCACAAATGAGGAATCTGAGCGTCATTCATTCATTTCCCGATCCATTCATTGCCCAGTAAGTATGTATGGAGCCTACCGCGGGCCAGGCAGTGGGAATAGAGTGGAGAACAAAGCAGGTATGATCCAGTCTCAGAAAGGAGACCTGGCACCTGACAGAGAGCAGCTCGTAAGAAATGACGGCAGGGCTAGAACCCGAACTTCAGATGCTAAATGCAGGGCCCTTTACCCTATACTCCCCTGGTATCAAGAAAGCAGAAAGGTGCCCGTCAGAATCAAATCACAAACACGAATGAGAAATTCAAATTCCTTCACTTTACTTGCCTGTGGCTTTTAGGTCTCTGTTGTGGAAAGACAGTGCTCTGTGGGATGCGGAAGACCCAGGGTCTAGTTCTAGCTGGGCTGCCTTAGAACTCCAGTTTCCACAACTTGAAAATGGGGGTGACGATAATACCTACCAAGGGATTGTTCTGAAGATAAGGGGAGATAACTAATGTGGTTTCCGGCACACTCAATAGATGTCTTTGCTTTGCCCTTTAATAGTCCAATGAGGTTTCCATCAGTCCTGGTTCGTCTTTTAAGGTTCAGGGTCGAGGTCATCCTCTGTGACATAAAGATGTCAAGCGGGTCCCGTGCACTCAGTTAGTATAGATGGGCCTCAACTAACACCTTCGTGGACATCTAAAAAGATGTTTGCAAATTGAAATGCCCTGGAGGCAGCAGGCTGGGTAACCTGACCCCACCCCCGGCTGGTCTCTGGCCTCCTCCCAGGTCCACGCCATTGCCCATCTGCGTGAGGGTCTCTTTCACCACCTGAAGCTCTTGAGAACAACGACTGTGTTCTGCTTTTTGTCCACAGCCCCTAGCACACTGTTTGATGACTGCTGAATGAATACTAAATGGGGAGGAGGGAGAAGATGGGCTCTTCTAACCAGCAAATGGAGCTGGTTATCATGGTTACTTACCAGGCAAGGCTCTCAACTCAGTCCCTTACAAACCAGTTCAGCATCATAGAGAGAAACACTCTTTTCCATTGCACTGACATCTCCAGTGAGGTTGCCACACAAAAGGCAAGAGGCTTAATTAAATTTGAATTTACAATGAACAACCCATCACTTCTTAGCATAGTAGGTAATATTTGGGACATACTTATACTGAAAGATCATTCTTCCTCTGAAATTCAAATTTAACTGGGTCTCCTATTTTTGTTTTTTCTAAATCTGGCAACCTTCTCCTCCAGCGTTAGCTGGTTCTCTCAAATGTGTGTATTGCTGATTATCAGCAGAATCAGGAATGAGGTGCGTGGGGCCAGTGCCAACTGGTTACCAGTTACCTCACTGGAAAGAACTCCCAATACCTAATTTACAGACCTGAGGACGGAAGTCAGGGGAGCAGAAGGACCAGAGGATTAGAATAACAGAATTAGAATGAAACCTCATAATCATTTGTGACGTGTGGTAAACAAAATCAGGCCTCCCACAACTGTCCATGACTTAGTCTCTGAATCTTGGGAATCTGTTACCTTAACACGGCAAAGGGACTTTGCAGATGTGATCAAAGATCTTGAAGAGGGAGATTATCTTGGATTATCTGGGTGGGCCCAATGTAACTACAAGGGTCCTTATAACTGAAAGCGAGGAGGAGAGTTAGGGTCAGAAAAAGAGATGTGACAATGAAAGCACAGGTCTGTGATACAGCCTGAGAAAGACTCAACTGGCCATTGTGGGCTTGAAGATGGAAGGGCCCCACGAGCCAAGGAATGCAGGGGCCTCCTCCAGAAGCTGGAAAAGGCAAGAAACTCTGCTCTCCAGAACCATAAGATAATACATTTGTGTTGTTTTAAGGCACCAAGTTTGTGGTAATTTGTTACAGCAGCAACAGGAAACCGATACCTGGCAACAGCAAAAAGAAATTGTCACGTCATTTTTTTCCAGAGAGAAAAATAACCGTCTCAAAAGACGCCTTCCCAAGCAAAGACAATTAATGGGACCAAACATTATACCATGTGTATTCGCTTATGCTATTTCATTTACTCCTGACAACAACTCTGCAATAATCTGGTAGCTGCCATTTCTACAAGTGAAGGGGATTGGGGCTCAGAAAGGTTGTGCAACTTGCTCAAGGCCCCCCAGCCAGTGTTGCTAAGGCACATGCAGTCTGGGCCAGGGTGGGGCAGGGGATGTGAATTTCCAGGCATCTCAGCTAAGACTGTCATGTTCTTCTTCCCTTACAACCACTAGCAGACCTACATTTGAAATATGCTTTCTGTGGCCTGGCTTTTTTGCTTGGGAAAGAATTAAGTTTTGTCTCCAGATATTCAGAGCATTATAATTCTTGTTTCTGCTTGGGTTCTGCTCTCCCCAGATGCCTCAAGACAGAAAAAAAGAATAATCCCACAAGCTTGTGTGGCACTTTTCAGCTTATGAAGTGTATCCACAGCCATCCTGTCATTGGGGCATCAAAACAGGTTAGGTAAAAGGGGCAGATTTCCCCCCCGCCCCTGTTTTACAGAGAACAAAACAAAGTCTTCAGTAACAAATGGCTGCCTGCTCAGAGTCACATAGCTTGAAGTGGGTTCTTCTGACACCCACTTATGCAGAACCTGGGAGAAGGGGCTAAGAGGAGGCAGATGGGGAGACTGGGAGTAAGGAAGGGATCAGGATTTCTGGGTTGGCACAGCCAGGAGTCCTGGGAAGGGAGAGAGGGAAGGGAAAGCAGCCTTCTCCTGGGCAAGAGTGGTGCCACTAATCAAAGGACCTCATATGCAGACTGGATATCTCCATTTAGTGGCTGCTGGTGCGCTATTGGTGCCCAATCACAATGTATCGTTGAATATCCAATATTCCCTTATAGGGTGTTGCCTGAGGGGCTCCTGGGGTCCTGACAATAGAGGAGGAAGAGCTACCCATTGAGAGGAATCCTGGGAAGCCTGCTGTGCTGAGCCAGGAATGCTGGTCTTCCCGTACCACTGTGGATCTGGTTTCCTCAAGACACTGCAGAGAAGTTGGTCCCTGAGGCAACATGGAGGTGTGTTCCCCTGAGCCCCACCCCCTCACTCTCCTCCCTACCCCACCCACTTTAGGCTAGGGGCTGATGTTTCGGGAGCTGAAGACCTGGGCTGCCTCACTGGCACACATCTGATAAAGCAACATAATGTCCTAGAAAGAGTTTGAGCTTAGGAGTCACACTTGCTGTGTCTGGAATTTTGATCTGCCACTTAACTATCTGAGTGACCCTGAGCAGCCCTTCTCAACACTGATTAAAAGTGATCCAAACACAACTAAAGGGTTATTTTGAAAATTAAATTACATTGTGTAAACCAAGTACCTTGCACAGTTCCTGTCACACAGTAGGTGCTCAATTAATGCTAGTGGCTACACAAACATTTATTGTTATCAGTGCTCAGTTTCCCTGAGGTTCACTGCATGGACCTTGCAAACTTATGAAATGTAATTTCCAAGCACAGCAGCAGAACGTCCTGCCACGTAGGAGCCAAGGCTGAGCCTGTTCTGAGTCGGTGTGAACTCTGTTGGGGGCCCTAGCGCAGCCCAAAAGTGGGTTGCTGTCTGCTGCCTGCAGAGAGCCTTGTTTTGGTGCTAAGGTGCCGTATGGGTTTTGTGATTCTTAAGCCAGGGGAGCAATTACCTCTTCCTGTGACTATAAGTGGAAACAACTGCTAATTCATACCCTTGAAAAAATTGGCTGCAAAGCCCGCTTTATTGATAGAGCCATCGGACACAAACTTCATCCACATTCTGTTAGAGCTCGATTTCACGTCCTCTGGCTTCTCATAGCCACAAAAGTGGCCAATCAGGGTGCTCTCATCCGTGGGGCCATCGCGGATTTCCAGGTAGTCATATGCACAGCTGTCATGCCTTTCAATCTAAATGGAGAAACAGAGGCAACGTGGAAGACGACCAATGGCTTAGCCTTAAGGTTTCTGATTTAAGAAGGGAAATTCAATATCAATCTGAAACATCTAACCAAGAGGCCAAAGGACCCAAGTGTGTCCCAGGCTTCTCCAAGACATCGCCTACTTGTGGAAGTCAAGGGTGAATCAAGCTGTGAAGAGACTGAGAGACGATAAATGGGGAAGAACAATTCTACAAAACTTCCCAGGATCCCATCCTGGACTTTCACTCGATTATTCTCCCACCCTCTCTAGCAGCCTTCAGAAAGGAGGCAGAGGACATTTCAAAGCCTGCAAAGTTTTTGATGTCAGATGTCCAGGTATAAAACATCATGGGCTTAAAACGTTTTCTTAGGGTCATGTTTTCCACCAAAAAATAGAAACCCATCTTTGTAGACCAGAAAATGCCTAGCAAGTTGGCATTGCTTTATCCCTGGAAAGACCATCCAAGCAGTACTTACCTCAAAAGCCTGGAAGGTGAGCCCCACGTGAAACCCCTCCGAAACTGTAATCCTCCAGACACATTCCTTGGAAGGTCTGTAGTCATCCGGGTAGTTGGGAGATTGAATCTGGCCAGCGTCTTTGTTAATGTCTCCCCCACAGGTAGCTTTAGAAAGAAAACCAGAGAACCAGCTTTAGAAAGAGAAAGGAAGGGGGGGTCCCTGGTCGGATCTCACGAAGGAAGTTGGCCTCTCATCACCACTAGGTGACTCCACTTGCCAACATTTTCATTTCCATCCAACCAGGACTGAGCCTCCAGAAAGGCATAATTTCATTTGTTTGCATCTCTGAATTTTTTTCATATAGAAAAGAACCATGTAGAGCAGCAGTCGTTCTCTACCTGGCTGTGCATTGAAATCACCTGGGAGATTTTTCAAGCCATGGAAGCCGGGGCCACATCCCCACAAGTTCTAACTGAAGTGGGTCTGGGGGCCCTCAGAGCAGCAGTGATGTGTAAGAGTTCCCCAGGTGACGCTAATGTGGAGGTAGGGACCGCACACACGCACACGTACATTATTCCTTTTCTAAAAATGAAACATTGGCCTCTCCAAAATCACAATTTAAAGCCAAAAGGGGCCTTAGTAACCATGCAGTGGTTTCCTGGGGGGGACGGGTGGGGCAGTGCACAGGGGTAGCTACCCAGAGAAACGTAATATGTGGAACAAATAGAAGCGGAACTGCCCTGGTGGCAGCTGCTTAGAGCCGAGACCTACTGGTTCTCTCACCTCAACCACCATGGTGACGTCAGAGGCCCTTCCAAGAAATGTATCCAAAAGCCCCCCGAACAATGCTCAAAGTCCTCTCTTCACAAATGAAACAAACAGGGGCTTCGAGAGGTTAGATTTTTTGCTCAGGCTCCCACAACTATTCAGACTGTTCTCATTTCCACAGGGTTCTATACACCCTGGTACCACCCCTCACGGGACTGGAATGAGGGTTCAGCAGCTTGGTGACAGGTAGATGACATCTGTCCTGAAGTGAGCACAGCTGGCCCCTCCGCTTCCAGAGTGTGGAGGCAGAGGACAATGAATTTCTCAGCCTAGCCCCCTCAGTGGCTGCCCCATTCCTCACGGCTCTGGCAGCTACCACGCACGCCCGGCAGGAAGAGGGACGGCGGGCTGCATGTGAAGGGCAGAGGCACATCAGGAGCTACCCAGGTGGCTTCTTCCATCACGAACGAACCTTCATACACCGCGAAGAAGCCCTTGCCCAGGATGTTGCTGCTGCTCCGGAACTCCACCCAGAGCCGGCTGTCTGTGGAGACGAGGGGCTCTGGGGCTTTGTCGCCACAAAACCTACCTGGGAAGCGGAAAAGGAACAGTCAGGCTGCTGGTGGACAGCAGGAAGCGGCTTACTGCAGGCAGAGAGAAAGTGGTGTTTCTTTAAATGTGGTTCAAGGTGAGTAATAACCCCTACTGTGGCAACTCCTCCTGTAGCACACACAGGAGTAGAAGATGGGATGGAAACAGTCACACAATGTGTCCCTTCCTCACAATGCCTTGTACCTGGAATATAACCCAGGCACCTCTCTCTCCTACCAAATGGGTCTTGTTGAAGTGCTGAAGGTGAGGCGGGACAATGTCCTGAGATGGTGATAGCTGTGCCCCACCCCCCAGCCCCCGGTGTTTCCTATTACATACACAGCCTTCTCTTTTGGGGGCATGCCTTTGGGAAGACATTACGCCTTTCTCGCCTCAGAGAAGGCATGCCAGAGATCACATGATGAAGAAATCAGATCTTCTTGGCTTTTGAATGTCACAAGCCTAGTCACAATGCCAAAGATTTAGAAGAATACACAATGAATAAGAGCCCATCTTCCTGTCCTTGTAGCCTTAGAGAGAGTCCTAGGATGGAAGAGGGAGGGGACCAGGGAGAGAGCGGCTTGGAGAAGGCACCATGGAGCCTCTAAAAGGATCCAGTGCCCTGTCCCACCCTGAGCTGAGACTGGGTGGAAAGGATGATAGAGACGCTCAGTAGGTTTCAGGACCTGAGAAGCAGATAACTCTGCCCAGTCTCTGGGCAGAGCCTGGAGCAACAAGACCCTAGATTTCCCATGTCGCACCTGGGTCAGAACAAGTGTCTGCAGGTTTGTTAAGGCATGAAGCCAGGCGACAGGCACGCAGACAGAATTCTTCAGGGAAAGCAGGGTGTGACGGCAGCAATGTGGTTTCAGGCTCCTGGGAGGGGTGTGGAAATGACTTTCCTGTCGCCCAGAGGATATCTTCTAGGGAGAAAGGGACGAGGCACCAAGCTGAACTGGCCCGGGGCTGAGATAAGGAGGGGGCCCAGCAGCCACTTAGATGGACAGAGGACTGTAGACCAGACCGGGATGAGGTCATCCCAGCAACGCCAGCCGGGTGGTACCATGGAGGCCTCTCCTACTGCCGCACCCTGGCCCAAGGTCTGCCCCCCGCCAGCACCCCCACCCTGGGGGAAGAAGGAAAACACAAACTGACTGAAATTAAGTTCCCACTACCTGTTGGAAAGGGGCTCATAATTGTTATTGAACTTTCGTTATTTAAAAATACAAATACTGCATCTTTCTTAGACACTTGGGTGTCTGAAATTTGGACCCTCTACAGAGGAAAAGCGGGAGGACCTGTCTTCCCAGTGTATGGTCATCCTTGGCCATATGATTCCTAACGCCATGTAAGAATGGCATCTGGGGCAGGGACAGGGAAGGAGATGGGCTGTGTCGCACCAACCAGTTCTCAACACAGACCCGTCAAGGCCTACTTGGACTAGAGGCCATGGTTCTGACAAGTACCCACTGGGTGAATCTCTTAGAAAATCCATTTAACATTGGGGGGACATGGGGAGTGACTTTTAATGGTTGTGGGTTTTCTTTCGGTGGTAATGAAGGTCTTCTAAAATTGACTGTGGTCACGGATGGCTGTACAATTCTGTGAGCATGCTGGAAACCACTGACTTGAACACTGTAGATGGTGAATTATACAGTGTGTGGATTATATTTCAATATATTTTTTAAAGTCCATGTAACAGACATTTAGAGGGCACTCTCTTATTGTCAGCACCGTGGTAGGTACTAGATCAATCTCTTGAAGCTGTAACTCTGCTTTACCTTTCTGAGAAATGGGGGAGTAAGGTGGGGGAAGAACTAATTTCCTCACGGCCAACTGTAGCATACATCTGGGGAGACATCGGGGTAAAGGCTGCTAATCTCCCTTTGCTTTCTTCCGATTCTGGCCACCTGCAGCCTTTTGGATTTGGTACACTTAATATTAAGTGAGATGAGCTGATGAAACCGCTGCCAAGAATTCGGCAAGGAAAATCCATCAGAAGCCTATAAATTTTCAGTAATGGTTCCTCTGGCATGGCCAATTAGTTCTTGGAAAACAACATGCAGGCGTGGGGAAGTATTGCTTACCAGAGAGGAGACGGAGCTGCTAAACCACAGTTAGACAACACCAGTTCACAAGGAATTCCTTCTTAGCCTAGCCCAAGTGTCAAGTCCAAATTCTCCTTTTAAAACCCCAGCTGTCACAGCTACTGGAGGTTGTTTCCAAAAGAGAGAGGAACTGCCACTGTCTTGCTGCCTAAGAATCCAACCGGACGTGATAAGCCACCTACCCCAAGACCACAGGACAACCCATTTCTGCTCGGTACTCCGGAGAAGGAAGCAGTGACAGACTAAGGTGTATTTTATTGCCTTGGCAGAGCTAGACTTGGCAGAACAAATTAAAAATTATTTCTAAGTAATGTCTCTCCCCAAATCACCTCGTAATTCTTAACCGGAACCCTCTCTATTGTCCCTTGACTGATGCCTCAACATTCTCACCTTCACCATAATGGCACTAATAAAAGCTCCTTTTTTTATTGAGCATGTTTATACCAGACACTGTCCTAAGCCCTTTACATGGATTATCTAATTGCACCCCCACTCGGCCATGAATTAGGTGCTATCATTAATCTCATTTATAAGAAAACTGAAGATTGGAGAATTTGAGTTGAGTTAGACTCAAAGTTGTAAGGAGAAGCAGGATTTGAACCTTGGCAGTCTACGATCTCACCTCCTTCATCAATCTCACCATCATCGTCACGTGACATCACCCCACCGCCATCAAAGGGAACATCTCAGTTTAAGGTGCAATTCTGAACACTGTACATTTGGGGATTAATAGACATCAAATCTACTCTTGGAGAATGCAAAGATCAGTCCCACTTCCCAGTTTGGAAGCAGACACATTGGCATGGAGATCAAAGCCTCAACCATAAAGAAAGTCTACGGCAATGGCAGGCTTGGCTGTTTGACTCATGCTATCGTTTCTGCTTATTTGGGAGGCTGCCCCTGCCCAGGAGTCCCAGTAGAGGGGCCACACGACACTGATTGGCCAGCCTGGCCTTTCTGAACTTCCCTCCCCATTTCAGGGAAAGGGGGAGAAAGGGCTTTTGTGTGCATTGTGGTGGTAGAAAATACTCAAGGACAGTTCTGCATACAAAAGTACATTGTTCGAGTCATTCCTCCAGCAGAAATAAGGGAGGGGAATCCAATTAACAGGACAGTATTTCAGAATACTGGATGAGTTCTCTATGCAGCCACCTTCCTCCCCCCTTTAGGTGCAATCTCATAAGTGACCCCTGCAACTGAAAAACCAATTTGATATCTTTAACCAGCCGTGAAATGTTCTCAATCTACTTACATTTCTCTTTAATCACTATGTGAAAACCCGGGTCCCAAACAGCCTCCTTCCAAGGAGACTAACAGGCTGGAGAGAAATTGGACTAGAGAAAAGGTGTCAAATTCCTAAATTGAAAACTGGTTCCTGGCTTTGGAGGAGGAGTTTAATAAGGATATCAAGAAGAGGAAATGCAGATGAGGGCAGGACAAGTGGGCTCCATGGGGAGTCATAAAGGGTTCATTCATAAAAAGTTATGTGCCCATTATGCCTGGATTTTCACACACTGCCCTGGGAAAATATGCAATGCACAGTTTTTCAGAGCAAGATGCATACTTTCACAATCCGCCCTAATCCTCTCTCCCTCCTGCCAAAGGGGCATTGACCTGCCTCCTCCCGGCAGATTTCATGGCACTGACCCCTCCCAGGGACCAACTCGGCCCACACAATGCACTTGTTCCAAACACAAAAGTTCACTAACAACTGCATTTGGAAACATCAGAGCGGGCCAAATAGTTGGCAAGGAGAATTCCCGCGAATGGAGGACGGTTGCAGGCGCTGGGCCATGCCTTGGCTGAGGCACACACACACACTGCAAAAGTGTGTAAAGTATAAGGCAAAAAAGAAAAAAAAAAACAGAAAAAAATCCACCCAAACAAAACAAACCATCACTCACAACAATGAATGGCAAAAGCCCATCTAATCCATGAAAGTGCAGCCAGAGATACCAGGATCTGTAGTGAGAAAATTCTTGTTTCAAGAAAAGGGAGCGACTGGAAATCCCTCTGCCCGTGCCCATTCTCAGGAGTGTGTCTTAGCCCTCTCTGGGGAGCTTCCGTAGTAACAGAGCGCTTCCTCCTCCCAAGCCCTTTAAGTCTATCGCATTCCTGGGGGAGTATAGAGTTGCTAGATTTAGCAAACAAAAATACAGGAAGTCCAGTTAAATTTGAATTTCAGATCAACAGTGAGTCATGTATCTTATCTAGCAATCCGAGGGGAGACCCTTCTCAGCTTCGGCAGTCGCCTCTCCCCATCACTAGGACATCCAAGTTCTGGCCTGATCTCGGCCGCTTAACAGGCTGTGCGGCCTTAGCAAGTTGGTCTGCACTTGGGGGAGCATGGTTTTCTTGTGAAGGTATGGGATACGCGACTCTAAGGTCCCTGCCAGGCTGAGGGGTCTGCGATTCCATGTTCTGATGAAACTCCTCCCACACAACTCCTTTTATTATTTTAATTATAAAATAATACCTGAATGCATTCTTGTAAAAGATTAAAAAAAAACCCAGAACTATGCAGAGCAAACCACGAAGCTGCCCATCGCCTCTGTGGTTTTCTCAGAGGTAACCACCTTCCATGGCTGGATGAAGACCCTCAGAGTTCCCTTTCTGTGTACTTGCTACTAGACAAGTTCATGGGCACAGGTATTTATAGGTAAGCAGGCTCATTCCCTGAACTAGCTTGTAGGGATTTCGATTCTGTAGTCTCCCAGGAATCTGTACTCATAGAAATCTTCCCAGCTGATGCCAGGTTTGGGAACCTCTGCCAGCAGGAATGCAGCCCTCTGTCTTTTTGCCACCTCCAGTCAGTGCTATCTATAAAGCCATGCCTCCTTCTGACTGCTAGCACACACCATGTCTGTTCACAATAGACAGGAAGCAAAACTCCAGGGCAGACAGCCTGTGCCCTGCCATCGGGTGGCATAGCCTATCTGCCCTGCAGTGTACACACTGCTGTGGGTGCTTAGCCCAGGGATCACTTTCTTGGCTTGCTTATCTGGACCACTACCTATCTGATTCCTCCTAATGGCGGTTACCTGGTGCCCCCACTCAGAGCCTACCTTGGCCCCTCTCTACAACACCCACGGACACAAATTCCTACCTATTTGCATCTGTAGGACTTTAAACTCATGGCCCTCAGTACAGAGGGAGCTTACGGTAGGTAACCTGGCTGAGACCCCTTGGCCATACAGAAGCCTGATATCTGCCAGGTCCCCTTGGGTCCAGCTAGAGCCTGTATCCCAGTCTCTTCTGACTTACCCCAGAATCTGATATGAAGTGGACTTGGCTTGTCCATGAAACTCCCCAACTTAGCTCTCTCCTTTCTTTCCTGCCTCCATCTTTAGTTAGCTATCCCAACAGCAGCTCACTCTCAGACCAGTCATTTGAAGCATAACAAGGTGGCTTTTCCACCCACGTGAACATATGCCAAGGTCCAAGTTCTCACTGAGAGCTTAGACTTACAGACTGGAAGCCCCCCAGCCCCACCCCCCACCCCGACTACAGACCACTCTAAAAATGAGGGCAGCCCACTCTTAGCCAAGACCCTTCGATCTGGCTCCTTGTAAATCTGCTTCTCTCTCTCTGTCCTCACCATGGTTGCCATTGCTGGGCTAAATGAGTGGTCCTGTCCCCGGATACCGAAGCCATTGGTCCTCTCTATACAACATTAATCTTTCCTGGTCACCCATGACAGAGCTCTCTTCTGGTGACCAATCCTGAGTGAACTGACATTTCTCTTCATGCCACCTGCCCACTGACTCTCACTCAAAGGTCCACACTGCCTTTTTGTGTATGAGTTCGTGCACTGTTAACCTCCCAAAATACATGCTCATCATAGAAAAATTAGAAAATATAGCTAAACCAGGAACAATAACAGAAGAAATTCTTAAAAATAACCCATCATCCTGCAATAATCACTGTGCATAATTCATTTATAGTTATAATTCTACTTGCTATTAATGTTGGAGATCACCAAATGATTTCTTCCAGTTGAATTCAACCCACATAATGATTTAAGCAATTTTGTTTGAGTAATTTTGGCTACACTCCCCATTACTCTTTGTTTTATCATACCAACCCCATCTTGTTCATTTACACCTTATTTCTGAAGACATCTGAGTTTGCAGGGCCTGTATAATACACATAAGTGTGTTTTTGTTAAAATGGAATCCTACTGCATATGCTATGTTGTCACACTGTTTTTGTGTAACAATGTACAACGAATACCTTTCTGTATCAATAAATAATCATCTCCAACTTTAGTTTTAATGGCTGGATCATTGTCCATTGAAGAGATCTATCATAATTTATTCAGCTAACCCCTACTATCGAACATTTAAATTGTTTTCAATTTTTCCTGCTTCAGTGAACATCCCTGTGGCTAGAGCTCTGCACACTTCCTTAATTAGTTCTCTAGGATAAATTCCAAGAAGTGGAATTGCTGGGTCAAAGGGTATTCACAGTTTTAAAAGCTTTTAACATGTGTGGCCAAATGGAGTGTTCAGACTTTTACAATGACACAGACCCTTGAGAGCTTCCTGTGCCTGCCGTCTGGATGGACCCTTCCAAACATTAATAGCATCACACAGAACGTCTCATCACCCCTCTCTCAAGGTTTTCTGAAGGCAACTCACCCAACAGGGGGGCTTTCCTCCAATAACCATCGCGGACCTCCACGTAATCATACCAGCACAGGCGGCTTTTAAACAAATCCATAGATGTGAAGTTTAAAACGATCTGTAAAGAGTTACCACAAAGTGAGTTTCGGCAACAAAGCCAGAGGAGTTTTGAAAGATTCGTCTTGCAGACCGGTGTTCTCACATTACCCGTTAGCATACAGAGCTCGCAGACCACAGTAGGAGTGTCCTCTCAAAAACACACTCACAGGAAGCCTCATGACATTAAATAATAAACCTTAAGCAGGATGGGGAGTAAACAGAGGAGATGGGTCCTTTGGTTCTGTCTGGGGAATAACTTGAGCTTTTGAAGTCACTAGGTGGTTTACAGAAAGCAAGATGCATTAAAGACGAGCCAGGATGTATTGAGCCTGGGGATTTGGAAGGAGGTAAGGGGTCAGTGAAGTTCAGAGATACGAAAAGATCTTATAACATCATCAATCATTGTAAAGGGTCTGGGGTTAGCCCGAGTGCATCTGAGCACCTCCATGATCAATGTCCCCTCAGCCATGACCTCATTCTTTTGAGGCATGATGCGTCTAATAGCCTTCCGACAGTTCATTCGTTTATTCGTTCATTCATTCACTCATTCATTCCACCATTATATGTTGAACACCTACTGTGTGCCAGTCTGTGTCGGCCAATTGAGACAGGACTCTGAAAGATCAGAAAGATCAGAAAGACAGGACTCTTGCCTTTAGGGAGCTCAGAGAACAAGGGTAGAGCTGAGAAAGAGGGAAAGACAATTAGAACACTATGGAATAAATGCTGAAAAGGAAGGAATGGACAGAGAGGGTATTCAGGAGCCCCAAGGGCGGAGAACTGAATTCTGCCCAGTGATACTGGATGCTTCTCAGAAGAGGTGGCATTTAATCTAATGGGAACAGGGGTCCAGTGGGCTGAGAAGTAGGGTGAGAAAGCATTTTGGTGAGAAGGACTGACATGAGCAAAGGTAAGGGCATGTTTGGGGAAGTGTACTGTACGCCCAGCCTCGGTTGCTGTCTGTGTATCTGGAATGGGGAGGCAGAAGGGGTGAAGAGAAGGAGCAAAGGCTGGGGAAGTGGAAGGTTCAGATGGACTGGGAAGGAAGGTTTCAGTTCTTCTGGACATCCTGAGGCCATCGTGTGATGCCCCTGTCCACACAGTGGAGGGGGCTAGGGGCTCTGCAGAGTCAGCACACAGGCACTGTACCCATGACCTGGCCATGCTCCCCACTGCAACCCTTCCCTCTCAAGGCTCCCCTGGCAGACAGCCCAGACAGACGGCCCTTCTCCCGTCACCCCCATTCAATCCCACCATGCACTGTGTCCATGCCTCCACCTGCACTCAGCAGCAGTGGCTTATCTAGCTCTCAGAACAGCTCAGCATGTCCCTGCTCCATCCTTTCTCAGGTCTTCTTGCTCTGTGGGGTCCCATCGAAGTCAGCCCTGTCCCAGCCCCTGCACCAGACCCTATTCCTTTTGCCCCCGGGGGTGGGGGGGAGTTGCTCTCAGTTCAACTCTCCCTAGCATCTTCATTTCCCCCCTTTCTTTTATATTCAAACAGCCCCAGGTCCCTCTCCAAGTAAACCCTTGGGCTGGAAGGCTGCAGGTCAAAGGTCCCAGTGCCCTCTTGGCCAAATCAAAGACTGATTTATCCGTCCTTGTGCTCCGGTCCCCTTTGCTCTGAACCTCTCCTCTCTGGTTTTCGTCACACTGGCCTATCCTCTCTCCACTGTCTCTTTTCTCTGCTGGCTCCTGTCCTGTCCACTTACCATGAGCTGTGAGGGCACCTCAAAACAAAGTGCTTCCTTTCCAGCTTCCCTGTCTGTAGGTGACACCATCGCTCCAATCACTCAGGTGCAACACCTTGGTATTATCTCTAGTTTGCCCCTATTGTTTACCCCAATGCTGACAGACTCTTTTCCTTTAAGAAGTCTGTGTCCCCTGTTCCAAGCCAGTCTCGCTGCCCCTTCAACAGCCTTCCTGCATGGCTCCTGCTGAGAGGATTCCTGAACTCCTAGCTGTGCCCCTGTCCATTCTGCACGCTAGGGCTTCTAGGTCAGTATTGCCCTTATATCTCATATTTACTAGAGCCCCATGCTCAGAAAACTTTAGTGGCTCCCTCTGCCCCATCTCCTAAATTAAACTCTCTGCTTACCTTCCAGAGCCTCCAACGCCCATCCTAACAGGTGGCCTTATTCCCAACGTGCCCTAATATATCCATGCAAATGGAACCCTCCCCAGGCCCAGCTCAAGGGGCCTCTCCATCCTTCCTGTGTCCTTCTCTGATTGCCCAGATGGACACGATCTTTTCCTCATTGGAACACTCCCCTCTGTTTCTTACAGTGATTCCAGAGCAGGTGTTTTCATAGTCAGGCAGATCTGGATTTCTTCTCAGCTCCACCACTTACTAGCTCTGGGATCTTGGGAAAATATTTGTCCTCTTGGACCTTTAGTTTCCTCATCCATAAAACAACACACACAGCACTGGGTTGTTGAGGGGACTGGACAAGAAACCGTATAGACAGTGAATAGTGCTATGCCTGGCATATAACAGCTGCTCAATAAATGGCGATTTACAAAATCAAGCTACACCGAGTGCACACTTAGCGCACCACACACTGGACACACTAAGTGTTCTTCACAGGTTGCCCATCTTGTTTGGTGTTGGGAGTACCCACCTCTTCCCTTGGGACAATCCCACCCAAGGTGCCGGTCGCAGGACAACTAGTACCCTTGTTCCACAAAGCTCTATGACCTCCTAGGAAATGAACAGTCAGTATCAGAAAAACCAAGCCAGCTCACCTCCTGTTGCTGTAGCGTGTGTGTGTGTGTGTGTGTGTGTGTGTGTGTGAGAGAGAGAGAGAGAGAGAGAGAGAAATATGTTGCTCTTCTTTCAAGCTAGAACAGTGGTTCTCAACACTACTTGCACCTTAGAATCACCTTGGAAGCTTAAAAAAATGTTGGTGCCCAGCAAATGCCTCTCCTTCAACTAAATCAGACTCCCCAGGGATGAGGCGGGGACCCTAACTAACTTCTAAGTCTCTTAAAGACAGAAATTGTACCTTTGACTCCCTTTGTGATCCCTCATAGCTCGCATTCAGGTGGACTAGCTCAGCAATGCTTGCTAGCCGGTTGCAATAGAAAGCTTTAGCCTTTGCTTTTTAAAACTTCAGAAAGAAAATGTTATTACAACTTCCTGTTATTACAACATATTCATGATCTGAATGAACAGGATAATTATTTAGGCTAATTATGGTAAGTGTGTTAGTGAGCCATAAAGACTATAGGGGAAGAGGTGAGGAACAGGAGGTGATACTCAAATCAATCAGTTTGCTAATTGCTAGCAGCTCGGGGGAAGGCTGGGTGAAGCAAAAAGTGAAATAATTGGTTCAGGAATTTCAATGATATGTATTCTTGCCCCAGTCAGCAATAATAATTAAAGCTGGGTGAATCTTACGCCTTTCAAACATATCACAGAGCCTCTGCCACACAGGGCAATTCAACAATTCGAGGATTTCCAGACCCCTTCCTCTCTTTCCTCCTCCTTCCTTCCTCCCTCTCCCTGAGGCCTCCCGCAGGCACAGGGATGGCACATCCACCCAAGGCAGATAGGTCTGGAGTCTCTCGGGCTCAAGATGACAACCACACTGTCATAAATGCTTCGAGCCAGAGGAAGGGTATGTGTATGTGGGTGTGTGAGTGTATGAGGGCATGTACGTGTGTGTGCGTGCACGTGTGTGTGCACGTGTGTGTATGTGTGCATGTGTGTGCACGTGTATATATGTGGACATATGAGTGTGGGGGGCATGTGTGTATATGTGGGCATGTGTGTGTGTGCATGTGAGTGTGTGTGTATGTGGGCATGTGAGTGTGTATATGTGGGGTTGTGAGTGTGTCTGTGCATGTGTGTGCACGTGTGTGTATGTGTGCGTGTGTGTGGGCATGTGTGTGCATGTGTGTATATGTGGGCATGTGTCTGTGCACGTGTGTGCACGTGTGTGTATGTGGGCATGTGAGTGTGTGTGTATGTGGGCATGTGAGTGTGTGTGTATGTGTGTATGTGGGCATGTGGAGAGGGCATGTGAGTGTATGTGTGTGTGTGAATGCGTGTTCAAATCTCTATTAGCCTGTCCCCTTTGTGGAGTAATATAGGATGGTGGTTAAGCATCCAGCCTTTCAGAGTCAAATTGCCTGGATTCAAACCCCAACTCTGCAACAAACTGAGTGGCTGTGGTCAAGTCCATTTCCTTACCTGCAAATTGAGTGTGGTAATAGCACCTATCACATGAAGTTGTTGTGAGGACTAAATGAGAGAAGCCACATAATATGCTAAGAATGGTACCCAGCCCATAGAAAATGCTCCCAATGGCTCCTAGCCACTATTTCTCTCCAGCTATCACATTGTGTTTGACATTTAAATGAGCATTTTAAAAAAAATATTATGAATTAGGACTACCTGTAACTTGGCCACAGGCACCTAAAAAAACTCCAACACCCTTCACCAAACCCCAGGTGCAGGTTTTTCACTTTGTTACTCATCTGTGTACACATCCATTCAACAAATACTTATTGTGTGGCTCTATGCCATGGGCTATGTTGGATGCTGGGGGCCTGGGGGTGAATAATCTCTGTCCTCAAAGAGTTTAGGGTCTAGAAGGGGACAGCCAAACAAACCAGCAGTCATGATATTGTGACGTAAGCTATGATAGATATGACTGTAGGGAGCGAGACCCAAGGGACAGAACGAGCATCGCAAAGATAGCTGCATCTATTCTGAGACAACTTGAAAAACACTTGGATTTGTAGAGAGGTACAGCGAAGAAAACACAAGCTTTGAACTGCAGAAGCCCCAGTTCTCAGTTCTATATCTTACTGCAAATTTGGGCAATTGATAAAACGTCTGAGCCTCAGATTCCTTGCCCATATAATGGCTATAAGGAGATGCACTTTGCAATAGGATCAAGAACATACACTCCTTGGACCAGAGCAAAAGAGTCCCCTGTCCTGGGCTTAGCTTTAGAGGGTCACAGAATCTTTAGGGCCACAGGAACATGTCTATCCAGAGCTTTCCCACTCCTAGACCTCACACCAGGAGCCCAGGACCCTGGAATTCCCTGTCCAAATAGCCCTGAGCCCACTTCCAGACTGTGCAAAGACCTCTGCCTTGGCTCCATCTGCCTGAGGGTAGACAGCACACCTGGGCAGTCCACTTCCCCTGATGGGACAGCCAAGGGTCAACAGTTTGCCAGGTAGGAATGGAGGATGCTCAGGAGTGTGGGCTGGAGTGTCGCCATGGGTGCTCCTGAGATGGAAATGGGGCTGGGAAGAGAAGAAGGGGTCACAGTGGGTTGGTGGCTAGCTCTCCCCATATTGCTGCCTGCCAGAGCAGCAATCTGAGGTGTCAAGAAATTCTAAATTGGATCCTTGCCTTCCTGGGCATTCCGGTGGCATGTTTACCAAGGTAGAAGGATAGAACCTACTTTGTTTTACAAACTGTGAGCTTGATTTATAACTCATGTGGACATTTAGTACACAGACCTCCATTTATGAGGGAGACTGGTTGAAAAGTCCAGAAATAAATAACACTAAGCAAGCTGGCACAGTGCCTGGCACACAGTGGGTGCCCATAATACAACAGCTGTTATTACTACTATTGTTAATAATAATAACTCCTCACACACCACCCAACTCAAAGAATGCTATGGCATTTCCTGAGGAAGTTCCACACCTACCTTTTCCCCTGGAGTGACCGATATCCTCCAAACGCAATGGGAATAAGAAGGGTAGCCATTTGGAAAACCAGGTGCGGAAAAGTTTCCCGTTGTGTCCTGCAGGGTCTCCCCACATGCTGCACAAGCAAAACGACAACTGTGATTCGGGCACACGCACACACTCCCCACCTAAGGGCTCTCTGCACAGGGCTGCTGAGCAAATACACCCTTTTACCAGTCAAAGGCCTCAGAACACATTGGTGGAAGTGTATCAGGCAGACTGACGTTTTCCTGGCTGATGAAAGTGAAAATAGGGTCTGGGCACCAAAAAGGAACACCCCAGAGGTTCTTCTGAGGATCTCAGGACTGAGTATGACCCAGAGCTGGGTTTGAATCTCAGCTCTTCAGCGGGCTGTGTGTTGGTGGCCTTAGTTTTCTTATCTGTAAAATGGGTGAGACCTACCCAGAAGGTTAATGAAATCATCTGCAGTAAATGAAATGGATCAGCTTGGTCTTGGCACATGGTGAGTGCTCCACGCACAGCAGTCTTATAATGACTAATAATATCTGCCACGGAGAGAATACGGATGTGCAAATAGGTGAAGGAAAAAAAACACTTTTTGAAATTCATTTTTGCTGTTAATTTGAATCTTGCCTCTTCTTTTTCTGCTACCCACCCCTGAAGGAGCTGCCAAATAGTCAAGAAAACGGAGAACAATGACCAGAGGCACGAGAAGCTGGACTATTTTACAGGAGGCTCTTCTGCCCTTGAATATTTGAGGGTAGCTAGGTCACGAGTCTAGAACCTAATCCTTATGTATGTGAAAAATATTTCCCTAATTTGTCCTCAAAAAAAAAAAAAAAAAGTACCTGTATAAGTACACTCGGAAGCTGCAGGTTTCATATTCCTGACTCCCAGGGACTCAGACCCCAAAGATAAAGACACTGGGTTGCTAGGGGTCCCCTCATATGGGGCCACCCCCAAAGTGTGGGAAAGAAGCATTCTTATGCGCATTGTCCTAAATGCAATTCAAACTCTGCACGGCAACTACCCTCACTTTCAGTTACTACTTGAAACTACTAGGAGCTGCAGGAAGGGATAGCTGGAGAGCGGCCCATCCTCGGCCTCAGGAAATCCTGGATATCGGGGCTTCAATATCATGTTACCGAACAACTGCCAGGCATCATGAGAATTATGCCCGGCAGTGAACACCCCCGAGGGTTCCATGGAAATTATTTCAGAAGAATCATCAACATTCTGCAGGAACAGATACGTTACTGTATGGCTCCATGGTATTTACCAGCTGCCTCGAATCCTTTTGGGAAGTAAGAGGCATATACATTATAACTAAATAAATACTATGGCATTTCCCAGGGAATGCTATAAGGTTTCTCTTTCAATTCAGCAAGGTTATATGATATGTGTGTCCTGTACTGCAGCCCTAACATACTCCCAGATGACTAATAGCTGGATGAACATATTTCCTAGAGTTTCATGATGGAGCAAGCCTCATGCAGCCCTTTGCTGTCCCTGTGATATGGCTCAGTAGGGCAATGTGATAGCCCAGATTTTCTAAGATAGCCCCTATTTCAAATATGCTGTCCTGTGATCAAACCGTGTACCTGGTCTGGGGTTTGGAAAAGGTTACTGGACTTGTTAGTAATGGAATTTCCTTCTTCGAACCCAAACCACTGAAATGCATTCTGTCCCATCAGTGGTAAAAACCTGGCAGCTGTGACCAATGCTTTGCATTAAAGTGCAACAGCTTAAAGGGATCAATATGAGCTCACCCCCAAAGCAGCAGGGCGTGTGATGATGCTGAAGCAAAGGGGACAGACGGCAAAGAGGGCTAACTCAAGGGAAGCAGGCTTCTGAATTGGCAGAGAAGTGAGTCTGCTCAAACTTCAGCATACTGTCCAGACTCCAAAGGCAGACTGGTGGCCACTGACCAGCCCCTCGGATGGCTAGGAGAGCCCCAAGACCGTAGAAATGACCTCATTTACAGCACTGAGACTCCCTCCACCTTCCAGTGTTTGGAAGCCCTTTCATTCTCTTTCATTCTTTGTTTTCCTGCAAAATGCTTAGTTCTTGTTTTGCCAAAACACATCCCTTCCTCTAATACCTAGACGGGAGAGCTGCTGTTACCATTCTGTGGTGCATGTTGCATTGGACCCCTGTTTGATGTTGTTCTACTCTGCCTTCTTCCTCTTCTGTACATCAGGGCTTTGCCAGAGAATTCTGCAGCTTCCCCCACAAGTCAAGCTGCGGGTCCAAGACTTGTTATTCACTTCACTACCAGCAATCGCTTCACCATTTGGGTTTCCCATACTGTCTCACACCGCCTAACAGCAGCATGTCAGAAATCACAGTGGCCAGGGGTCAGTCTCTCCAGCTCCCCAAGCTGTTTTCCTAGCCAACGGGAATGTTTGCAAAGGGCGGTTGAGTTGTGTGCTCCACGGAGGCTATGGGGGTCCCGGGACTCCCCAGGGTTCACAGTTACCTGGGCATTTGTACAGCTTCCTGGCTTGAGCTATGTCTCCCTGACTGAGCCGCACACGCTGGCCAATGGTTGGCCTGACGCCATTGTCGTCTCGACGGGGAAGGATGGTGTCTAAGAAAACTCCTCTATAGGAAGAAAAGAGAGAGGGAGAAAGGAGAAAGAAAAGTCAAGGCTGTCAGGCCGTGCGGGCTAGGATTTACAGTCTTCATTTCCTTGCCCATAACCCCATCAACATTCCTACCCCCTGGCCTGCTCTCGTGCTGGCATTTTGAGCATTCTGTTTCATCAGCTGCCTGCTCACTTTCCAATGGGAAAATGACTCTGCCAAGTTTAAAAATATGCCCTAGCCCAGTGGCCTACGGCTGCCTTACTGATATCTACTGAGTATTTCCACGAAGCCCCTGACAGGTCAAGGCCCCAGGGCTACCACCTGCGCAACTGCCGGGAGCAGCATTTAGAGAGACTATGGTGTGAGTGGCGCCCCCTGGAGTTGTGCGGTGGGCAGTACTGAGCATGGATAAGTCTTGGAGAGGATCCAGAGAGAGCTTGGGAACCAGTACAGTGTGAGACTCTCAGGGGCTGGTCAGGAAGTGCTGGTTGATGAGTTGGTGAATAATGGGGGTTGGAGTTTGGGGGCCTTGCTGGCAAGAGGGCTAATCAGATGGAAAAAGAGATGAATGCAGAGAACTAGGGGTAGTAGAAAGCCCTGGCCTAGAGATGTCTGTGTGAGGCCTGGCTCTGCCACCTGGATGAACTCTGACAAATCTCTTCCCCTCTCTGAGCCCGTTTACTCCTCTGAACAATAAGAGATTGGCCTAGATGATTGTGGCAGCTCCTCTAATGTCTTCTTCTACTCCCATGTTAATGAAATCTAAAATGACCAACACGGACCAGTAGACACCAGGATTCCCAGCTGAGTGCTGGCCCTGCTCACACCTCCATGTTGTGGGTGTGGTTTACCCCCTGACTGAGCCCTCCCACTCTGCTTCCAGACCCCTGACTTTGGAACTGTCCTGAGGGGAGGGCCTTCCCTTGAACCGGCTCCCTCTCCAGTTACCACCCTGTTCCTTTCCTTCCCTTCTTAACCAAGTTACCAAGTTTCTGGAAAGAATTGTCTCTATTCTCCATCTGGCTACTCACCTTCATCCAATTGCAATCTGACCATACCAACAAGAGTCACCAGTCACCAACAGATTGACAAATCGGATGGACACTTGTCAATCTTACCTGCCCTCTCTCCAGCACTGACACCTTTGCAGCCCTCTCCCTCCTCAGACTCTCTTCTCTCTGGTTCCCAAGGCACTGGTCTCTCTGAGCACGAAGTTAGGATCCTCCTCCTCTGCCTCCCCCATGAGCGCTGTTCCTCTGGTTTCTGCTCTCTCTCCCTCTCTTCTCTCCTCTGGGCTTTAACTATCACCTACAGGCTCACAGCTAATTCTCTGATTCCAGCCCCAGAACCATCTGCTAAGCCAGATGCCTGGTGACCCTTCCGCTGGGCTGTCCTACAGGCCTCTCATGTCCAACGCATTCAAAACTGAATGTATTCCGTTCTTCTCCTGCTCCTTCTGTAAACCTTGTCTCCAGAAACTAAATCCAAAGTGCCTTCAGCTCCATCTTCTCCCTGATGCTCTTGTTCAAAACCAGGGACCAGGTCGTATCCATGGCACCTTCTACGCATTCCTTGAACCCACACCCTCCTCCTGTTCCAGACCACGGCCTCAGCTCAGGCAATCAGCATCTCCTTCCTGAACTCTTCCCAGCGGCTTCCTAACTGGTGTCCCTCTCTCTAGATCTGGTCACGTCTGCTCTATCCCTTATAAGGCTGCAACATGATCGTCCTGAAATGCAAGACCAGGTGTGTGCCCTCTCTGCTTAAAAGACTTTCCCGACTTCCAGTCACCACCTACTTCTCCAGGCCCCTGCCTTCCTCTTCAGGCACATCTCCTGACACCTCCAACTTCACTCATTATCTTAAGGAACACTGAACTCCTGCTAGCCCCAAACATCCCTTACATGTGCTGTCCCCATCTTCTTGTCCACTAGCAAACTCCTGTTCATCCTAACCCCATCAGGTGGCTTTCCCTCATAAGAATCTTTCGAGCCTTTTCTTTCCCTCCCATCTTGAGTTATCATTCCTTCCTCTAATCTCTTCTGATCATACTGTATTGTCTTTTTTTTTTTTTGAGATGACAGTAATTGATTTCTCTGCTAAACAATAAGTTCCTCCAGCAGAGACACTGGGTCCTTCGTCTCTAAGTCGTCAGGGACTGTAGCATTGATGACCTCTAGACATGCTTCTTGAACTAAATCACGCAACCAAGATAGGACACTGTCTTCAAAAGATTTTGCAAATTAGCACACAGGACCCTAGCTCATTTGCTGATATCCTTTTAACATTCCTACCCCTGACATTTAACCACCTGGCCTAATGTCTCTCATTCCCATTGCCTCATCTCTGGGCCCAGAGTCCTCCAGAGAAACTTCCGTGGAATCCTTGGTGTCCCTCATTGACCTCACCAAGTTTTAAATCACAAGTGACAACTCCACATAAAATTCTAAATTCAATCACCTGCTAATCAAAAAATGGGTACTTCTGCCCTAACATAAAATATGTTCATTTGCAATTATGTTCTTGATCCCCCCACTGAAGAAAGACATTTTGCTGCACCAAATGCAAGGCTCATCGCAATGCCTTAGCAACCCAGTCTAACCGACCTGCTGAGGACCACGTCGTCCAGGTGACTTGGCCAGTGGAGAATTCTGCTGTATGGAGAATGAGTTCTCACACTCACTGAGCAGTCACAGGACCTTCCTGTGTGCCAGGCCCTGGCCGGACACTTTACATGCACCATCTCGTTTAATCCTCATAGTACCCTAGGAAGCGGTACCATTGTTATTAGGGTTCCTTGCTACAAGTGACACATGCAAGCCTGCAGAGCTTCAGGGACTCACCAAGAGGATAGTTAGTAATGGAGAGCCAGCCCTACAACCCAGGCATCTTCCTCCTTCCAGCCAGTGTTTCCCACACCCAAGAAATAGTAGACCTTAATGTATATTATAAAGGTTAGAGTAAGAACACTGGTGACTTCAAAACGGCAGGAACAACATGGTTCACACTCAGACAGCTGTTTGGGGCTGGGATTCCTCCCCCTACCCCACCCCGGCATATCCTAAGCCGCCAGCAAGGCGATGGGTTCTGGAAGATGTTTACTACAAGAGGCGTCCCCTGTGTAAACCACTGTACTAATGTCCCTCCTTTTATGTAGGACAACTCTTAGCATTGACATTCTGCTAAACTAAGAAAGGGTTTGGCAGATGCCTCGGGGAATAAAACCGTCAACTCTCAGTTCTCCAAACAAAGACGCCCCTGTACCAGAGAACTAACTGTCTCCTCATCTGCTGGACCCTTGCCCAACAAAATCTCCAAAGACACCACTTCCCACAGCCCGGGTCCAACCAATAGGAGAGGGGAGGAGCTGCAATAAACTGGAAGGAATAAAGTTGGAAGGGGATGGCTCAGTCATAAAGACACATGAAGACTGGGTTTCCCATCAGTACGAATCGCATTTGCCCCTAGATGAGTAAATGCTCTATGGGCCATTGTTTGCTCTTTTACAGAATCAAAGACAATGTGCAAGCTAGCTCCAGGGGACATGTGACCAGAAGTAATGACATGGAGTTAGGGAGTGGGAAAATTTTGACCAAAAGTGGGCCAGGAAAGCCCACCAGTAAAGATACCATTCATAAGCGTCCCAGTGAATAAAGCATTTTCTGAAACTCCATGCAGAAAATCGCAGAAAGGACAGTGCAATTATCTACTTGCTATAAAACAGATTTGCCGGAACCATTCTGAACCCTGGGGCAGAGGTGAGAAGATAGTTGTGGTGATTGTTAAAATAATGAATTGCGCCTCCTCATATCCACATCCCTTTAATGTGAAGTTACCACTACCCATTAAGAGGTAGCATCTATTTCTCCATCACTTGAACCTGGGCTGACCTTGTGACTTGCTCTGGCCAATAGAACGTGACAGAAGTAATATCACGCAAGTTCTAGAGCCCGGGTCTTAAGAATCCTGCAGCCTCCCAGCTTGTCCTTTAAGAAATCTGAGTTCCCATGTGATGAAAAGCCCCATCTAGCCTACTAGAGGATGGCAGGTCACACAGAGGAGACCCAAGGGGCCCCAGAGGGCAGGCAGCACAATGGCCAGTCCTGGTACTGGCCATCTTGGACTCCCCAGCCCAGTCACGCTGTTAAATGACTACTGCTGCGGCCATGATCCCAGGCAAGATTATAGAAGCACAAGCCAGAATGTTCCATAATATCATAAAAGATAAGTCATTGTTGTAAGCCGCTAAGTTTGGGGGTAGGTTGTTACGCAGCAATAAGTAATGTCACGGGAGCAGAAGGGGACATCTTCCTCCCTCCAGGGCTGCAGGGAAGCTGCCCTGCTCCTGCCTAGCGGCCCATCACACCCGTGCTGCTTCCTTACCCATCTCCCGCTGACGGGTTCCGGGGACTGTTAATGAGGAACTATTATTTCATGGGTTTGGTCCATGGGCTTCCACTGGTCTATGCTGATAAAATGCTTTACGTTGACAACAGTGCTAACGACGGTTATCTCCTGAGGGGGGAAAGGGCTGGCATTATGAGCTAGAGATCACAGGGGAAAAAAGAGACTTTTTTCTTTTCTTGTTTTTTACAAAAAACAAAAAAGAAATGCTGGTGCCAGGAGATAGTCTGTGTGATAATCATCAAGTGTGAACTCTGTCTTCAGAGCTTTGCATATTAACTGGTACATAGCAGACACTGAGAAGGCAGTGCAGTTCCTATATATAACCCATTAGTAGTAATTTATCCAAAATACCCTACATAGTAGATACTTATAGATTTCTCATTAATGAAGTGACCACCGTATTTGTGAGTATTGGAAACTTCTTCCCTCACCTAGTGTCCAGCACTGCAGATTTCTCTGCCTCCTTTGACTCATTCATTAATTTATTAGTTTAACAAATATTTATTGAACACCTACTCTGTGGCAAGCACTGTGCTGGGGCTAGAAGAGAATGAGATAGTCCCTGTCCTCAAAGATCTCAGTCTAGTGAGGGAGAGGGGAATGCAACAGATAAGTATTAATACATTTACAATAAAGTTAACAGATAAATTATAAAGCAACACCAAGAGTCATGACAGCTACGGAAACAAGACTTAAGCTACAAGCTTCTCACTTGGACCAACTCAACATACTCTCAGTTTATTGGTCTCTTCATTACAACACGTTGCCTGTTGTATCTTCTGACAAAGACCCCGGAGAAGAGTAAAGGGAACATGGTAGCTCTCTCCTACACCAGTTGTTCAAAGACGCTGACTTAAACCAAACTGCCCATTAGAGCCCTGGAGTGCAGGATGGAAATCATAACTAAACCAGCTGTGTGGCCACAGGAACAATGCCCCCTAAACACTTGGGATGCTAAGGTTTAGAGGATCTCTCCCATGGTTCTGTGACCTCATCAATAGGATGCTTTCAGCAGCCAAGGAGCCCTGGATGAATAGTTTCCCTTTCACTCCCAAGAGCTGTGTGTCTCCTTAATAAACGATTATCTTTGACCTTTACGGACATAGACACTCATGAAATGGATTGTTTCCCTCTTTGCTGGGACTGCTAGGAAGCACAGGGCAGGATTTGTTGCTAACCCCAACAAGTGTACAAGACTTTATGGCATATATTCTGAATACTAAATTGATTTCAAACTTCAACCTAGTTACCTACCTTTATTTTTTCTCTCCCCTATGCTCAAGTTTCCTCACCATTTGTTTTCTTTTTATCATATATATATATATATATATATATATATATTGGGAATCACCTCAAATCTTTTTTCAATGGTTAAATAAACAAACAAATAAATAAACAAATAGCAAACAAGCTGGTTTTAAGAGGAGACGGAGAAAAAGTAGCAAGAGAAAAAATATTTGCACGGTGACTCCTTTAACTCAAGGTTGGAAAGATCTACAAAACAAGGGCTAGCAGGGGAAAACTTCAATATATGAAACACTTGTATAGTCTAAAAGCAGGGGCGGTATTGACGATATTTAACACCTGGTCCAGCAAAGCACTAACTCACCAAAGCAGGTCCTGCTGACGCCGGCCGTAAGTAATGGGTCCGGCCATACTTAGGGGTCCTGACAATCATGAAGTGTGACCAGCAGGCAGGAGACCTAGGTCTTTGTTTTCACTCCGACCCCAACTATTCGTGTGCCCTCAAGCTGTCTGGAGCCCTGATTTCTTCACCTCTGAAGTGCATCCATGATTCAGCACCCTCCCAGCTAGGACACATTCTAGCTTCCAATAAACCAAACCTCCTCTACGTAGAACTGGTAAATGCCATCATGCCTACACCATGCTTTAGAAGATTCCCCTACCCACTGGAAATTTTACACAGAGCCTCTAAGTTATTATCCTAGCCAACCTCCTGATAATGTCCCCTTTCCAGTTTGCTGCTTGTGACACTAGGGCATGAAGGAACCCCAGCTTCACAATGGGATTCAATCTTATTAGCGGGAACTGATTAGATAATATTTCACTGCAGCCCAGAGGCCACTGTATTTCAAGGACAGACATGCCAACTGTGCTAGGAGCCTGCAGAGTGCCGTTCTCTGCAGACCTCTAGGAATCCGACCCACGCCTGCGGCAGGCACAGTAAGACACACGTGAGGCATAAACATAGATTCCAACCTTGAGAAGGTGTTCCGGGCGTAGTGCATGATGCTGTCAAAGTCGTACGTCTCTCCCAGAGAGCTCACTTCCCCAGCTTCCATTTTTAAGAAATTATACTCCTGACCTGTGACACAACACTCTGTTAAGGCCTTTGAAAACCAAGGCAGGCACCTGAAAGGAGGCAGAGGCGGGAGAAGGAGGGCCCATAGCAACTTCCGAGAGCTCTGTTAGCCGGATCAGTCAAATAACTGGGTTGGTGGTGCTTCTCGTGGCTGTTTCTAACAGATTGGGCATTTGAAACATAGAGTAAGCCCTATCTATTCTCCCAACCCCACCACCCAACACCCCTCCCCAAATGCCACTCCAAATTCTTAAACTAAGTTTGCAGACAGGTTAGTTTTCAATCTGATTGAAAAAAAAAAATCTCTGCTCTTGCTACTGAAGGAGCAAAAGAAAACAAGTCAGAGTTAAGTTCAGTCCCACATAGTTCACAATTCAGACTCCTGAAAGCATTTTTAAAGCAACTGCATTCCTCAACCAGCTACTTTCATGTTCAATATAACTTCTGTATAAAATAATTTAACATGAGAAAGTATTTTTTTTTAAATCTAGACACTTTATGTGCTTTGGGGCAGAATACTTCTAGGCAGAAACACTGCTTTTACATGTACTCCTGTCCTAATTGCATTTCAGTTTCAAAAAAGATGTGTTCCTAAGTTAGCAAAAATGACTCTCATATAAGCACCAAGGGAACTCTTTTTTAGACTTATCAGCTTTGATGCTGCAACAGTACTCTGGTTGATTCTGTTCCTCTTAGGAAATGGAGTTGGATTTCATCATCATTTACAACATGGAAAGTCATTTTGCTTCTGTTCTAACCTACACGCTATGGAAGATGACCTCTCAGGAAAGGCCACAGATGGATAGTGGCAGTACTGGTGACAAACCCTGCACAACAGGGTCACTGCCACTATACTTACAAATGAGCATTGGTCATTTCCCTGCAACCCCTCTTCTTTACTCCCACCTGACCCCAAAGATGCCACCTTCCTGGCCTTTAACTTCCAGACTCCACACAGGCTCCTTACCTGGCTGGATGTTTTCTCTGATGATGGTGACATGCTGGTCTCTGTCTGGCCGGGTGTGTTCATGCCAGAACCCAACCACGTGGCCCAGCTCATGAGCCACAATGCCAAACTTGTCACAGTTTTTCCCAATGGATATGGCCTGTGGGCCTCCTCCTCTTCGCCCAACATAGGAACAACAGCTGGACAATTGCAGAAATAGCCGGGTCAGGTCAGGGAATAGCAAGAGTCTAATGTCCCTCCCCTACCCCCCCACCCCGTGTGTGTGTGTGTGTGTAAAATAAACACAATTTTTGAGCTGAAACTGCTCTGCTTGTCCAACTTCCCTCCCAATATAGAAATAACCTCCAAAAATGATTCTTGATCGTTTTGATGGTCATGGATCCATTGAGAATCTGAAGAGAGATATGGCCTCTTCCTAGAATAAAGCA
The DNA here is from genome assembly GCF_036562045.2 of Rhinolophus sinicus. Taxonomy (NCBI): domain Eukaryota; kingdom Metazoa; phylum Chordata; class Mammalia; order Chiroptera; family Rhinolophidae; genus Rhinolophus; species Rhinolophus sinicus. The sequence goes on along the minus strand of NC_133757.1, from coordinate 26,737,401 downwards.
CATAGCCTCCCTCACCGAGTCTCTGCTGGACCATCACTGATGACAAGGCAAAGAGATGGGGAAGGAGGCAGCTGAGCTTGTGTAAAGCATGAGTCTTGGTACCATTATCAGAGCACCTTTGGGATGGCTTTCCTTCTAGGGACAATTATTTTTTCAAATAATATTTATTCATTATTCCTAACATTGAAAGGTATAAAAAAATAAATTAAAATGGCCGATAATCCCACCACTCAGATAACCTCTATTAAACATTGATATACAATATTTTCTCTTTCTCTCTCTCTCTCTCTCTCTGTAAGTCAAGGATCTATCTTTCCTATGCTACATTGGTAACTTTTTTTAAAAACAAAAGAAATTCATGTTAAATTATGCAGATGCCTTTTTAGCATCTATTGAGATTTGAATATGGCTTCTCTCCCTTGACCTATCAATATGGTGAATCATGGAAAAAGATTTCCTAAAGTTGAACTAGTCTTGTATTCCTTAGATATACTTTCTTGGCAGCCCACTCTTCTATTCTCATCCTGCTGTATCCTTTGTGTTGATGTTTTAGTTAGGATTTGCCATTCATAAGTTAGATGAATCTATAATTTTCTCTTTTTTTGGTGTCATCTTTGTCATTTTGGGGTAGCACTGCCGTGACAGTTCCTCAAAAGTAATTCAGAAAGAAGTGTTCTTCTTTTTCTATACTCTAAAAATCTTACATAGTACCAGAATAATCTGTTTCTTGAAGGTTTGAAAAAACTCATCTGTGAAATTCTGAGTTGGTGCTTTGGGGGAGAGAGTTTTTCCCCCGATTTTTCAGTTTCTTTCAATGTTACTGGTCTGTCCTAGCTCATTATATTTGTCTTGAAGTCATTCGCATTACCCAAATTTCCACATTTCTTGCCGCAGAGTTTTGCAAAATATTATTTTATGATTCTACTGCATCTGTGGCTATTTCCCCCTTTTTCATTTCTGATTTTGTATATTTCTGCACTGTCCCTTTTTTGTCTTGGTTAGACAAACAAGTAGTTTATAGTTTTTTGTTTGTTTGTTTATTCAAGGAATTCACTCTTCAATTTATTAGTCCTATAATGTGTTACCTTGTCTATTTTCTTGTGCTCTCATTTGGTTTATTTTGTTGTGGTGGTGGTTTTTATGTATGTATTTATTTTGCTAACTTCTTTGGATATTTCATTGTCATTCTTAATTAGTGATGTGAATATCTGAAGCTGTGGGTTTTCCTCTGGACATAGCTTCTGCCATATCTCTTTAATTCTGAACTGTAGGGCTTTCATTATCGCGATATCTTATGATTTTAATCCAGATTTCTTTATGACCTAAGAGTTGTAAAAAAGGGGAAGCTTTTAACTTACCAGGTTATACAAGGATGTTTATTCTATTTTTTGTTATTATGTCCAGTTTTATTGCTTTGTGCTCAGAAAAATTTTAATGCTATTTCTGCCTTTCAGAATTCATTGAGGTAAAAAAAAAAGAATTCATTGAGGTGTTCTTAATGCTTAATAAATGGACAATGTCTAGAAACGTTCAATAGGCACTTAAAAAGAAAGATGTGTTATCAAGTTATAGAATCTGATAGACCATCAGGTCCACTCTATTAATTATATTTTCTAATCCTCTACAAATCTCTACTTATTTTTTGGTTAAATTGACAGTGATCTATGTGCATTGACAGAAATAAAATAGAGTAACATGTTGCTGGTGTTTCTGTCAATTTCCCCTTGAATTCCCTGAGGCTTGCTTTATGACTCTTCTTAATGCTATGCTATTGATGCATAAAGATTTATGACAGTTATATTCTCACTGTAGCTTGTACCCTTTCTCATTATGAAGTGTCTCACCTTTTTTTTTTTAATACTTTAAAAACAAAACAAAAAGGACCTTGTCTATAACTAAAATTGTGATCCCAGCTTTATTTTTGTTAGCATTTGCCTATATGCCTTCTTTCCTTTTAAACCTCTCTGGGTCATTTTCTTTCGTATACAGCATGCAGTTGGGTTTAAGTTTCTGTCAATAACAGAGTACATTACACTTATAGTTTTTGGCATAACAAGTAAGTTTAGGCATAATCCAGTTATCTTATTATTTATTATATTTTCTTGAAGAAATCTGCAACCCCATAAAATTACATGCAGAATTTTGAATATATGTACATCCATCATGAAGGAGCCCATAGCGTCATCAGATTCTCAGTGGGGTCACTGATCCAAATTGGTTCACAATCACTTCTCCATATGAACCCCCCCCCCCCCCAATTCCTACAACTGCTCCCATGACAGGAAGTCCAGACCCCTAGTCTTCCTGGAATCTTCCTCTTGACCCACCTACTTTATCACTGGATTGTGAGTTCACTGAGGGCAAGGGAAGTTTCTAACAAATCTGGGGCTCCTATATATTATAGCTCATTGGAAATACTTGGCTGTATAGAGAAAATTCAAGGCTCATAAGCCATCAGCTTTGTCTATCTCTGATTCCGTTGAGGTGGCCTTGCTTTCACTTACTTACCCACAGGTTCTATAACTGAACACAATAAAGCTTTCTTCATCCGTCCTCTCTATGAAGGTCACACAGGTGTGCTTTTCCCAGTGTCTCATGGCCTGCTTAAAAATGGCCCTCTGGCTTCCTGAAATGATAAGGCAAGTGTTCATTACTTCCTCCATGGGCCCATGCCTTCCTTAGATACTTTAAGGCATCCTAACTTGAGACAAAGCTCGTTCCAATGATCCAAAAAGAAAAAAAAGCTTCTTTGGGTGACCCAGAGTAGAAATGCACTAGGAATAAGAATTTATCTTGCTAAGAATACAATATAACTTTCCTGAATTACCAAAACTTACAGAGTAGGAGTTTGTGAATTGGAAGAGAGGGTAAAAATAGATTTTCAAACTATCCCGGGCTTCCCAACTTCTCCTTTGTATTGAAAGAACTTTTCTAAACTTTAAAAAAAAATCTTACCCAGGTTATTCAATTTGGAAATTGCAGGCTTTTGAAGCACTTCATTCCACACCTTCATTTTATTTTATACCTAGAGGAGGGTGTTCCTATATGCTCTGAGAATTCTTTTTTCATATACATTCATACTACTTTTACATGGGGGTTCAGTGTTTTCTGGAGTATCCTTGAGCATGATTCTCTACAAGCCCTTTGAAAACAGGTAAGTTTCATACTCTGAACCTGTCTTCATTATTTCCTTGAATAGAAATGTGTTGAGAAAACAATGAGTAAATTATCGGGGAGCAAGAATAAAGTAGTTGTAAACTCCAGGCTGATAGTTATGGATATGCAATAAGTATTCTTTTCAAAATCTATCAATCTGAGAAACAAAAGACTATTTTGTTTTTGCTAGAAGCAATGAGAAGACAATAGTTGTTTGGGAAGTACAAAGGATGGTTGGAGCTAGGGTCTGAATTCTAGAGTGACCTTGTTGCAAAAAAAACCAACCAACCAACCACTGGGGAGGCTCCCCTCACAGTCTAGGAGATACGGGTGTGGTGTCACATTGTCCCTAAAAACATTCCTATAGAAGAAAGAGTAACTTAGCTGTTCACTTTTTTGACATCTTGGTACTTTTTGTTCAAATTGTTTATAGCTCAATCACTCACCAAAATAGCAATCCTACTAATTATAGAGTAACAAAGATCTCTGTGTAAACAAAGTTCTCTCTACAAAATTAGTTCATTGATAAAGGTTATATAAATCTTTGGTCAGCAAAGTACTCCAGGTATGAGCGAACAGTAAGGATAAGTGTTATAAAGACTATAAAGCAAGGTGCTGGGAGAGAGTAGCTGGTTGGGGTATCAGGGAATCAAAGAAGGACATATCATTTGATCTGAGACTCCCATGGTAAGAAGCCAGCCAAGAGAAGATCTGGGGAAAGAACACTCTGGACAAACAGAGGGACAAGTGCAAGTGTGCTAAGGCAGGAATGAGGTGGGCACATTCCAGAAAAGGAAGAAGGCTGGTGAGGCTAGCACCGTGGGACTAAGGAGGAGAGAGGAGAGAAGGGTACAACTCTAGGTGGGAGGGGGCAAGGGCTGCCTGGAGGATGGCTCCTGGGTCAGGAGTTGCAGTTCATTAGTGGCAATGGGAAACCACTGAATGACTTACATATTTTAAAGATAATAATACCAATAGCAAATAATTACTAATTACTATGTACGAGGCACTGTTCTAAGTGCTTTATCTAAATTACTCCTCTAAATCTCAAAACAACCATATGGAATAGAAAATATCCCCATCTACAGAAGCGGGAACTGAGGCACAGAAAGGTTAAGTAACTTGCCCCAAGGCCGACAACTGGTAAGTGCTATAGCCAGGATCAGACCCAGGAGGTCTGATGGTGTCCACTGGCCCATTCTGGTGGGAGTGGGGGCAGTCCAGGGTGCTCCTTCAGGCCGAGGACAGATAAGCCTTCTTTCTGCTGGGAGTGCTTTGCTGACATACCCACTGTGCAAACTCTGTCTAGCCTTCAAGACCAGGGTCATATGTCAGCCCCTACATAGAGCCTCCAGGACCAGGTGACCACTTTTGGGGATGTAGCCCCAGTAGAGACTGCAGTTTCCCCCTTAGTGCACTTCCCCGCATAGGCACGAGGGAACATTAGCAGGTAGGACTGCTGTGACCTCCACATCTGCTCAATCTCACTTTAGTCCTTCCAGGGAGGACTAAGTCAGCCTAGGGAGACAAAGCGCCCAGCCCCAAAGCAGGCCTCATCTGAGGCGACTGACCGGTGAAATTCCCTCCAATGACATAGGGGATGACCCCCCCAGGCCATATCCTCTCTGTCCTTGAGGTTGTGGCTCTTCGGACACGGGGAGAGAAGGTCTCTGCTCTGGCATTCGAGGTCCCAAGGCTCTGTGGAAACATAGCATTCTCCTTGGCATCTGCAAGAGAGTCACACTGTTATTTACTTTGCTTTTAATTCTCCCTATGCATTATGGTTAAGATTATATTATCCATGAATCCATAAAAGGGAGTGTTAAAAACATGTTCCAAAGAGGGCATGTGGTCTGTTCAGGGTTTTGCACCCGTGGTTGGTAGTTTTCCAGACGGGGCAAGAGTAAGTGTGATAAGTGTACCAGGCCTAGGACAGGAGTGGGTCTGGCTTGTTGTGGGCCCAAGGGCAGCCTGTGGGCCACAGAACTAAGTGGGCCCTGACAACTCACAACTCTTTGGGATGGAGCCAAGTTAGGGGTGTATGCTCTTCTCAGAGCCACAAATATTTGAGGGAATGAACTGAGTGAATTCCCTGCCTTGACCAAATTCCATCAATGTTGCAAATTTTTAAAATAATTTGACCACTTTCGCAAATAAAGTGAACAAGTCCATGATGCTGGGAAAAGAAACTCTGTAAAGTAAAACCCTGGAAAAAGTGGAGGCTCATAAAATCTCCCAGCTCTTCCCAGTCTCTCAGTACATCTGGACCTTTAAGAAAGGAATGTGGAAAAGAAATGGAGGCTCGATGAAAGGTTCTGAGTCAAGGAATGGCTCCTGGAATTAGCAGAGAGAGACAGGTGGGGGTAGAACTGCTCTAAACCTGCAGCAACCAAATAATTGAATCCACATTCATTTTATTTGTCATTCAGACAACTGAAAGTTTCCTTTTCAGTCTGCTTACTTAGAATCTCTCATTATTCTTACTAGGAGCATTTTTTCTTTAGTTTTTATACTTTTTCCCCTAAAAATCAGCTTTTGGTTTTCTTGATTCTTTTCATTAATTTTATTTACCTTATTATTTCCTTCTATTTTCGTTTGTTTCCTTTTCAGTTTTTTTTCTCTTTTAAAAAAATTTAGATATAATTCACACACCGAACTGTCACCTTTTTAAAGTGTACAATTTAGTGTTTCTCAGTACATTCACAAAGTTGTGCAACCATCATTCTATAGAATTCCACAACATTTTTATCATCCCCAAAAGAAATCCTGTATCCATTCATTAGCAGTCACAGCCCATATCTCCCTCCCCCCGTTCTTGGCAATGAGTTATCTACTTTATATCTCCATGGATTTGCCTATTCTGGACATTTCATATAAATGGAATCATGCAAAATGTGTCTGGCTTCTTTCACTGAACGTTGTTTTCCAGGTTCATCCATGCTATAGCATTAATCAGTCCTTCATTATATTTTATGGCTGAATAATATTCCATTGTAGGCATATACCACATTTTGTTCACCCATTCCTCAGTTGATAAACATTTGGGTTGTTTCCACTTTTTTGGCTATCATATATAATGTTATAAACATTAATGTGCACATTTTTTGGTGGCATGCTTTTTCAGTTCAGTATATAGCAAAAGTAGAATTGTTGAGTCATATGGTAACTCTACTCTATTCATTGAGCTATGTGTTTATCTCAAAACATTGTTTATTTGCTGTTAAGGCCCCAAATTAGTCACTATTATTGAGGATTTGTTTGTTTCTTTTTTTTTTATTAAATTTATTGGGGTGACAATTGTTAGTAAAATCACATAGATTTCAGGTGTACAATTCTGTATTACATCATCTATAAATCCCATTGTGTGTTCATCACCCAGAGTCAGTTCTCTTTCCATCACCATATAGATTTGTTTGTTTCTAATACAGATTTCTATCTACCTTCATGTTCATCCTTTTCATTGCTCACTGCTACTTGCATCCCAAACCTCCCTCCTGGACATGCATCTTTTATTATTCTTTCATGATGATAACAAACACTTAGTTTATTTTATACTCACTTTTATTTTATCCTTATTCTGGCAACACAGTATAGCTGGGAATGTATAGAATTCTAAGTTGAATGATATTTTTCCCTCAGCACTTCAAAGACAGTATTCCAATGTCTTTTGGTCTTTATTGTTGCCAATGGGAGGTATCCTTTTAGTTCAATGGTAATTCCTTTCCCCATTATCTGTCTTTAGTTCTATTTTCCTTCTTTTGTTCTTTGTCTTTGGTGTTCCTCAACATCATTATAATTATCTAGATGTGGATTTGTTTCAATTCTCTGCAGGAGACTCAGTACAATTTTTGAAATTTCACATCTTTCTTTAATTTTGGAAAACCATCATTCCATAATGACCACTGACCTCTCCTTCCCGGTTTCTCTATAGGTGTTCTCTCATTTTCTAGGATTCCTATTGATTATACATTGAGCAGCTTCATTTTATTCCCCATGTCTCTTTACCTTCTTTTTTTTTTTTTTTTTTTTTTTGGCATTTTCTGTCTTCTTCTCTCTCAGTAGTAAAACTTGTATGATTTTCTCAGATCTATTTTCTACTTCACTAATTCTCTCTTCTATTGTGCTCCATATAATATTTATCCCATTCCAATTTCAATAAATATAGTTATCATTTCTAGAAGCCCTATTTAGTGGTTTCTAAATTTGCCTGTTCTTTTTATTGTTATTATTATTGTTTTGTTTTATTTTTCTCCCACTGTAGTGTCAAATTCTTCCACTGGCTCTTTAGTCATTTTATGTATACTTATTTAATCTCCTTCAGATTTTTCTATTATTTCCACATCTCGGGGTACTAATTCTCCAATTTATTGTCTTTGCTGATTCTCCTTCATGGATTAACTTTTTGTGTTTCTAATGTTTTTTATTTAAAGTTCATTTTTAAGGAAGGTTATTCCTTTCTATAAGTCTATATAACCTCAATCATGAGTATGACTCTGTTTTTCATTTTTTGGGTTCTTGAAATTCTATGGCTCCTGGATCAATTTTTGTGTTAATTTCTAAGTTTAGGGTTCCCATATATAGGAAATGTCATTTGAGAACTTATACCATTATGAGAAATAGGCTTTGAAATTTAGTTTCTCATAGAAGATATCCCCCCACCCACTCCCCACTCCCACTTACAGGCTAGGAAAGATAGCAAGATTTCTTGCTACTTCTCTCAACCACTAGGCAGTTTCTCTAGCCTTTTTTTTTTTTTTTTTTTTTTAATCAATAGGAAACCCTTTGAGGGTGTTTGTTTTATATAAGATCTCAGTCTCGACTTCCTGCCACACATGGGACCAAGGCCACATCTTCTGGACTTATGTAGTTGTTACATGGGTATTAACACATCAGCTCCCTGTTACCCAAATCCTGGCTAAGTTTCAATGCCCTCTGCACAGTCTTGCCACCATCTAACGCTTAGTTCTGTGTTTTCATGTTCCTTATTCTTTTCTGATCGTAGCAATTTCTCTTTCCTTCATTTGAGCTTAACTCTGTATTTTTAATTTTGGGTGAAGGGAAGGTTTTATTTGCATATATACATATATATGTAAATATACTATATATTTTAATATAAACATATATGTAAATATATATAATATATATGTTATATACATATTTTCCCCCCAGCAGTTCTATGTTTGTATAAGAGGCCCCTACTCATTCAACTGGTCATATTGCCAGAACCAGAAAGTTGGCATGTAATATAGTTTTAAACCTGAAGATAATTGTTTTACTGCTAGAATTTCTAGATCGGAAGTCATACACTTGTAGTTCTTGGGATAATCCCAACCCACAGATGTGTCTTGTTTGGCCTGGACACTTTTGGCCCACATTGTTTTTTTTAAAACTCTCACTTTAGAAGCCAACTTTTAAAAATCAAGGGATTTCACATTAGAGTCCAGATTTTCTAGTTTTTCTTTAAACACGGAAAGATCTGCAACAGTGGGGCCACCTCCCATCATTAACGACCCACTGGAGTGAAGTAGCACCTGCTCCCCATGGTCAGGCACATGTTTTCCCCGTTGCCAGAATCTCTCTCCCACTTCACATCGTCCCATCCAGCCTGCGTCATCTCTCAACACTGCCAGCTTGGCCTCTACAGATGTTCTAATTTGCCATCCCAGCCCTGGACTACAAATTGAGTTGCCCCAATAGACTGGAAGCTCCATGGAGGCAGGAACTGTGGCTGGCTTGGTCACACTCTAGTCACCCCGAGTACTTTGCCTGGTTGGTGGTAAGCATTCAGGGCTTTTGTATTGTGAATGAATTAATGAAAGAATGGACGAGTTATTCTAAAAATAAACAGTCCAACAGTCCAAACAATTCTGTGACAAAAACCTCTTCAAAATGCTGGCAGCCCCAACGCCCTTAATGTTTAAACCCTGAGAGTCATCCCATCTTCAGTCATCACAGGCAGCAGTGCAGCAAGTAGACGTTTGTTATTCATTTCCCATATGGTTTTCAACAAGTCTCTTCATTTTCCTCTGCCTCCAACTCTCCTTTGGAGAATGGACCAAAATACTTCTCTCTTCAAGGGACTAACACTAAGACATACCATGTTTCTCAGGCCAGTTGTGTTATGTGTACATGTGATCTGGTACTGTGAGGGCTGGTATGCAGCCGAGTCAGCATGGGACAATCTTAAGTGCACCTGGAAAGAGACTGAGGTGTAATTTCCAGAGATGGGTTATTGAATGACAGCTTCCCCATCGGTCCAGTGAGAAATCTAATTTGCCAAGGACTCAACACAGGAAGCATTCGCCGATTAAAAATATGTCTAAACAGATGTTCTGCTTAGCTTGGAAGAAGGATCTTAATGCAACTGTCATTATTGGATTTTCTTGGATTACTACTATCTGGAATCAGAATTCAAATAGAAGGATGTAATTATTTATTATGGCCAAGAGTTCTGCATTTGAAGAGGAGCTCAGGGGCATCTGAAAGGATTTAACACTCTGGGGGTGGGGTCGGCTGGGGGGATAAAGTCCATTTAAGTTTTCTGGCTCTGGGAGTGAACCATGTCTTCTCTGAAAAAGCAGAGCGGCCGTAACTATTCAATGTTCCATTTCCAGCTGAAGGCACAGCCGTGTCATAAACAGAACCAGGCCTGGCTCAGCTTTCTCAAGCGAGGAACTTCGAATTTTCAATTAGCCAACTGATCACTCCCACACTGGAAGTAAACACCCTGACTTCCAACCATCTGCATCACCCTCACCTCGTGGGTGATGGGCAAATTCGCACCTGGCCTGAGCTGCACACTGCGGCAATCCTGAAAGACTAAAGAGCAGCTCCGCATTGAAAATGGAGATGGTGACTTATTCTGCATAAGTGGCTCCCAAACCTGGCTGCACATTTGAATCAACTGGGGAGCTTTTAAAAAATTCTGTTCTGAGATTGAGACTCAATGGGCCTAGAGCAGAGTCAAGGCATCAGTAGTTTTTAAAGCTCCTCGGGTGATTTGAAAGCACGGGTAAGTTTGAGAACCACTGATATAGTGCAAAGGTTAAGAGCAAGCGATTTGGGGTCCAGGACTTCGGCTAAGGATGAACACTGCCATTTGCTACCTGTGCGGCCTTAGACAGGCCACCCTGCCTTAAGCCTTCCTTCCTGCTGCATGGTGGTGTGGTGTTGTAGGCACTGAACCAGGCAATGAATGTCAAACGCCCGCCAAGGTAAGGGCTCAATGCAAGTTGCAGTAATGACTATCAAGGTCTGCACTTGGGGACAGGCTAGAAAGAATGCCTGAAGTTAGGCTCAGCAGTTACACCCAGACACGCTGACACTCAGGGTTTCGGCACTAAGTGGTGCTTTGCGTCCAAGTTTGTGGGATACCTGTTCTGTGGCGCAACCAGATTCCATTATTATTTGCTTCAGCATAAAGCCTTTAGGGACTGTTACTGAAAGTGAAATGTCCATTCTCTTTTATGAATATGGTTCTGGAAATCAGGCTTTAGCAAAAACAGTCACAGCTTCATTTGTGGAGCAGTTACACACTCCATTTCATTAATCCCATTATCAGCCCTGAAATGCAAGCTGAGCTCCCATCTCCAGGGGAGGGAGGCTCCTCAGACCAAATGGTCTGCCAGGAGGATGCTGAGTGAGCAATTCTCTGAGCCCCCCAGCCCTCCCCCAGAGCTGGAAGCACAAATCCCCACCGTCAGGGCTGAGGGGAGCCACATAATGCCAGGAAAGAAACTGGCTGCTGAAGCCCAAGGGCCGGGGGCTTCCCTCAGATCCTTTCTCCTACTTGGGCGGTCTCTTTTTCTGGGGGTGGCAGAAGGGGGGCAGGTTGTGATCAAAGGGGAATCTGAGATTGACACAACTGGTCTTATCTTTGATTCAAACAAAACAAGAAACACCCAAGTTGGCGCCTACCAGTGTTCTAGAGGGACAAACGGACGGGAAGGCGGGGGGACAGGCTAGGGTAGCCTGCCCTCACCTCACCTTTGAGGTCTCCTTCCTCCCTCAGGATGCCCTGGGTGCTTAAAGCCTTGCTTGTCTCCTACTGTAAAACAGAGTGGAGGATGGCCTGGCCTTGACATTAGCCTCTTCAAACAAAGCAGGGTCATTTGAGAGGCTGCAGACTATGGATTTAGCCAGCTTTAGGGGTGCGGGACATGGTGGGTGGGGGAGTGCTGTCATTATCCTCCTTAAAAATAACCCAAGAGAGTGTCTTGTTGCGGAGTGGGCACCATGCACAACCCCACCAGAGGCAGAATTTCAATGGGCTGCAGAAGGCTTATCCCTTCCCGTCCCCCTTAATTGTATTCCTGTGCAGCTGTTGAACAGCTGTGGGATCCCAGTCCAGAGGTGGATGATGCACTTTCAATACTGGATAACATAATTCTTGGAGGTAGAGGCAGCAAGGAAGAAGTGAAGGAGCTATCTTCATGGAGCACCTTTTACATAACAGGCACCTACCTGGCTATGCACTTTGCATAAACACTATTTCTAATTCTCTCCAAACCTCATATGAGGAATAAAATAACTTTTGCACAGTCACAGCTATTAAGTCACTGAGCTGGGATGCAATCCCAAGTGTGTCTGACTCTCCAAGTTTATTTGGTTGGGTCATTTTTATACCCAAAAAGCTAGTAAATATTACAAACCCTGACAATGCCTATTACTGGTGAGCAGGTAAGAGGCAATGAGGGAATGTGGTACCTGGTCTCTAAATACAGCCACCAGCAAGCCCTCTCATCCCTGTGAGCTCCTGCCACTTCTCACATTAAGGGGTGGAATAGATTAGTTTGTCCTCAAACCTGGGCTGGCCCTTGGTTTGTTGTGACTCCTAGGATGTGACAGAAGCAAGATTCTCAGAGTTCTGAGTCCAGGCCTGAGGCAGACTCATGGCTTCTACTTCCTTCCTCTGGGAAGCCAGCTGCTGTGCTGTAAAATAATCTCAGGTTAGATGACTAAGTGGTGCAAGTTCATGTGGAGAGAGGAGCCACATGGAGGCACAACTGAAGCACCAGGGCTGTGGCTAAAGCTTTTTTGGGCCTCCCAGCCCAGCTCAGCTTCAAGGTGAATGTGAGTCTTAGAGGGATTTCCCATAAGATATTGGCGAGTAAGAACAACATGAGACGTAAAAAACGTGTATTGAATACAATCCCATTTTTTTAAAAATGACAAAGCTTAAATAGCTATATATATGTTTATATGTTTTATGTATGTTTATATATGTATATGTGTATATCTATGTCCAGCGAGTGACCCCAGGCAACGTCAGCTGAAGGACCACGCCACTGAGCCTAGTCAACCCACAGAATCATGAAATATAACAAATCACTCACTGTGTGAAGTTACTAAGTTTGGGGTAGTTTTTAATGCTAGAATAAATCACTTAAATTGGAAAAGGAAAATTATATCTGGCATCTACCTCACGGCAATGTGATGGTAAGCCCCTCTGGTTTCATTCCCACACACTATGCTCCATTTTTACCAGTAGGTGCTGGTCATCTGTGGCCAAAATGAAGTGCCACTGAGTTTACCAGATGTCTCGGGAGTCTGAAAATGCATAAGTCAAAACACCCTTGAATAAACAAAGCAGATAAATGCAGATTTTTAAAGGGGGTGTTACACAGGGTCCCAGAAACACACTGTGTGACTGAGAAACAAATGCACATTTGTCCATTGGTGGGAGTGGGGAGTGGGAGCTGAAGAACCTGCCTCTCTCTAAAAGAGGTCAAATTGATAAGAGGGGGATCAGAAACCCAGTGAAAACTGGGAAAAGGATAGGAAGAGGTGAGTCACAGAAGTGCACCCCCAAATCACTGGCAAAGGTAGGAAAAGACGCTCAATGTCACCAGCAGTCAGAGGAATACAAATTAAGTCATAATAAGCTACTGTTCACAGTATTAAAAAGACTAATAATACCTAGTGTTAGCAAGGCTATGGGGAGAGGGTCACACTTGTAAGTTGCTATGGAAATGTGAATAGGTACACCTTTTGAAACTCATTCTAGCAACATCTATTAAAAACAGTAAGTGTGTGAGGGTCTATGTTCAGGAATTTTACTGCAGCATTGTTGATGATGGCAAAAACGTGAAGTGAATATTAACTGATGAAGGAAGGATTGAATAAACTGTGGTCCATTCACACCAGGAATATTTTGCAACTATTCAAAAGAATAAACTGAAGTTGTAACAAATGTCTTAGAGGAGTTTCCCATAAGATATTGGTGAGTGAGAAAAGCATGATACGTAAAAAATGTGTATTGAATACAATCCCATTTTTTAAAAAAAGACAAAGCTTATATAGCTCTCTCTCTCTCTATATATATATATATATAATATATATGTATATATATGTTTATATGAGTTTATATATGTATATATGTATATCTCTACATAAATGTATATGTAAATATATGTGCATGGAGCAAAAATACGGAGGAGTGCAAAGTCATTAGCATATATTACCTGGGAAAGGGTAGCGGGGTGATATTTTGAAAAATGAAGTGACGGAGGTAGCCAACTTAAAGGAAAAAGGAAAAAAAAAGACAACACTAAAAAAAAGTATGTGATTATACCATCACACGTATACATTAATGTGAATTATATGTATATAGGCATTTGTGTGAAATTATGTAAATGTATGTATATGTGTAAAATATAAAATAATATTAAAGCAAAAGCATAAAATAAAGAAACCAATGATTTCTATTTCTTCCCTACATAGGCATACCTGAAACACAGGATTCTGCCATTTAAAAATTATTCCTTTCGCTCTGTGTTCATTTTGTGTAGAAGAAACACCATTGCCAGCCTGGAGCCCTGATTCGCACAGAATGCAGGCCGGACAGAAGCCCAGGGGCATTCTCTCCTCTAGCACAGCTTCTGAACAGGAAAAGCTTCTCCAAAAGGGAGTTGCTTCCAGTGAGAGGCCGCCCCATAATCCCCAAGCTAGAATCTCTTAGAACTGGGAGAGCAGGGGCATGTCTGAGTGTTGCTGTGCAGACAGGAGGTGGTGGGGCATCCAGGCAGGTATATGCTGATAGATGGCCTTGCTCGCAGACAGCCACAACCTCATTTGCCCCCTCCCCCAACAGCCCAAGGCATCTCTAATCTACACCCTCACCCCTAGCCCCAGTCCAGCTTTCTTTTCCTTCCTTGCCTCCCATGCCCACTTGTTCTGTCAGACCCCTAGTTCCCCAAGCTTCATCAGCCCTCTTCTCAGCCCTCAGGGGCTTCAACTCACAAGCCAAGTGCTAGAGAGAAAGGTCAAATACAGATTGCAGAGTTTAACTGAAGAGCATACGGTCCCTGAGAGATCAAATGCCACCCTTCTATCCCTTTCTTTGGCAGCCAGCCCACCCCATTCAACAAAAGGGCACACTCCCTCATGCCCACAGACTTCAGTACTTCTCAGTTCACTAAGAGAAAAGGTATAATAAGAGGTTCCCAAAGCCAAGGGGATGGGGGAGGGGGAAATGAGGAGTGACTGCTTAACGGGTATGGGGGGGTCTCCTTTGGAGGTGATGAAAACGTTCTGGAACTAGATAATGGTGACGGCTACACAACATTGTGAGTGTACATGACACCACTAAATTGTACACATTACAATGATACATTTTATGGTATGTGAAATTTACCAGTTTTAACAACAACAAAAAAGCACGCAAAGGACTGGTAGGGCCTCACGTTACCCTTTCTAGCTTCGTCGCTGCTGGCATTCGTGGCTGTAGCATTCGGCCAGCTCTCGAATGACTGTTCTTCAAGCCCACCTGAAGGAAGGAAGAAGAAAAGGAATGTGAGGATGCATCCGTACCAGCACCAGGAGCGAAGGAAGCCAAGCTGGCCACCTGGGGGATGAACAGGACGACCAGTAGGTCAGTAAAGATTTGTTCAACAAACGCTTATTGAACACCTACCATATGCTGGGCCATGTTCAAGACACTAGGGCAAAAAAAGAACCTGCTTTTCTAGAACCATGCATATAATCCACAAATTATAAAAGTATCATTCTCCTTAGTCAATTCAAAGACACCTGAAGTCAAATATAAAAAGTTAACAGGCAAATCCCAAAGTCAGCCTCATAAGAAAGCTCAACTGCGCAAAGGGCACAGAACCCCACTCCTGTTCTGGAGTCCCCTTGCTGTGGAATGAGGGAAGATGTTATCCCCACTGTTACTAAATACGTGATATGGTCATTACTGCTGCCTTGGCTTCAATAGGCATTCTGGTTTCCTCTCTGGGGTGAGTCTCCTTTTAGAAATTGTTCTGTTTACTTTGTAAATCAGACTCTGCAGACATTGCCTCATTCAAGGCCAGTGACGCACGTATTCACTTGCTAGTAGCCATGATCTACAAGCCAGCTTCATATCCGTCCCCACTAGGAACATGGTCAGTCACCAACTATTATTAGACCCACTGTGAGCCAAGTACAGTTCCAGCACCGGGGATCCAGCAGCTAACGAGACAGACGAGTGTGTATATTCTAAATAGGTAGCTGGATAAGAAACAGTAGGTAAGAAAATAAAGAAATAAGATCATTTCAAGTTCAGCAAATGCTCTGAAGATCAAATTCAGTATATGGTGGTGTGTGATTGGAGCAACTGCTTAGAAGGTGGTCGGGGAAGGCCCCTTCCAAGGAAGTGACATTCAGGTTGAAAGTTGAAAGACCCTAAGGAGCCAGCCACACGGAGATCTGAGCCAGTGCACCCCCAACAGAAGGCAGGATGGGAAAAGAACCTGGATCGGGAATGGGCTTGCCCTGTGGAGGGGCCGACCACAGTGGCCAAGGGGCACGAGGCCTGAGCGGGAGGCCAGATCCACAGAGTTTAAAGCAGGAGAGGGAGAGAAGGATGTGTTTTTATTCGTTTTACCAAGATCCCTCTGGCAGGCAAAACAGGAAGCCTTGCGATGGTCCAGACAAGAGACAGCAGTGGGGTGGGCTGGACAGTGCAATGCAGACGTTGGGGACCTGTCGTATTAGGGCTATAGTTGGAGGCAGAGCAACAAGAAAGGCTGATGGGTACGATAGGAGGAACTGAGCAGGGCCACCAACGTCTCCTACATTTGAGGTTTGAACAACTGGGTGGGTAGTGACACTAAAAAGCAGATTTGAAGATAAAGCCTAGGTCCGTGAGAGACTAGTATACATATGGATCCACATCCAAGCAACTATAGGACAATCTATTTACCGATGCAAAATTATTTCTTGGCTTTGTTTAGAAATTTGCAGCTTACAAGCTATTTCCCCGTATCCTCTTGGACTCTGGTTTAGAACACTCTGTGGTAGATGGAGTGTCACCTCATTGTACAGAAGAGAAAACTGATTAGCCCAGGGTTACCCAGCCCATAAGGGAAGCTGAGGGTTCAGGACAGTCTCCTGCTCAGAGCCTGAGGATCTTTCCCATACTCCACAGCTAGGAAGGGTCCCAGACATGGAACCCAATGACCTGGCCCCAGGTCACCACTGCGGTCCTGCATCCCAAATCCTGACATGCAGACTCCCTCTTTGCCTCTCGTGACTCTGACTTTGGTGGTGGCCTGACACACGCTGACATTTTTGCATGCCTTCATTCTGCTCGTTCCGATGCCTTTCTGGCCAACTCAGAATCCACTCACACACTCCCTGCAGCTGCCGGGGCCTTCGCTGCCAGCTCCCAGCCCTCTGGGTATTCTTCCAGTTAAGATATCATTTCCTCTCGGGCTAAAGGTCCAGGGAAATCCTGATGGTATGAAAATCGCTGGCCAGCAGAGGAATGTGCCATGTGTGGAGCAAAGGAGAACCCGAGGCTGAGGCGCTACAACCAGCGGCGTCTTTTCTCTGCTGTGTAACTGTGGATCAGACCTCGGGCATTAGTATTTTTCATCTGTCAAATGGGCTGTTGTGAGGACCAAATGAGGTCATGGGTCTGTTTAGGAACTTGCTCATTCAACAAATATTTATCCAGCACCTGCTACATGCCAGATGCTGTTTCTGCTGCTCAGGATATGACACTGAACAAACTCTACCCTGACCTCATGGAAATTATATTCTGATGAAGGGTAGGGGAGAAAACAATAAACAAGTAGGCAACTAAATATCTGAGTTGGTTGCTAATAAGCACTATGAAGAAAATAAATGAAGGAGAGGGGAACAGCGAAGGCCAGGCATGAGGGCTTGCGGTTTCATATGAGGTAGAAAAACCGAAGCCTGAAGAAAGTTAGGGAGAGAGTCTGCAGCTATCTGGGGAAGAGCATTCCAAACTGAGGGAACAGCAGGTGCAAAGGCCCTGGGCTGGGAGTGTGCTTGGCAGGAGGGAGGTGAGTATGACTGGAACGGAATGGCAAAGGAAAGAGTAGGAGGCGATGAGGTCAGCGGTCAGGGGAGGGTCAGCTCAGGTGGGGCCTTGCGGGCCATTTTCAGGATTTGGGCTTTTATTCTCAGAGATGTAGATGGGAGCCAGAGGACATGAAAGAGCTTTTTAATTGCACCAGCTTTGAATATGATCGGTGTTATCAGTAGTGGATAGGAGAGGGACACAGGAGCTGGGATTTGAAAGGAGATTCCATATAGCACTCCCAGCATGGAGGGTTGGTAAGTTTAGACCTGCCTGGCTCCTGCACAAGGGTTGGGAGAGCAAAAGAAACAGACCTGTAAGGATACCTGGGTGCAGACTGGTTCAAGGTTATCTGGAGGCTGTGATTGAGGAGCAAAGCCCCGGGAGATTTGTATTCAGCTCTGAAGCAGGCATAGGAGAAAATGGGTTGAGGACTTCTGATTCCCTTTGCCTCCTGGTGTTTGGGGTTATAATAGGAGCAAAGCTCTGGAGCTGGGGGGAAACCAGGTGTCCCCAGGTAAATGGGGGAGGGGGAAGAATCAGTGTTCACTAAGTGCCAATTATGGTGCTGACCATGCCTTAAAAACAATGCTAAATGCTTTCCTGGCCCCAAGGTTTACAATTCTAGCCTCATAAAGACTCCAGGACAAAAGGGCCATAAACACCTCCATTTTATAGAGGAAGAAAGAAGGCTCCAAGAGGTGAAGTGCCTTGCCTGTCTTGAGAGTACAAAGATGGTTAGTAGTGGTGACAACTGGAGGTGGGTCCCATCTGACCCCGCAAACCTGTGCTCTTTCCCCTAAGACCCAGAAAGAACAAGGAGTACCAGTCGGGTGCCCGGGAGAGGCTGGTTATTCACAAGGGACAGAGGACATTTTCCAGGTCTGTGGGAGGACATCCAAAGTCTGTGATGAGGTTGGGCCATGGATAGTTAATAACACTGATCCCTCCTCTGTCATCCTTACACAGCAAGAGACTGAAGGCTCTCTTTCTTCTCAGGAGGACTTTCTCAGAAGCTCCGATCTCATACTTTCAGCCTGGGATCTACCTGGAGTTAATGTGGTTTGGCTACTCCCCACTGCCCTTGGGATGTTCCAACTCCTAGCCTAACATGATTGATGAGGCCCCTGTGATACGGCCCTGCCAGCCTCCTCCATCTGGCGCTTCGGGGCTTCCTGTTACTTCCCCCACACTCACTCTGTGCTCAGCCACCCTAAGCTACTTACAGCACCTGGGATTTCCACTTGTCTCTTACTGATGCACCTGCCTCAGCCACACACACCTCTTCACCTGGCCAAATCCCACTGGTCCTTCAAGTCTCAGCTTGGATACCACTTCCTCTAGGAAGCTGCCCCATGGCTCCTCTCAGGTTAGAAGCCCCCTCCTCTGTGCTCCCACAGCCCCCTGGACTTACTCACATCCCTCATCACAAGGTATTGTGATTTCCTGTTTACTTAGCTGATCCTTTCAAGCGGGTTTCTAGTTTTTAGCATCTTGAAGAAAGCGATGCTGTCTTATCCAAAAATGAACAGTGTGCCTGGCACAGAGCAATCATTCAATAAAATATGTGATGTGTGAACGGATGGATGGATGGACAGATAGATGAGTTAAGGAGACAGTGCTTGAAAAGAGAACTCAATCATTTCTAACTCAGCCTAAGTGATGGAAAAAATCATCAGCTTTCATGGAGAGAGGAAAGCAGGGATTCTTGGAACAATGGTTCTCCATCTTGGCTGCCCTTTGAGATCACCTGGACGTTTTTAAGAAAAATACTGACGCCTGGGTCCCACCCCTAGAGGTTCTTGTTTAATTGGTCTCGGGTGTGGCCTGTGCTATGGGATATTTTTTTAAAGCTCCCCGGGTGATTCTAAAACGCAGCCACGATTGAGATCCTATATTCAGAGAACCCTGTAAGAGGAAGCCCCAGCTCAGGGGGTTTTCTGACAACCAACCTCTCTCCTCCCAAGCTCCCCAGGAACGGGAGATGTGGAGCTGGAGACAGAGGTCAAACACTAAGAGAAGTCATTTTTCATGTCTAAATTGATGGCAAGTGTTGCTCTGTTTCAGTAAAAAGCTAGCAAATGAGCAAGACAGGTGTGATTGTGGCCAGAACTGCAGTAATAGGCACTGCACAGAACAAGGAAGAGAGAAATATAGCCTGATGCAGACAGATTAGGGGCAGTGGGGGGTGGGGGTGGGGATATTATTTTTCCGTGGGTGTGATTTCAAGACAACAATATTTGAAAAAATATACACATAGATACTTATATTTGATCTTTGGTTAATTACCTCTTCAGTGAGAGGATATGCAAAGAGCTCATAGATTTCATTAGTCACAGGGGTGTATTCAAACGTCTCCTTTGCATAAGAAACCCAAGCTTACAGCTGGTCTCTGGGAAAGAATGCCCTCCAGGCCTTGAAAAGAGAGCTCCAGGCCTGTTCACGCTCTCACTGAAACACAGCAGAGGTCAGCGGCCCGTGATGCATGAGGCCAGGCTGAAATGTGTCTATCCAGCATTTGCAATTCAATCCCACAGTTTCCTTTATGGAACAATTCACTAAATTCAGAGTTGTTCTTTTTTCTAATTCACCATATAATTCACCTCCCAAATTCAATTAAGAAGCAATCTGTTAGCAACTTTGGGAGCAAGCTGCTTTTCTTTGGGAAAGCCCAATTTTCTTCCGCTCCCAACAAAAAAAGTGGCTTAATTATATGCATCATATGAGATACTGATGTACACACAACGCCCCTCCACCATAATTACTGAAATATTAACTATACATCCAAAGACATCCAGGCAGTAAGGGATGGGCTTTTCCAGAGCCCAACAGGGCAGAGCCTTGTTCCATAGAATAACGTTGCTCCATTGAACAGGAGTGACTATGAATGCATATTCGTTCATTTGGTCATTAATACATAAACTTTGTATTAATTACTCCTTCTGTCCCTTATTCTCAGAGACTAACATTACTTAGTTTTTAGTTTTTTTAAACCAAATAACTGCCATTTTAAGTGCTGATTATTTGCAGGCCCTACACATATGTTATCTATTTCATCCTCAAGCCACCCATATGAGGTGAATACACTCCCATTTTACATGCAGGGTAACTGAGGCTTAGAGCAGTTCAGATATCACTGGAGACACACAGCTACTGGATGCGTAGGTTGAGATTCTCTCCGGATCAGTCTGGTATCAAAGTTTTTATCATACATCGCATGCTAACGTTACCCTGCCAGGACAACCTTTGCTCTCACGTTCACGGATGTGCAAGATGACATGAGTGGAGCCACATTAAAATGGAGCTGGCGTAGCCCTTTCAGAGGAGCTGCCCTGCAGTCTTGTTTTTCCTTATCTTCTGAACTGGACCAAACCGACAATATCCCAAGAAGTCAGTAAGAAACAGAAAATCCTGTTTGTAAGGACTGATGAAACTGGACTTTGCCGATGACCGAATCTAACCAATCAATGAAGTACAAAGCTAGCATTTCGCCCGATGACTGACTCTCAGGCCAGTCCATGAAGTGATACAGTGCGAAGGTCCAGCTGCATGCCACTTGCTAAAGTTAAATATCAAGAGACGAAGATGGTGGAAAGAAAAACAGGTTTATTCAGAACACCGGCTTTCTGGGAGGATGGAGGACCCCTGTCCAAGGCCACCTCCACTCTGGACTGGTCAGAAGGTTGTATAGGTACACAAGAAGAACAAAGGAAAAGGGAGAGTCGGTCAGGCAGGTCCCAGGCCTGACAGCCTTCCTGGGGTCTGGTTTGTTTTAAGATAATGTTATCTCTGGACTCTGGACTTGGACTGGACCACAGAGGCCTGGGGCTTTATGTGTATTCCGTGTCTGGGCGCCTGAGGATTAAGAAATTGCTCTTTTCAGGTTAGGATTTTGTTAATTAAATGGATTAACGAGGTATGTGTAGCCTTGAGAAAGGGAATCAAACAGAGTTCTTCAGTTAATCAGTGAGGGGAGAAACAAAGAGGAAATAGCTGAATATCAGGGCAGATCTAACTAGCTAGGTTTAATTACAGGTAGCTAGCTAGCTAGCTATACGGTGGGTCAAACTGCAAACTGGCTAAGTCTAATTACGTTATTGATTCCCGAATTTCTCCCTTACAGAAGTACAAATCTTACCTCACCTCATCCAGCACCAGTGAACTCTTCTTTAAGACAATTTACCTCATCTTCCTTCCTTTTTCTCATAGAAACCCTGAGCCTCTCTTCTGCATTGGGAGAACACTATTTGGGTTTCTGCCTGCATCTGTCCATGCCCAATAGTAATTCTTTGATCTCAAACAAACATTCTGACTTTTTATTTTTAGGTTTACACTGACTGTTTCATACATGTATTTACAGCCCTGACCCCTCAGAGGTAAATCTAACATGAAACTGCTTTGTTTCACTCTACAAAAAAAATAAAATAAATAATAATAATAATAATCTCCAGCATAAGATCCTAAAACTCACTTTATTACTAGTCCATTCATTCAGCAAATATTGGTTGAGTGCCTGCTTTGGGCAGCATTGGGCTGGGTTCCTGAAGGCAGACAGGCAGGGGTACCTCCATGGTGCTAGTGAAGGGGATGAAAATCAACAATAAGATCATTCCATGATGGATGAAGTATTTTGGAGAAATTAAAACAGAGCTTTTTAAAGAGCAATGGTGGATGTGAGCCCAGGAAAGGTCTCTGAGTAGATGACATTTGAGCTCAGACCTAAATGATGAAAGGGGGAACACATCTACCTGGGAAGAGTATTCTAGCAAAAAGAGAGGCCAATAAGTAAAAAAACGTCCTGGAGAAGGAAAATAAGAGTGTGATGTGGCTGGAGCTAGGGCAGAGTTAGCCTCTTGTGCAGAGAGAGCCTCTGAGTCTTATCTTCACAACCATGTCTTAGCAGATTTAATTTGTATGCCCTGGCCGTACGTAAATGCACAGCAACCCAGTGAATACACGTAAGTAATACTATTCCTTTTTTATAGAAGAGAAAACTGAGTCTCATGAATATGTTGTCTAAGGTCATCCAGCTGGTAAGTGATTGAATTTGCATTCCATGGTGGGCACTTCTGACTCCAGAATCCATGCTCATAACCTCTGCCCCTCTACCGCACATCTGTGCAGGTGTGGTCTGAGCCAGCACCCCAGGCAAGGCCCGTGGATGAAACATCTGCACACCTCTGTCAGCAAACTACCTGCAAGACACACTGGTTCAGATGAGGGAGGTTTTAATTATTCATTAGGGGAAAGAAAAAAGACAAATCCTCTTTAACAGATTGATTCAGGAATGAGCTAGGCAACTACAATAGTAATCAATGCGTAATCCTAAGTAGTTCAGTGCCAAGTAATTTTTATATCTATGCCAAATTTCAAATGCTGCAGAAGGGAAAGTGAAATGAGTTAAAAGATTATTACCAGTTTTTGTTAATGGAATGATTTCCTATTGGCGAGTGTATATAACAGAAAGGGAATTCTTATACACTGCTGGTGGAGGCAATATAAATGGATAGCGTTTTATGAGGTAATTTAGCAAGATGTATCAAAGTCTTTTAAAATAGGCAATAATATGACTTTGACCTAATAAGATAACTTCTGGATTTTGGTACTAAGAATTGACTGGCAATGAAGTCAACGGATGTTCATCTCAACATTTTTCATAATAAAGACTGTAATGACCACACCCAACAGGGGAGTGGTAAGATGAATTATGATATAATGAAACACGGTATAACCTTTTAAAGTGTTTTAGAAGAAAGTTGGCTAAATGGAAAAAATGTTCATATTATAAGTCAAAAAACAGGTTAGGAAATAGTACCCAGTATGAGTCCAATAGAATCGAGTATGGTTCCATCTTTTATTTATTTTTTTTAAAGCATACACAAAAAAGAAAGAAAAAGGAAAAAGACTGGCTGGAAAAACCTACAGTGTCCATTGTGATTACCTCTGGTTGGTGATTTTTGAATGAATTTTATTTTCTTATACACTTTTTGCACTTTCCCAATTTTGTTCAATATTTTTTAAAATCAGGAAATAAAAAAAATTTTCAAAAAGAAGAACTAAGTTACACTATACACTTTGCCTAAAAACATATGCTCTGCACTATGTAGTGTGTATATGCACACATGTACACACATGCACACACATGTACACACACGTACACACACGTGTACACACACACACAGATGGTTGCCAGGGAAACCTTTCTTTCCAATGGGAAGAAAACATAGCTGTGTTTATGCAGATGGAAAGTTGTGGTCCAGTCTTTTTCAGATTTTCTACACTAACCAAGAAAACCAAACAAATAATAAGCCCACAACTTGGCAAGATGGAACTCAAGTTTCTATCAGAACGTTCTCTCAGACAGGGTTGGGTGAGCTCTTCCGAGATCTAGCTCTCCCGTCCTCAGTCAGTTTAACTGGCTCCCACCTGTGTCCCTCACTGGCGAGGAAGCCTCAGAATTTCCTCCTGCCCCAGGCAGAAGCTCAGGGGAAGCATCTTAATCATGCAAATTTGAGCTGTCTCTTCCAGAGCCTCTAGTCAGGTATCCATTTTGCTCGGTGTTGGGGCCTCTGAGGAAGAAGAGGAAAGGACAGGTGATGAATGGGAACCTGAACCCCCAAGGGACGCTGCCCTAGGAAACCACTGTCCACCTTGCCACGGAAACCCCACCCTACCAGGAGACCTCCCTAGACATGCACTGACAGAGCTCCCGGCCGCTAAACCAGGGATAAGACCAGATGCCTTGAAGACTGAGCAGGCTCTTCCTTAGGAATAGAAAATGGTCCCCTCCAGGCACAAAGGAGGCCCTTCACTTCCAGCTGAGCTCAGAACCACCGCATTCCCTCAGAGCCACCTAACGTACCCATTTTGGGCCACGACTCAACACCTGCTTTGAATCAAGTCAGTTCCATAATGTACTATGCCACGTGGGAGGCGTAGTTGGAAACCCAATACTACCCCATCCATAGAAGCCATGAAACACAAAGAACCGTGAGAGCAATCAGGTGATGGAAATCCCACTCCTAACATGGAAGTCCAGGAGGGCTTTCTGGAGGTGGCCATTTACGGACAATAAGGGTTTCAATAAGTAGAGATGGAAGGGAGTCTTGCAGGATAGAACATGGAAGGGAAACAACATGCTCAGCTTGGTAGCACAGCTTTGCTGACCAAAGTGATCTTTGGCAAGATATTTAATTTCTCTGAGCCTCAGTTTCCTCGTCCATAAAAATGGACAAAATAGAAGCTAACTGTCAGGTTGTGAGCAGCCCCAAATACAGTGCCTGGCACATTGTGGGGACCCCATACCCTTACTAATCATTACTCTTCAGGTCACCTTCGGAGGCCTCAGCCTCTTCTATCGTCACCATACTGTAGCCTAAGCTCTAGCCAGGAGCATAGCTGTACCCAGCCCTCCCTATCCAGTTAGTGGAGGCCCCCCACCCGCAGATACCAGCCGACCATACCTCAGCATCTCCCAATTCAGGACAGGCCTGATAATTCAGGCCTGACAGATGACGGCTTATCTCTGCCCTACCCCATGGCCAAAACTTTAGCAGGGTCTGAGAACACATCCAGTTTTATTTAGAGAAAGAAATGGGAGAGAGGGAGGAGAAGACAGATAAGAAAGGAGTAGCCTCTTTCTCCCTCCTAGCAATGACTGTCACTTGAACTTTCAGTGGGGTTTGGTCCTTTTGGGTTCTACAAAGCTGTAGAGGAGAACTGCTGGTTCTTAGACGCCCTCGGGGGATTTGGGGGGACTTCTCCTTCACACAGATTTCCAGAAGCTTGGTGGGGGGGTGCTTCTAAAACAGGGGATCATTGGGTGTGGCTGCAGTGGGGCACTAGAGAAGCATAGCAAAGAGAAATTCAGGCACACCGTGTATACGACTGACGTGAGGCAGGAAGGGAGCACAGAGACCTGGGAGCATGATGGACACCAATTAAATTCTCTGAGACACTGAAGGTCAAAATTTGGACCAACAAGCAGAGTGCTTAGGAGGAAGATTCTACAAGAAACTTCTCAGTCCCCATTTGTTTCCTGTGGGGATTACTGAGCATTAGCAGTGACGATCTCCTTTATTTGCTTATGTGTTTATTGCCGGCCTCCCTGACACCCTCTAAAAAGCAAGCTCTGTCTTCTTCACTGATGCATACAGGAGGTGGCTGCTGGTGGGAGGGAGGCCTGGGGAAAGGGAGGCTGCAGGACGGGAGGCTACAGCGGACGGACGTTAATGCCCGTCTCCAGGTAAGAAGTGATGGCTGTGGGGATGGAGAGAGGGTGTTTAGGAGAGCTGTTTTGGTGATGGGCGAACATAACTGGGTACCCAGTGGGATATGACAAGGGAGGTGGAAGGACCACCTTACTCAGCTCTGAGACGCCATAAAGGCACCCACGTGGCCATTCTTCATGCTGAAATATGCTCATCGAAAAGAAAATTTCAGAGGGCCCATTCAAAATAGTTGACGTGAAAGACTTGGGATAACTTTAATGGGAAATGTGTATCACTGCAAGAGTAGAATCATGCACTTTCATTGCAATGTATAAAAACAATCAGTAAAGACATGCAATGTTCCTGGATGAACTGGGTAAATAGGATAAATGTGTCAGTTTCCCCAAATTAAGTTATGGGTTTAATGCAATCACAATTCAAATTCTAAGAGAATTTTGTTGGGATCCTCTTAGGTTTTTGTAGAAAAGAGATTCTCAAATTCATCTAGACGAATAAACAAGTGAGACTATTCAAGAAACATGTGAAAATGAAGAGCCAGGGCAATGAGGAAGGATAGACCCCACCAAATACTAAAACATATACAGAAACTAACATGAGAAGACATGTAGATGAATGGGACATAAATGCTAACACTACATATAGAAACACACACTGTGTGAGAAAGGAGACATCGCCAGATACGGGGAAAGCATACGTATGAATTAGATAGTGTTGAGATTATTCAGAAGTTAGATTATTATTCAGAAGGGTATGAACCCTACCCCCAAATAAAACCCAAGTGGATTGAAAGAAAGAGTTAAGCATAAAGAAACAAATCATGGAAAAGATTTAGAAGAAATATGTTATTTCCCAAAGCTGTTGTAGGAATAATTTCATGTATATAGACGTAAAAGAAAAAGAAACTTTGATTTGACATAGTTAGCTTCAGAAACTTTAAAACTTTGTATATCAGAAAGACTAATTCCTTAAAATGAAAACAAATCACACTTACAAGGCAAAATACCTGCGGAAGATGACAAATGCTGACTATCCATTATATATCGTAGGTATCTCATGCAAATCAGTGAGAAAAACTATATCCTAGAGACATATGGGTAAAGGAAATTAGTGAACATGTTACAGAACAAAAATCTAATTAGTATAGAAGTTCACCCTTGAGAAATGAAAATTTAAGCAAAAATACGGTACCACTTTCCCACTGTGGAAGCAGCAAAATAAAGAGATCAATGGTAGCACTCACAGTCAGGTGGAAGTGGAACTTGCATTTTGTGAAGAATCATTTATTCAGCAAACTTGCTGAGCATCTAAAATGTGTCTGTCACAGGACGAGGCACTGGGGCTGCTCAGATAAATGGTAATTCACAGAGCTAGGGCAGAGCCTGCTGTCCAGTCCGGGAGAAAGAGGAAGACATGGGCAAGCAGAGGATTCCCAGAGAGGGACTGGCTGGGTTTGAGGGAAAACCCAGGTGAGGAACAGACTTTCCGGGCATGAGGGAAGGAAGAGGACAGCCTTACAGAGTGCCAGCCCTCCGCCCAAGTCCCACGGGAGTCTGATGCCAACACTCCTTTCCAATGTCTCTCCCTACCCCCAAGTCCCACCCTCTCACCCACCTGCCAACTACCCTAAACTGCTCAGTTCTGACAGCCAAGTTCCCTCTCCATGGCTTTGTTCACGCTCTGCCTTCCACCTGCAAGGCCCTACAACCCTAATTCAAATCCTTCAAGGCCAAGTGCAGCCTCTTCCATGAAGCCATCGCCCTCCTTTCTGCTTCATTTACATCTCCCTCATGGCCATTCATTCATTCATTCCCTCATTCATCAAGCTTTTATGGGGCACCTTTCTGTGCCAGGCACTGTACCAGGTGCCAGGGACAGACAAAGAGATCAGACACAATTCCTGCTCTCAAGGAGCTCCTGGCCCTGATCCTACCAGGCCGGTGGTATAATTGTGAACCAGTCTGTTGTCCCTACAAGACAATTAACGCCTTGAGGACAGAGACAACATCCTGTTTATCTCCGCCGTGCGGTGTTCATAGCAGATGCTTAACAAATACATCTGTTTGAATTGGACTGAATTAGATCAACTAATCGCTTGCATATATTATCTCCTCTAATTGTCACTGCACTAGTGTGGGGTAAGGTATTATTATCTCCTCTTTACAAAGGAGGAAACTGAGGCTCGATGAGGTAAAGCGTGTTTGTCCTCAAAAAATCTTAGGGTTTTATCACATGGCCTTTGCACAGACAACCAAATGACCAATAAAGATGTACAAATGTCTCAAACGGCAAACCCCATGAATTGGGTCACAGAAACAGTACAAAGGAACTCAGGAAATCAAAGAAAGGAGGAGGCCAACCCAAGCCCTCTCCAGAGAACTGCAGGAGAGAAGCAGAAAGAACAGCATGGAGCTTCATGGCCTGTCTTTGGCCTTTTCGAACAGAAGTCAGTTCAGTTCAAGGAGAAATGCATAGCAGTGGCTTTACCTTAAGGCTAGTACAAGTAAATAGAGGCTGAGGTGACCACTGGTTTTTTGGGTGATGGCATATGTCAGTGACGTGTAACGGGCCCTTTGTTCAGAGAGGTTAATACCTATTAATGGTTCCATCCCACTGATTCACTGGGGCAGGAAGAACCTATCCTGATGCCAATGCATGTTCTGGGCCACAAACCACCCCCTGCAAGACACTGAGTGTCCTGTTGGCCTTTTCTGTCACTTCCCCCCAGTGCCATCCAGAGCCCAGGACATGGCATATTATATATCAAGCAGGAGCCAGAGACTGAAAGCTCATGGAAAAGAAGAAAGTAGGTTGCAGAGGCAGCATCATTTTCCAGACAGCCAGGCAATAGCTGAAGCTTGAGGACCCGCCACTCTTGATGGAGAAGAGAGAAGTGGCTCTGGCCAGTGTTATGGGACCTGAATGAAGGCCCAAGGATGGTGTCCCTTACCCAGCGGCCCAAGATGCCACCTCAAATGCCTAGAGTTGGGAGGCCAGGCACATAATATATCAGTGGAAAAGGTCAGGTGTGAAATATGGTTAGGGAGTAGTGGGGACGGTGGCAAACCGCAGAGCACCTGGTCCTCTTGAGTTCAACCCATCATTATAAAACTCTGCTGATTATTGCCATGTGGGGTTGCTAGACTCACATCGCCAGATCTTCCAACTTTTCAAGAGAAGCCAGAATTCTGGATATTTATGAGAAAACTGATTTTTAAATGTTGGCAGTAAATTAAAAAAAAAAAATGCACTACAAAATAAACAAAGCACATCTGCAGACCAGATTTGGCTCACGGGCTGACCCCTTAGGACCTCTGGGATGCAGAGTGATTGGAAAAGTCATGCCTGTAGACGATGCCAAGGTGAGAGAAGACAGGAGTTCCTTGGGCAATGGCAGCCAAGGATGCAGGAGCGTTATGGAGGACCTGGGAAGCAGAAAGCAAGGCGCTGCAGGAGCTCAATAAAGTTCAGAAGCTCAGTGATAATGCCAGCTGGGGCTTTTGTCTCATTGTTTTGGGTAAACAGGATCATTAAAGGACACCTAAGAAAAATAAGATGACCAGAACACAGGATGAGATTCCACTGGCCACTCCAGCCGCCATCACTACCTTCTCTCTCTGGACCTCCTTGGAAACCACAGAAATAATGGCCTGCAAACATCGGTGTGAACAGCCCCCTGCATATCAGTCACCGGTCAGCACGATGGGGGTGGAGGAGCCTCATTCCAAACTCACACCAGTGGGTCCACCTGCCGCCCCTCAAGCTTCCCAGTCCAGCCCACTTGTCACTGGTGCAGTGTCTCCATCCCTCACATAACTGCTGTGGGAGGCAGGCTGACCTTTCTTAACCTCCTTTTCCAGCTCATTGTTGTTTGTTGTTGTTTTCTAAGATGGCACAAAGAAAGGCCATAGCCACATTTCTGCCAACACCTATGGGAGCGCACCAGAGGGTCTCTGGAAGATCTCAGGTTAGATGCAATTTGAGCAGACTGTTCTAGCGTTCCAGGAGGCATCCATGAAGGAGGAGCCAAAGACACTGTGGTTATCTAATCAGCCACGCATGCAGCAGACACCATGCATTGAGTCCCTATACATTCATTATCTTTGGCAACAGAACCAAGAGAGACTCATTCTTGTCCCTCAGGGATCTTAGAGTCCAACTATCCATTATACAGATAAGGAAACTGAGGTCCCATGAGGTGAAATAACAGGCCAAGATCTGCTGTGCCGTGGGTAACTCTAAAGGGTCGTGGCACTGGTTTTGTCCCCAAACAACTTAGTTTATCATCATGCCCAATAACAAAATACTTGAGTAGTAAATGCATTGGAAACGAAGGTCAATTCTCAGCAGTAACAAAACGCACATATCTAAAAGAGGCCAAGAAATACAGAGCAAAGGTGCACAGCTTTAAGAAAACTACAAATGCTAAATTCAAAAATTGTGGGGGGTGACTACTTATGGGATAAACACACGCTTTATTTTGTCAAAAAGGATCCATGACAGGTTCTCTTAAGTCGGGGTGGGGAATATTTTTTATGTCATTTCATTCTGCTTTTTATTTATGTAGCCCGCCAATCAACTACTATTTCAATTAAGAACAGGAAACACAGAATACCATCTAATAAATACAAGCAAAAACATATGCAGTTAAAGGAGAGCGAAAATAGAATCAGATTCAAAAGAACCAAACAGTAATGCTTGGGGGGGTGAAGCACAATCTTTTGGCCAAAACTGAGAGGCAAAGTTGGATCCTCATGTGATACACTCCATGCCCATCTCTTACAAGGCTGTGTCCCCAAATCCATGCATTAAAATGGCTGATGGGAACTCATACGGTATTTTCCCATGCACATAATATAATGACCAAGTGGATATGAGGTTACCAGGCTTCTCCCCATGACCAGATTAAACCCAAAGGAAGCTACCGCCACACCTCCACACCTGGGAGAGGTCAGTTTGCTCACCCATCGCCTCTGACAAGAAAAGCCAGCTTGTTTCTTTCTCTCTAATTTCTAGTCCAATCCCCAAGAGGCTGGCTCTTCTACTTCTGTCTTAGCTGGCCATGAGACTATATTCTTAAATAAAGACCTTTACTTGATCTATCTTGAGTGGCATTTGGTATCTTGAAACTGAAAGGAAGTTGTCTGGAATGTCAGGTCCTAAGCTCTTGTTTGTCCTGGATCTCAAGCTAATCTCCCCATTTAGACTCAGGCTCCCAGATTTCTGGCCCATGAGGAGGTCTGGGACAACGGCTCCCTGGATAGGTGGATGTCCACGGGTGGTCACTACCCTTCCCCTAACCGACTCTGAGCCCCACTGTGGCTCCAAGAGGAAGCCCAGCCCAGTTTCTCCAAATTCTGATCAATGCAACCACAGTAAAAATCAACCAAAGGTGAATTTACTTTTCCCAACACTTCAAGTTCACAGTGAACTATGGCTTCAATCCAAGGTATAAGTCAGCCTCCGAATGAGGCCCCAGGGAATGCGCTGATAGAGTCCTTATGTTGCATTCTTTTCTCCTTCCCAAAGAACAGATGTGCGTTTTATCAGATGCCTCTTTATCATCTCAAATCATCTTACTAAATTGAAAACTTTATGGGCAGAATAACTGCCAGGCCTTGCCCAGTTCCAGCTTTGCCTCCCAGCTGCCCGCTGCTGTTTACGGGCTGAGCCAACCAACCCTGTCCTCCTTCAGGGGGATTTAAAGCATTTGGGCTCAACTCTTGAGGGTCTCAACAGCACATCTTTGGCCCCGATTTTGATCTGTGGGATTCGGCTTAATTTCTGACGCTCGTCCGCATCTTATTCTCTCAGGCCAAGCTTCTGACTCATTGTGCTCCCTAATACTCACTTCCCAGAAGAACCAGGGGTCCTTGCCTTGTTCTTCTGAGCTCCCAGCACAGAACTGGAACTTTCTGTGAGTTCTACTACAGGCCTCTCTAATGCTATGTGCCAGGGTCTCTGCCCTCACATGAACATTACTGCCTCCCCACGGCCCTGCTCTGCCTCCATCAGGCCTTATGCCCCAGGCTGTCTGGACCCCACCACCAACCCCTGCCTGATGACAGCTGTCACCTGGGGACTTCTCTCCACGTGGAAGTTCTGCCTACTGGACCATCCCTCCTCTGGATGCCCTTTTGCAATACTCCCTGCAAGGTGATCTGGGCTTGCCCAGCATAAAGGCACCACCCCTGAGCATGAGCCTTTCTTTCATTGCTGGCACCCACTCCTGGCTGAGCCTGAGGCATCACATATTCAAACAAACAGCCTTAATCCCACCTGGTTTGTGGGAGGAGCAGGGAAGCGAGGAGGCCACCATGCTCCTGAGGTTCAGGGCACCATCACAATTCACAAATGTTTGTCTGGCACCACTCATGTGCCCAGCCTGATGCTGGAATTCAAGGTGGGGAGCCAAGACCAAATGAGGACAGTCACAGCTACTGACGTCTGGTGGATGTGGCAAGGCACACACTGAGTGGCCCCCTGGGATAAGAGAGGGGAGGAGGGGGTGTAGCCCCATCATTACATGGAACACATCCTCGTCTTTTCCTATTACCTCCCAAAGGTAAAGATGGGGAGACCAAGTTCTCATAGCTCCAGGGGTGGTGCCAACAGCGGTTTCTAGAAGCAATGGAATACAGAGGCTTAGACATCAGACAGTTAAGTCCTAACCTTGGCTCTGCCAATAACTAGTTGTGTAGTCAAAGACAGGTTACGTACCAATCTGAACATTAGCTTTCATATCTATAGGTACTAACAGTACCTGCCACACAGAGCTGTTGTGTGAAGGTTCCATGAGGTCATGGACATAAGGTATACGAGGTATAAGTAGTACACACCACATGGTAGGTATTACTGTTCTCTGTGTTGTTGCTGTTAAAGAAGAATGAGCATCTAATCCATTTTCAGATCTCTGTACGGCCAACTTTATGACCCTGGGTTTGACTCAGGAGGATTCGGGAAGTCTTTATGTTGGGGATTGACAGAGATTTTCCATGTGCTGGTGAGATCTAAATCTAAGGATCTGATCAGATCACAGTGGTGCAGGCCCAGCTCCAGAGACCCCATAGGGGTGCTGGCAGAATACTGCAAAGACAAAGAATCCCAAGGTATTTAGGGAGTGTGGAGTCTGGGACACAGAGGTGAAATGCGCATTTAGAGCGAGGCTGGTTTCTTAAATAGCCATGGACACGGCCCAGTAGCTCAGAATAGACAAGATGGGAAACATCAGCTTCTGTCAGAGCCAATAAGTAATTAAAACCATTTCCCCTTTCGGAGTCCTCGTTACAAAGGTCAAGAAATCAGATCCATTATCCGGATGGCGATAACTGCAAGGTGAGATTTCCTCTCCAGGTTTCCAGACATTTGCAAAGATGGGAGTGTGCAACATGGTCTTCCTGGACTCTCTAAGGAAGAAACAAACACACAAAAGGTCCGAGACGTCAACCACACAGGCCTTTCCTCCACATCTCATGTGGTTAGGAGAAAAGGTATCTCAGAACTCAGAAACTGAGCCGTCAGGCTCGGCACCATCCCTTCGAAGAGGAAGCAAGAGGGTGGGGCGTGTGTGCCTGCGTGTGTGCCTGTGTGCGTGTCTTGCTAAGTACTTCCTTCACTACACAGCTAATCCGATTAGCAGCTGTAGGAAATTCTGCAATGTGAATGCAAGGGCCCCATTCATACAACAGCTTGGCCAGGCCTGCCCAGAATTCCCATTCTTCTCACTGCAAATAGAATGCACACGGGACTTTCCCTTCCTCGAGAATGCACTCTTGCCTCCTTGCCCGCCGACATACAGAGCCAAAATGCTGTTGCCATTTCCTCTGGCAGCTCCTGTGGCAGGGAAATGGGCCTGTCCAAAAATTGGAAGCAATCCCAAGTACAAAACGAGGCTAATTTTAACAGCACTGTCAACTCAGGCAGTCTCCCAAGCTGGCAGCTGTGCTGAATGCACACCCGTTGTAGGGTCCTGGGTGAGTCACTGGCTTTCTCTACACCTGCGTTTCTTTTTCTGTCAGATGCAGACTTGGAGAAGAGGGCATGGCTGGAACAGAGCCTGCAAGGAAGGACACTCAGGGCCTGTACAGACACAGTGTCACTGTGTTTGGCTGGAGGATGAGGAGAGAGAAGGGAGCTGAGTATGCAGGTTGTGGACAAAGCCTGGGGGGCATTGGGGGTCAGACTGAGGAATGTTCTGAGAAGTGACAGCAAGACACTGAAGGGTTTAAGGAGCATACTTGTATCAGTCTCCTAGGCTGCCATAACAAATTACCACAAAGTATGTGGCTTAAAACAACAGAAATCGGGGCCGGCCCGGTTGCTCAGGCACTTAGAGCTCCGTGCTCCTAACTACGAAGGCTGACGGTTCGATTCCCACATGGGCCAGTGGGCTCTCAACCACAAGGCTGCCAGTTCAATTCCTCAACTCCCGCAGGGGATGGTGGGCAACGCCCCCTGCAACTAAGATTGAACACAGCACCTTGAGCTGAGCTGCCACTGAGCTCCCGGATGGCTCAGTTGGTTGGAGCGCATCCTCTCAACCACAAGGTTGCCGGTTCGACTCCCGCAAGGGATAGTGGGCTAACCTATACCTAAGAAGATGTCCTTTCAAAGATGTGAAACTATGAAATGGCAATAAAGGTGTGGTTCCCTTTTAATTTATGTTTTAAAAAATCAAAGCAAATGTTTAAAGGTTAACGTTCAACGTTGTTCACCATAGCAATGTTTCTAATAGGAAAAGAAGTTACAGGAAAAAAGGAAAACAACCTTCATTCCCATCTGTTCAATAACTTGTGGCAGAGCTGTACATTAAATGTGATAGATCACAGTGTACGGCACGAAAAGATGTCCATGACGTGTGTCAAGTGAAAGACACAAGTTACACAAGAGCATGTTGACAAAAATCCCTTTTATGTTTTAAAATATCTCTGTATGTTCATGGCCCAAGGGCAGTAAGCCTGGAAGGAATCCAGCAAACAGGTAATGAGGAGGATGCATCCCTGGGGCTGGGGTCACAGGGAGTTGTCACTTGCTACAATTTTGAACTATTGGACTTTTTTTTTTTTTTTAACAACTGGCAGCATTAGTTTAATCAGCAAAAACAATAAAAAGTATTCCCATTCTGAAAATAAAATAACTATTCTAGATAGATGCAAAGCATTCTTGGCCGTTAGACAAAAGTAATCAGGATAAAAATCACCTTGCCATAAAAACACACTGGAAACACACACACACACACACACACACACCAAGCTTGGGAAGGCAGACACACCAGGAGGATACAGGTTCCAAAGGCCTCAAGCCTAAGCCCCTGACGTTCCCTGCAGCACATGGCAAATTTCCTCCATTCTCTATTTTAACCTTAAACCCTCCCAGGTCACTGGTCTTTATGCAAATACTACTAATAACAATGAGGAGGAAGAGGCAGACCTGATATTATTGAGCATGTATTATGTGCTAGACACTGTGCTAAGCACTTTACACATATTCTTTATTTTATTTTTTTGTCCTCACATTACTATTCCTACTTGACAGATAAAGGAACAGAGGCCCAGATCAAGGATTCAAACCCAGGCTGTCTGACCCCCAAGTCCATAACTGTGACCAGTGTTTTAGCCACCTTCCTGGAAGCAAAGCCCTGTTGGAGCGCTTTGTCACTGAGGACCCCGGGAGATGGCTCCAGGGTCTGCTAGCCACTGCCTACCTCTTCCTTCTCCCTTCTCCACCGATGCTGGCCAATTCCTTTCAGGCATAAGAAGCTGGGCCACCTATAGGAGTTCCAAAGCTTAATATAATGTAGACTCTGCCCTCTCCTAGCTCACAGGGAGAAGGAAAGAAAAGATAGGCACTAAGTTCTTAGACCACAAGGCTGACCCTTCCCACCCACTCCTCTGCCAGGTATCTTCACCATCTTCCCCAGCCCACCTCTCCAGTTGCCTCTCCTTATCACAACCCCTCCGCCCCCAAAAAAGCCACCCTCCAGTGACTACACTTTCCCTCTGCTCCCTAAATAAAGACAGCCCCTCTCACACTCACCGTCCTTGCACATTGCTTCCTCTCTGCCTGGTATGTCTTTCTTTGATTCTTCACCTAAGGACTCCTAGTCATTCTTCAAGACACAATGTCAGCGTGCCCATTTCCATGATGCCTTTCTTGGCTCACCTAGTATGTTTCTCCACTCGCTCTTCTCTCTTTCCTCTGCTCCTGGGTCATTACAGCACTTGCATGGAGGGATTACAGTGTATCTATTTATATTTCAGTCTCACTCCAGTAGATTGGGAGCACCTTAGTGACAATATCTGCCAGTGCCTGAGACTGTATTACGTGCCAGGCCGCAGGCTAGCCCAGTATCACAGGAGCTGATACTCCCAACCCCCTATGGAGCTGAGTGTTGGTTTCATCCCCACTTTATAGATAGTAAACTGAAGCTTAGAGATGGTAGAGAGCTTGTCCAGGTCTAAACTCTGCCTGGCGTGAAATGTTGCTTTGAAGGCAGAGATCACATCTTATTCCTCTTTCTCTCTCCAGCACTGCATTTGGCCCATGATATGTGTTCAGAAAAAGAGTATAAAGCTTCAGGTGTGCAAGATGAGTAAATTCTGGAGATCTGCCATACAACATCATGCCTGTAGTTTATAATACTGTATCGTACACTTAAAAATTTGTTAACAGGGTAAATTTCATGTTGTGTTCTCACTACGATTTTTTTTTTGAAAACTCTCAAGAGAAAGGAAGGGTGGGTGGAGGTGTCACAGGTAGCAGAGACAGTGTGACGTCTGGCACCTGTGAGCCTTAGTCACCAAGTAACAAGCCATCATCAGCCACACCAGCCCATCAGCCCCACAGTCAGCCTTCCTGGGCACTTCCGAAAATGGACATTCCACAGAGCTGAGGCGTCTGTGCCCGGTGGGCAGGGAGGTGAGGAGAATTCAAGAGACCAGTCCCATTACTATTCACTCCAAGGTGGAGGCAGGAGGGACAGTGAGAGAATAGTAATCAGTGTAAGGCCCCATCCGTGTTTCCTGGCCCAAGGGGATTTTCACCTGGGTTGCTGGGCCAAACAAGTGCACAACACCCCACGAGCAAACATCTCCCCGGAGCTAATCGTCATTAGCATCATCGTCAGACATGCCCTCGATGAAGCCCATCCAGAATCCTCTCCAGTGGGGAAGTGCTGGACCCCGAGGCCAGAGTCCTAAGAACGTCCACTGAGCTCAAGCCTGAACCCTTGGATAAGGAGGCACGCCAGCCCTTCTCAGAAGGGTCAGCACACTTGGAGGCTCCGGCGCCACAGTCTGCAGTGGAGAAGGAGGGGTGACCCCTTGGTTTTCCACAGACAGGTGGATACTGAACTGACAGGTCAAATAAGGGTGACTTGTGATTCATATCTACCCCTGCTGGAGTCCTGGACCCCTCCCTCCGGGGCAGGCAAAGTAGTATATGCAGTACTTACCTGTTCGATGTCCCATTTCCTCCACTGACTGCTTGATCCAGTCTTGTGCCTTGTCTATATGAAATAACTTCAAGTCCTCTTCATCTAAGGCAATGTCTCCCCAAAAGACAGCTGGGAAGAAAAAACATAAGTGGGTCAATTTAAGCTGGAGGTCAAGAAGTGGATTTAGTAATGCTCCAGAGGGCATTGGGTATTAGGTAGCAAACTCTAGAAAAGACAGTCCATCCAATCAAATTTCTTCCTGACCTAGGGCTGGTAGAGAAAAAGGAATGAATGATATAATTCTGTGCATCAGAGCTACAGGGCTGGGGCCAACCATCATGAACATCAAAGGCCTAAGTCTATAAGGTATTTTGAAAGATCACCCTGCCTTACTCTAGCTGTAGGCAGCTTTGGGCAAAACCACCACACAAAGACAGCTGTTGCTCTCTTCCTCAGAGCCCCCAGGATATAAAAGAAAAATCTAATGTGATAAATGACACTATTGTTCACAGTAGTTGCTGTCCTTCCCTAGGGAATGGTTATATTTCCCTGCCCCACTGATGTCAGGATTAGCCACTTTACCTGCTCTGACTAATTAAATGTGAGAGAAAGCTTTAAGAGCTGTGTCCTCTTTTCCCTTTCCCTGATGACAAGCAAAATTCCAGAAGGAGGCAACTTTATCACCCTGGGTTCTGGAGTAAACACGAAGTGGAGCAGAGGGATGGCTAATTAGAGTGGATATGTAGTATGAATGAGAAAATAAAAACTGTTATTTTTATAAGTCTCTGAGATTTGGGGCTATTTGTTACTGGAGCATAACTTCTTTATCCTGACTAATACAAAAATTGTTATCAAAAGTGGTATGCTACAAACATACATTGTCTTTGGGAGACACAGTGAGTGTCAAGGAAACTGTTACTAAAGGCTGGAAGGAGGTGATCTATGTTATACAGTGATGAACTAGTTGGTAAAACTGTTGCCTGCATCAATTTAGAAGGCAGATGATAAACTGAATGAGTTGATGTCTTTATGTGAAGAGACTAGAAATCAGAACGTTAACTGCATGCCTTGGTTGCCATCAGCTGTGTCTGACAAGGTACTACAAGAAAGATAAGAGCTTGGGCAGCTGGATGGCTCAGGTGGTTAAGAGCATGAGCTCTGAACAACAGGGTTACCAGTTCGATTCCCACATGGGCCAGTGAGCTGCACCCTCCACAACTAGATTGAAGGACAATGACTTGGAGCTGATGGGCTCTGGAGAAACACATTGTCCCCCAATATTCCCCAATAAAAATTAAAAGAAGAAGAAGAAGAAGAAGAAGAAGAAGAAGAAGAAGAAGAAGAAGAAGAAGAAGAAGAAGAAGAAAGATAAGAGCTTTAAAAATAATTGGACATGGAAGCATCACACTCCCTGAATTCAAACTATATTACAAAGCTATACTAATCAAAACAGATGGTGGTAATATAAAAAGAGACACACAGATCAATGGAACAAAATAGAGAGCCCAGAAATAAACACATGCATATATGATTAATTAATTTACAACAAAGGAGCCAAGAATTTACAATGGGGAAAGGAGAGTCGCCTCAATAAATGGTGTTAGGAAAACTGGACAGCCACATGCAAAAGAATGAAACTGGTCCTCTGTCTTACACCATACACAAAAATTAACTCAAAATGGATTAAAGACTTGAACATAAGACCTGAAGCCATAAAAATCCTAGAAGAAAACATAGGTGGTAAGGTCCTTGACATAGACCTTGGGGATGGTTTATTGAACATGACACCAAAAAGCAAAATGAACAAAGGCAAAATAAACAAGTGGAAGTACATCAAACTAAAAAGCTTCTGCACAGCAAAGGAAACCATCAACAAAATGAAAAGGTAAGCTAATGCATGAGAAAAAATATTTGCAAACCATATGTCTGATAAGGGGATAATATCCAAACTATATAAAGAATTCATTCAATTCAATGGCAAAATAACAAACAATATGATTAAAAATAAGGAGAAGATCTGAATAGACACTTTTCCAAAGAAGACATACAGATGGACAATAGGTAGATGAAAAGATGCTCTATATCATTAATCATCAGGGAAATGCAGATCAAAACCCAGGGAGTTATCACATCATACCTGTTAGAATGGCTATTATGAAAAAAAGAAACAAAAAACTAGAAATAACAAGTGTTGGCGAGGGTGTGGCAAAAAGGGAACCTTTGTGCACCATTGGTGAGAATGTAAATTGGTGCAGCCACTATAGAAAAGAGTATGGAGGTTCCTCAAAGAATTGAAAATGGAACTACCTTATGATCCAGCAATAGTATTTCTGCGTATTTATCCAAAGAAAACCCTAATTTGAGAAATATATGCATGCCTATGTTCCTTCCAGCATTATTTACAATAGCCAAGATGTGGAAACAACCTAAGTGTCCATCGATGAATGAATACATAAAGAAACTGTGATACACACACACACACACACACACACACACACACACACAATGGAATATTATTCAGCCATAAAGAAAAATGAAATCTTGCCATTTACTACAACATGGATAGTCCTCAAGGGCATTATGCTCAGTGAAATAAGTCAGAAAGAGAAAGACAAATATTGTATAATCTCTCTTTATGTGGAATATATATATCACAGATACAGAGAACAGATTGGTGATTGCAAGAGGCAGGGAGTTGGGGAAGGTGATGGGTGAACTTTTTGCTTACATAAATTAAGTTTTTTAAAAAAGAACTAGGAAATTTACAGTAGGAATGAAAAGGAATAGAGAGACTCCAGAAATTCAGGGACTTGGAGAGTTGGAAGAGTTCACCTATTTTCGTCACTAAATAATAAGAGAAAAAAAACTGAGAAGGCCTTTGAGTAATAAAGGCGGATCAAAACTCAGCTCTGTGGTTGGAGAACTGGGAACCCTCATCCACTGCTAGGGGGAATGTACAATGGTTTACTCCCTAAGGAAAACTATTTGGCAATTTCCTAAAAAGTTAAACAGAAACTTATTATAAGACCTAACAATTCCACTCCTAGGGATCCTCCCAAGAGAAATAAAAACATAAATTCACACAAAGACGTGTATTCAAATGTTTATAGAGCCTTATTCATAATAGCCCCAAACTATCAACCATTGAAAGAATAAACAAAAGGTGGTGTATCTATATTAATGGAAAGCTACTTAGCAATTAAAAAGAACAAACTATTGACACATGCTACAATATGTATGAATCTCGAAAACACGCTAAGTGAAAGATGCTAGATGCAAAAGACTACATATTATATAATTCCATTTATATGAGCTGTCCAGAATAGGCAAATTGATAGAGCCAGAAAGAATATTAGTGATTGCCTAGAGCTAGGGGTGGGAATGAGGCTCACCTATAAAAGGGCATGAGGGAAGTTTTCGATGTTGTAGAAATCATAACTGGATTGTGGTGATGATTGCACAACTATAAAATTACTTAAATCATTGAATTGTACACTTACTTTCGCCTTGTTGAAATGTGTAACAAAGTTGTCTTGGCCAATGATAGCTTCCAGCTGCCTATCCTGAGGCCTTTCCACCTCTCTGAGGACTTAGCACAAGATAGTCCAAATACAGTGTCATCGTTTCCTCAAAGAAAAATATGTCCTGTGTCAATCCTGTTATTCATAATGGCATGTGATCAGGAATAGTTCTCACACATTCTGAGAGCAGAAAGAGAGAAGCAAGAGGGTGGGAGGAGACGGGATGGGTTAACAGGAATTGGAAAGACCCAAACAATCTAAGGAAGTAATATAACGGTCTTCAAACTTTTGTACTTGCCTACGTATTCCCTAAATCATTTTTAAAAACTACATATCCTCATGTAGATGGTCAGCCGGACAGCTATGATTTTTCGCCGTAAGTTTAAATACATTTATTTTGTTCATAAGAAGTAGAAAATAGTGAACAGTTTATAAGATGAGGATTGACTATAATTGGAATAACTGTTTCATGATGTGATTTGGTGAAACAGATGTAATTACCTTATTGAATAACACATGCTGAATCTGAAAGAAAGCAAGGAAAATGTTTATCTTGGGTCTTATTCATGGTTCTTGAAAAATGTAGAAGTCCAGAACAATTCCAGTTATACTTAAAAGAATCGCTGTCATTAACTTACTCTACTTCAGTTATTCTGAACTCAAAACATTCCATTGTGCACCCAGCATCCCGCTAACGGAAATCCATACAGATAGGAAAAGGCAGGAGAACTACAAGTCTAAGATGCCTTGACTCGTCATTAGAGATGGCTGCTCTGTAACCGTTTCTAATTTTTCCTTTGGTGCTCACAGGTTTTCGTACCTGGGGTGATGTACTCAGTGGGATTCAGGATGGGTGAAAGGAGAGCCTCTCTTTTGTAACGTGGGGGAAGGGCCACCGAGACCAGGGCATCTTTCAGCAGTTGTAATAGAATTGTCTTTGTTCCAGAATCATACACGGAAATTCATTCCCTTAAACTCTCTTAGCAATGTACTCCTTGGTAAGACTCCGGGGCTCCTGCACACACGAGTTTGAAAACCAGGAAGTGACAGAGGTCATGGCAAAGCAGCATGGGAGATACTTCCCTTGCACTGTCCCAAGGACTTGCTCAGCCCCCTTTGGTCTCCACCTTCCTTTGAGCCCTTCGAGCACAGCACTAAGGCATCCTCCTGACCTCAAAGGGCAGGAGCCCCAGGCTGATTGCCTTGCAGGGAATTCTCCACAAAGGCACTTCCTGCCTGCAAGTTTTGAATTGTTCACTTGGGAAGACATGTTGATTAAAATTATGTGCCTTCTCACCAGAGAGATCCTGAGTTCAAATCCCATTGTTGCCATTTAACAGCTGCATGACCTTGGGCAAATCACTTGATCTCTCTGAGCCTCAGTTTCCTCTTCTGGAAATAGAAGTACCTACCTTGTAGAGTTGGCGAGAATTACACAAGTGTGTTAAGCACTTGGTATGGGGCCTGGCCCACAGTAACTTTCAGCGGATAGTGGTGCCACTCTAATTTTCACCGGTTCCTCTTGGCCCCTTCTCTCCCTACTCTACTCTCTCTTCATCCAGAAGACCCTGCTCCGGCAATGCTCAACTTGATTCCCATCACCGACACCCATGCCTCCGCCATGAAGGTCTCCCTCCCACCCCTGAAACACTCCTTCCTTTCTCCGCCTTCCTCTATTACAGTCTCAACAAGACAATGTCAGCCAGACATTGGGGGGGCTACACTGTGTCCATATATTCACCTAACAAATATTTACGGAGCCCACTAAATGCTGGGGTGGGGGTGGAGGAAGTGAAGCTGGCGTTATGGGGAGGAGATAATATTTTCTGTAACGGTTTACAAGCAATAGTGGATTTCCCACATGCATCACTTCTTTTACTTTTCTCATTCCCATTTTACAGATGAAAACACTGAGGGAGAAGGGACTGACTCACTCAGGTCACACAGCCAGCAAGTAGCAGAGCCCGAATCCCAAAACCTGGGCACTTTCCAGTCCCCCAAACTGCCTTGCTCAGCTTGTAGCAACTACTCAGCTTCCCAACTTCTGCCAGATTCTAAATGCCTCAAGGACAGGCTCCAGGTATAATGCACATATTTCATACAGTAAATTCCATTTTATACACTCGAAGGAAAGTCGTCATGTGAGATGCTGCGTATGCCTAGTGGCTAAGAGTGAAAGTACTGAATCACACAGACTGGGGCTTAAGTTGTACCTGTGTACACTTGGGCAAGTAACTTAACTTCTCTGTGCTGCAGTTTCCTCATCTTTCAAATGGGAATAAACAATAATAATATCTTCCCCACAACGTTGCTGTGAGCATCAACTGCAATAATACCGTGTTTCCCCGAGAATAAGACTTAGCCAGACCATCAGCTCTAATGTGTTTTTTGGAGCAAAAATTAATATAAGACCCGGTCTTATCTAATATAAGACCAGATCTTATATTAATTTTTGCTCCAAAAGACGCATTAGAGATGATGGTCCGGCTAGGTCTTATTTTCGAGGAAACACGGTATGAGTAAGTGCTTGTTAGGACAAGGCTGGCATCTGACACCACTCAGTAAATAGAAGACAGTCACCTGAGCTGCATCCTCCAGACATGGAGATCCTTGACAATGGCCTATGTCAATGGTGCTGCGCTGTGAAGCCAGGAGATGTTCTTACAGTTATGGCGCCCATAGGGGTCACTGACTTACGGCTAGCGCCCAACCCAAGGCAGCCCTTACCCACAGCAGCCAAAAGAGGGCGCTAGCCTGCCCTCTTCTGGGAGCACATGGGAAGACCACGTGGCCTTCCACTGGACTCCATCCCACCTCAGGACCTAGAGAGCCTTCCCACATCCAACCTAGTGGCCTATCCTGTGGTATGAGAGGCTCCCTGTCCCCGTGTCTAGATCCTACTCTGCCTTTCTGTCCTACAGATCCCGTCTCAGGAACTCAAAGATACTTCCTGTGGGTGTCCCTCAAGGACACAGTCCAAGGAGGCTGCCAGTCGTTACCTAGAGAGGACGCCTCCAATAAAACCATTCCCTAGCACTGCTCTGGGTCCTGGAAGCTCCCTGACATCAAACTCAGAGCTGTAGGCTTCAAAGCAGAGTGGCCACCCCCCCAGGGTAGCGGTCCAGAATCAAGATGTCATCTAGAGTCCTACCCTGCAATCCCTTTCCATGGATATAAGCATGCTGTGCAGGGAGGCTGAGCGATTTGTTCAATGTCACTTAGCAAGTAACTTGGCAGAGTCAAGACTCAAGTCCAGGTCAATTCTCATTGCTCTCTGGTCTGAAC
Source organism: Rhinolophus sinicus (assembly GCF_036562045.2). Taxonomy (NCBI): domain Eukaryota; kingdom Metazoa; phylum Chordata; class Mammalia; order Chiroptera; family Rhinolophidae; genus Rhinolophus; species Rhinolophus sinicus. The sequence goes on along the minus strand of NC_133757.1, from coordinate 26,693,466 downwards.
TACCGGAGCAGAATTTGTCCAGAAGCATCTAGGAGCCAGAGGTAAAAACCTTTACACCAAAGGGGGAAGAAATTGTCTTTTAACATTTTAAATAAGCCTGAGGCAACAGGGGGGAGCCAGCACTCCAGACTCCTGCCACAACATGTTCTTCTGAACATAGGTCCTCCGAGGATCTCAGCCAATGCACTGCAGGGGAATGTAAGAAAGCTGGAGTGACACACCCAGGTAGGCTCATTCTGGGATTTCTCACAGGTCACAGCTTCATGTCAATGCAATATCTACTGCAGCTTAATGGCTCCTCCTCTGGGAAAAAGGCACGGTAAATGGCAGACTGAGGAAAGAAGGAAGGAAAGAAGGAAGGAAGGAAGGAAGGAAGGAAGGAAGGAAGGAAGGAAGGAAGGAATAAGTGCCACCGGAGCCCCTGGGCTGGTCACATCTGAGAGGACGGGCTCCATCTCACTGCAGGGATTTCGAAGGCTGCACCCGGGGAGTTAGAGAGGGAGCCCATTTCTGAAACAGCCTCCCGTCTCAACCAAAGAAAGCCTATGTCTCCTGTCTGTTCAAAGATAGTTCTTGCTGGCCTCTGCTGAATGGCCTGGAAGGTCCTACTGTTCCACAGGGGCCATAGGAAGTACCACACCTGAGCCATCCCCCCCATCCCCTGGGCTGAGGCTACCCTCTAAAAAACAGCTGTTTTACTTGAACTTCTCTGTGATATCATCACAGCTGAAGTTAATTAATACTGGAGTTTAACTTCTATCTTTGCAGTTTCATGAAGCCAAGTACCGCGTCTGCCTGGCCTATTATTGTTCTATCCTCAGCACGTGGCACACAGTGGAGGTGCCGGAAGTATTTGTTGAATGAATGTCTGAAAAAGCTCCTAAGGCCACAAAGGACTGTCTTCTGCCCTGAGTCTCTCCACCCTGGGGTGGAATCCGAGGCCCAGCAGAGCTTCTCAGCCTTTCGTTAAGGGTTATTTACACCCCAGCAGAAAAGAGTACAGTGCTCCTGTAAGGACGGTGACTGTCAAACAGACTGAGGCCATGTCAGGAAATGAGGACAAGCCATTAGCGCTTAACCCTGTGGGAGACAGTTACCATGCTGCTCTCAAAACAAAAGCAAAAACATATTATGCACAAAAATCAGGCTGAATGTCTGCCCCGGCTGGGAGGCCACCATAAAACCAGGCTCCAAGACACTGCTAAAAGGCCTGTCGATGTGGGCAAAGATTTTCGTCTTCTTTGTTCATGACAGTATCTCCAGTCTCCAGAACAGTGTCTGGCATCTAGAATATGATCAGAAAATATTTACTGATAAATTAATGAAAGGAGAGAGTTCCCACTTCTATTTATATAACTTCAATGCCCAAAGCGAGGTCAAATTACTTTCCAGTCACCTACCCACTAACCATATCTTCTTCCTTTTGAAATAATGGGAATATCTGAAAACAATAAACTGGCAAGTAGATAACAAGAGGAAGGGGTATGCTGGCCAAAGGAACAGCATATGCAAAGGTCCCGAGGGGAGAAACAGCAAGGCACTGTCAGGGCAGGAGCAGAAAGGGACCAATGAGGGGAGCCTAGATGAAGTGGGGACCCAGCCATGTGGTCGGCCGGTAATAGTGAGAGTAAGCCAGGACATGGGGCCACAGGAATTGAGAGGCTGTTGGGGACAAAAAGGAAGGTTCAAACACAGGGAACAGAATTCTGGGGCCACCAGAGAACCCACGGGGGAGTTGGTCAAGGAGTGCCCCACTTTGGTGCAGCTTCACATATTACCATCCCTTCCACGCGCATACTCTCCCCCAACCCTATCCCACCCTACACCCAGCTCAGGGCCTGGCAAGGGCCTTCAGTTCTGGCAGCTTCAGAATATTTTCATAAATGAACAAGAGAGTGAATGAATTCTCCTCGCCGAAGTCCTAGGGGAAAGCAGGGCTAAAACCGTTAACCCCATTTTACGGGGGAAAGCCAGGCTTAGGGAAGTTAATAACTAACCCAAGTTTACAACCAGTGAGAAGGGGGCAGGGGCTTGAACACAGACCTGTGGGCGCTAAACTGGGAGCTTGGTTCAGCAGTGAAAGCCCTGTTCCTGGATGAGTCACTGGCCTGGCAAAGGCTGGACAGCCCAGCAAGGGTGCTATGAGGGGACAGAATGCAGGAGGGGTTCCCCGGGAGGGCCCTTCACACCCATCCCCACATGACATTCTGAGAGTCTGGTTAAGCTCCTGGCTTGGGGCCTGCAGAGCTGGGGTGGCTGTGAGCCAGGCAGAAGCCCAGCCAGTCAGACGCAGACCCCTTTGACTCTGCTGCCTCGTCCCCAACCACACCCTCCCCAAGACTGTTTCCTGGCACCCAGAGATCAAGAGGCTGACACAGCTCGAGGATACGCTTCTGACCTTCCCAGTCCTCCTGGCCACCCCAGGCCCTGATCTGCCCCAGGGCTCACCCCAAAACCAGCACGTCTCGGGAGTGGTCTCCAGTAGGTGCTCACCTTGCCTCGTCTCACCTCCACCAATCAGCCTGTGTCCTGATTTTCCTTTCTACACTTACAACTTGGGCTTGCAGGTGCTTTATTGTTCCATCAACTTCCCACTTATGGACCTAATCACAAATGTTCCACAGAAAAGCAGCTTCCAGAACATGAAAGGCCCAAATTAAAGCAGTATGGAACCACACGCATGGTCTATACTGGGGCGGAGGGAGCTTCGATGCTGGCTGTGACACTAGGCAAGTAACTTTTACCTTTGGTGGCATTTTCTTCACCCATTCAGTGAGACGGCTGAACCAGCTCAGGCATGACCCACAAACCACTTGTGTTAGAAGTGTCTAAGGAGAGTGCTGATATGAAGATCCGCAGGCCCCAACCCAGATCTACGAAATGAGAATCTCTGGGGACAGGACCCAGGAATACGCATGTTAAATTCACACCCCACCACCCTGCCCGGATGACTCATGCACACTGAAGTTTGGAGACCAGTGGAGCCCATGGTCTCTAAAGTCCCTCCAGTTGCAACGTTTGATTTCACAACAATTTCTGTTCAAGGAGTGTAGGGTATCCATCCAGGGCCTGCTGTTTGTCCACCCCAATAACAAGCCAGTCAGGAAGGACCTCGCTAATGTTCCATGAGATTGTCACCTAGAGATAAGCCAAGATTATTGGAGGAACTAAATATGGAGCATTCAAACCATTGGAATTTCTCTCAGGAAACAAGCTGAGGTGGGGTGGAGGGGCCAGAGGCGGGAGAGTTACAGGGAAATCCTACCCAGAGACACATTTAGTTCACTTCAAGTTTCCAGCAGAGGGATTTAACAGGTTTAAAGCAGTTTTCTGTGAATCTTTGTCAAGGGAGTGTATGTACAAACAAACAGGGAGGGTTTTTTTTTCCTGTTTTTTTTTAAGTAAAAAGTTAATCGGCTTAAAGTGTGCAACTAAATAAGCAAAGCTTACATTTAAGTGACCCACAGAGAAAGGACCCCATGGAAAGAAAGTTCTAGGAAATACAATATGGCCTCTATGTTCTTTTGTAGTTTCACGCTATAAATATTCATGGGGCAGTGTTAACGGGGTCCACCGCTCTGTGCAACCACAATAGTTTTTTTGTTTATTCTCAGGACCATGAACTTTGAAACCATGAACCTAAATTTCAGAACTCTGCCTTCAGGCACGTTGGCCGAGCAGGAGGGGAGAGGTTCAGGCTCGCGGAGGACAGAGGAGAGGAACCTGGGCACGATGCGAATCCTGCGTCCTGGACCTTGTGGTTGAGATTAAAGAGTAGAATCTGTTTAGTATGGGAGGCCTCTAGTCTCCAAGGTCTTCAGCTGCTCCAGCCTGGAGAAATGGCCTTCGCAAGGAATCAATAGCTTCGTTACTCAAGCACATGGCAGAGTGGAGTGGGGCGATGGAAATGTTTTAATTGGATCAAACAGATGTGTTGCATGTTTTACACCGAAGACCTTGATAGACTAGTTTGAATCATGGAATTTCTAAGATGGAGAGAGTTTAAAAGTCATCTAAGCAGGGTTCTTGTTTTCCATAGGAAGAAACTATGATGTCCAGGAAAGGTTGAGTGATTTGCTCAAAATATGGCGTTGAGAAACCATGTCTGCTGATTCTGAAGCAGTGCTCTTCCCCTAACATAGGGATGGTAAATGTGAAACAACCATGTGCTCACCTTACCCTCTCTCCCCCAGGGAAGGTATTGCTGATTGATCGCGGCCCTCCTATGCATTGAACCTGGACACAGCCTCGAAATCTATGTCAACACAGTGCTACTGAACGTCAATACAAATTGATAGGAATGACAGGTGAGTTGAGACCTACGTGCCATCTGTGCCCTACACCATGCTGCCAATGTCCATGTCCCAGTGCCCATTTGCTCCAGCTAAGGGTTTCCTATTCAAAGGCTGAGCTCAAGGCTCCAAGAGTGCACAACCGAAATACTACAGGACCTGCGAATCCCTAGGTCCATCAGGACCTAGGAGAGCACCACACAGACGGGTATGACAGAGCAACTCTGCTCTGAAGGCTGGCTCTACCTCAGGAGAACCCCAGCCCTGCCTTCCACCTGGGATGGCATCATCCTATTTTACAGATGAGCTAAGAGGATCTGCCTGCTGCCTAGGCTGGTGACCACCTTGCTCAAGGCAGATATGGCCTCCCGCCTTGCGTCTTACTCGGTATCACAATATGGTTGCACCGATACATGTCAGAGCCATATCACATCTTGGCTTTCCATCAGGACTCACTTGGCTTACAAAATGCCTGCTCAGCTAATTTCCTAGAAAAAAAAACACAAAAAATTATCCACCAAACTGTCATGAGCAGGTAGGCCATACTTGCGAGGCTATTTAAGTTTTATAGCTCCAAACAGGTTTGATCTCACATGCCAACCCCACTCAGTTGATGATGTTTCTGTGAGGTGACTTCTTGGACTGATAGGAGAGAGAGCCATGATCAATTAGCCATGTCTGCCATTGGCACAGAGGAGGGGCCTCAGAGGTGCCACACACTGGCCACTCAGATATGTATGTTGTAAAGACACTAAACATGTTTTTGTTCACGTAAATGAGTGTCCGCAGCAAGGCCTAAGCCATGATTCAAGGTATCCTTTTTATACTTGCTCTCACCCTCTCTGCTCCGCGCTGGGCCCAGGAAGGCTGACTCTGTACTGCAGCTTCCACTTCCCCCTGCCCTCTGCCTTCTGGTTGCATCCAACCTGGAGGAGACCCTGGCAGGTAAGATGGAAGAGGAGAAAGACATGCAAGCATTTGGTGCTTTGGTGCAGTCTCTGTAGTAGCTGCATCCCTCCACCACTGCCGCTCCCGCAGGGGTGCAGCTCCTTTACCACTGCTTCCTCACCTGTCCCCTGAGCCACAGGGGTGGCTTGCCAGTCTCTTGTTTGTTCCCTTAACCTTTGCTCTGTAAGTATTTCTTCATTAAGGTCTCTTCATCTGAAACATATGAGGTGAAGTCTGTTTCCTGCTGAGACTCTGGATCAAATAGCTGTTCTAAGAACATCCTTCCATTCTTTTCATAAAGAGAAAGATGGGAATCTGACTGGCAAAGTGAATGGCTACTTTGGCCTAAAATGACACTTTTCACTGCTTAATTCCAGCAGAATATGACTCATTGCTACTTCACACCTGCTGCATTCCCACAGCCTGAGCTCAGATGGCCTCCTCTCAGTAATGGAGAGAAGGTCCTAGAAGCCAGAAACTTTTGGGGATTTAATTTTGCATCTTATATGCCTGATTTTAGGACCAGGCACATCTCATAAGCTCTAATATCTCCACTGTGGAATGACCTCTCGTGGAGCAGTAAGTTACCAGTGCAATTCTGCAGGACTCATTCTGAAGACGAAGGCCCACTGGAGACCCTAAGTAGTGCAGGGAGTGGAGGGTAGCAGAGACCTGGGCTCTACCTCCAGCCAGGCCAGCAGCTATCCATGTGACCTCGGACGAGTTACTGCCCTTCCAAGGCCTCAGGGTTCTCATAGGAAACATGAAAAACTTAAAATAAATAATCCCAAGGGTTCCTTCCAGCTCTAACATTCTACAAGATTTCACTCTAAGATCTTACTTTGTGTATCTGGTTAACGTTCGGTAATAATCATGGGCCTATCATTATTTCAACTAAATTTTCTTCATAAAGATTCAGCATGTTTAGCCTACTGTGGCAGAGACTGCGTAATGTCCACCCCTACCTTTTCTCCCTTCTTCCATGATAATAGAAACTTTGGTTTTCAGTTCCACCTAGAAGAAAGATTTCTCAGACTCCCTTGTAGCTATCTGTGGCCATGTGACTAAGTTCTGGCCAATGAGATGACAGCACAAGCCACATATCTCCTGTGAATCTTCTTTTCACACATTCTTTGCCTCCTTTTCTTTTCCATGCCTTCCATGTCTAGACCATGTGTATGATGGTTTCAGCTCTGGCTACCATCTTGGACCACAAGGACAAGGGCCTCAACCGAGGGACACGAGGTTGTGTTACGAACACAATGGTAAGTGTCCACAACCATTGAACCCTTGTTGAGGACTTCCTGGAGGGAGCATCTTGGCCCTAGATTAAAGACCTCCAGACTTTGACGTGAGAAAGAAAGAAACTTCTAGTTTGTTTAAGCTACCAACATATCGTCTCTCAGCTCTAAATCTACTCTTCTTTGCCATGCTTTGTGATATTGGAGCTGGAGCCTGGAAACATTTCTGCTTCAGTGGTCTCATCTTTCTTGTTCCTGTGGAGGGGCTGCCAGCAGTGTTCAGGAGACCCTCTGGTGCCCACCCTTCAAAGTTTTGCTGGTATCCCAATGGGCGATTCCCGACTCATCCTCCTTTTCCTGCAGCATCTCGGTGAATTTCTCCAACTTTCAGTGGGCCACAGCCACACCTTCTCCTGAGAAGTTCGAGTTTCAGCCTGGTTGGGGTTGCGGGGCGAGGAGTGGCCTCTTCCAAGTTTATTCCTTCCCTAGTAGTTGTTCCCTACATCTGCTATTTCTGTTCTCTTTAGGGTCCTCCTACCTCCTTAGTAGTCAATCCCTTTTGTTAGTTAATAACCTTTTATATTAAAATTTCAAATTACTGGTGTGGTTTCAGTCCCCCAACTGGACACTAATGGACAGAGCCAATTAACTTGGGTCCTTTACTAGCAATTTAACTTAAGCTTAACTGATACAGCCATGCAATCATCTCCATGGAAAAAGTGAATAATACGGTACAGAATAAGCTTTCTGCTTTTTAAAAAATCTTCTCTCCAAAATTTATTTGTGACACAAATCACAAACATGACAGATAAAAGGTTGAAGTCCTTAATATTTAAGAGTTCCTACACAATGTTAAAAAATGAACATCTAATTAGAAAAAAAAGAGCACGAACAGAAGAGGAGAGAAGCACATAAACAGGAAATGAACACAGCAAAAGAAATGCAAATAGTCAAAATATATTCTTAAAAGCTCAGAATCATTTGAGAAAGAAATACAATTACAATGCAAATGAAATTGAAGAAACAGCAAAATATTTTTCTCTTATCAAACCAGCAAAGATTTTTTAAATTAGAATACAAAATGTTAATCTTAATGAGAGTGCAAAGGAGTAAAAAAAATTTGAAGGGCAATTTGAAAAGAAGAATCAGAAGCCCTTAAAGCATCTATACTTTGACCCAGCGATTCTACGTGTAGGATATTTTTTTAAAGAGATAATTTAAAATGTACATCAAAACCTAGCAACAAGGATGACTTCAGTATCATTGTTTATAAAAGAAGAAGAGATTGGAAAAAAAATCTTTATGTCCAACAACAGGGTATTGAGTCAAGAAATATGGTGCCTCTATAAACGGGTTATAAAACAATTAAAATTGATGTTATACAAGTACATTTATTACATGAGCATCTTTATTGTCATAGAAAGAGGTTCATGATACTAAGTGAAAGTGAAATACAAGCAGGTTCAAAGCGATATATGTAACATATATATATAAATTTGGAAAGAATAGACAGCAAAATGTTAACAATTACTTCTAGGCAATGGAATTACCAGAAATTTTTACTCTTGCACTCTACATTTTCTAAATGTTCTCCAGTGGGTGTATATTAGCTGTGTAATTTAAAAAAAAACATTTTGTGTTTTCTAAAAAATCCCTTTTCCTATCCATCTCAAGGGCACCCCATGTTTGATAAGTACGTCTTGATGAACTCATCCATGTTTCAACGACGACGCTGAGGCACAGCTCAGCTTGGGCCCTCTCCCACATACGGAGCCACGATCTCTCTCCCAGCTTCCCTTCCTTTCCATTCCCAAGGCCATAGCCCAAGTCTGGCCCTCATGCTCCCAGGGCCTAGAACTCCCGGTGTTGCTCCTACTTCCTGCTTCTACAGATACTAAGCATCACAGATCTTCATTATTACCGTCTTCTGCTCAAAAACCATCAATAGCTCTCCATTTCTTAGTGGGCATTTTAAATGTCTCAGCTGGACATGCACTGTTCCAGGCTTCTTTCAATCTCGTCATTACTTCTCTGCAAAGTAAAGCAGAGTGATCTCCCAGCTCCAGACAACATCACAAGCCTTCCTGCTGCCTCACCTTGAATCACGCTGTTTCTCCCTGAAATGCCTTCCCTTGCATCTGAGTTTCTCCACATCCCATCCATCCTTCCAGGCCAAGCTCAGGGTTTACCAGCCCCCTCACCAGGAAGCCCACCTTAATTGTCTTACAGTGATTGCTACCTTTTCTGAATCCCTCTGGAATCTCATTTGCTCAGTTTTTCACTTGACAAATATTGTTTGAGCACCCACCATGTTCAGGCGCTGTGCTGGTGACTAGGAAACCAAACGAGTCTAGTTTCTACCCCTTGGAACTTGTTGTCTAATATGGAGACAGACACTGAGCAAGTAATCAACCAAAAACTATACCCAGTTACGGACTATAAAACACGCACTGCTGAGAAACGAAGGTGATGAGAGATTTAAGAGAAGGGACCTGAGATCACAGCCTGGGAAGGCCTCAGGGGGAAAGGACATGTCAGCCGTGCCCTGGAGGATGAGCCTCCAAGGCCTTTACAGGAGGGAGGAAGAACCTGTGGGAGGCGGAGCATGGCAGGAAAGGGAGGCGCCTGGAGGAGTAGGAGGGACAGGGTCTGCCACTGCTCTCACGGGCAAGTGCAATGGGAAGTCATTCCTGCGTCCTAAGCAGGTTGGATTTGACAAATACGATCAGATATGAGTCTCAAAAAGACCATTGCCTGCAAAGTGGACAATGGACTGCAGGAGGCAAGAGGGGCAGCGGGGAGATGGGGTCAGGCACTGGAGCAGTAGCCCACATAGGAGAAGGTGGGGGCTTGGACCAAACGGTGGCAGTGAGAATAGAGAGAAGTGGATGGGCTCAATTTTGGGAACAGGACTGACAGGACTTGGGTTGGGCTGCATGGGAGTGGGAGGGAGAGACAGGTGTCCAGGATGGCACCTGGGTTTCTGGTTAAAGCACCTGGGTGGTCTCTGGTACCACCAGGTACCTGCTACCACACAGCCCATCCCTCAGTGACCCACAGCAGACTCTGAGCCCAGGGGAGGCATGGAAAAACCAGTGCCAGCTCAGGGGGGTGGAGACCTAACCCAGAGACATGAGAAAGAGTTAAGGAAGAAGATAGTCTGCTCCTGTGGGAAACTGGCTCACGCAAGACTCACATCAACTCAAGGCCAGTAACCCAGGTGGGAGGAAGGGTAGGAGGCTCGGTGCAAATTGCAGGATGAGCTGGCAGATAAGTGGCCCAGCTGGTGGAGCGGGCAAAGACTAGGGGGTGAACGTCAACGCTCAAGTGCTCGTGCAGGCGAGCTTGAGAATATTTATTGGCAATTGACAGAAGTGGTTGAGGGTGGCGTGATCACAGATAGGCCTGTAACCAATCAGCAGGAAAGCTGGGTTCTTGTTGCTATGTTTGCATCCAGGCAGAACTGTATTACGAGCAGGCTAAGAGGATGCCATGAGAAACCTGCTTATATGCAGTGGTTTATATGTCATCTTCTCCCTGCTTCATGGATGAGAGCAAACGAGCGGAGGAGCTATAAATTATCACTTGCTACAAGCCATGGATCCTGCAGATCACTCTGAAGCCCTGAGAGGGAGAGAGAAACATACACAGGCCCCTAAGAGATTGTCATTTATAGGGAAATTCTTAAGTGGGGAACAATATGAATAATAATAATATTAGGAAGAAGAATTAATGACTGTTTTATAAACACTTCATATTCACTGCCTCAATTCACCCTCAAACCTAGTTGATGGGTTTTAACTTCATTCCCATATTCCAAATGAGGAAAATGAGGCCCAAAACAGTCTCTTAAACAGGATGTTTCACTGCTTCTGTTCTATCACCCTGGCTGCCATTCACCTAGAGCCCCCTTGGGAAACATCAGCAGTCTAAGTCCTCTCCCTCTGGGAGATGGCTGGGCCCACAATCCTCAAATGACCTGAAGAAGGGATGAAGGGACAGAGAGGGGGACAGGTGTATTTCAACACCTTGAATTATTCATTTATTCTTCCCTAGGCATTGGGACTAAGAGTATTTTGAAGGCCAGAATTGTCTCATTCTTGTTGGATTCCTAGCCAAGGATAGAGAAAAAGGTAGGGAGAAGGTTGGGTGATGGTACTCAGGGAACAAGTGCACAAACATGACCTTCAGATGGGGCAGCATAGAGATGCATGTTGACTGTGTGTGAAGAGAGCCAGGAGAAGGGGAGCGGCTCCAGGGTTGGACAGGCCATGTGCTTAGAAGGGAGAACAGGGGTTTGAGGAACCTGCTCCCTCACTTACAAGTTCAATGTCCTGTGTGGGTCCCAGCACAGCCTCTCTCCTGTACAAGCATGCAGACCATGTCCGGCAATGCCCAGACCATCTCCTAGCTGAGAGACCAATAGAAGCAACGAAGGAAAAGAGTTTTACAAACTGTCGGGTGTTGCCCAAAGCTCTAAGGCAGGGGTCCAAACTTTTTTCAACGTTTTTCACCAAGGGCCATATGCAGTAAAACACACAAAGAGCCAGGCCACTCACTCGAGGTGAAATACGTACTGCCTCACCTGGTTTATTTGAGTAAACTAAACATATTTTTGGAATTTGCTGCTGGCCAATTAACAATGGATCATGGGCCGCAGTTGGCCCGCGGGCCGCAGTTTGGACACCCCTGCTCTAAGGCAATGCTGTAATCACTGTGAGGGTTAATATCATTGTTCTTCCTCTTGAAAAACATGGTGAGGGTTGAGAGGCAAAGGTCTGAGGACCAATGAAGTTACAGTCTCTACTCAGATTGCTTGGCTAGGTCTCCATGGCAAAAGGATGGGTGCCACCATCAAACGTGGCGTCAGCCCCAATCCTGCTGGCATCTCAGCTGTTTGAAATCTGGATGCCATAGAAATGCTGCTTTGGAAAGCTGAGTGGCTGGCAGGAGCCATTGGCTGAATGGAGACTTGGGCTCAACTCCGTCCACACATCTCTAAACACAGTAAATCCCCACTTAATGTCATCAATAGGTTCTTGGAACTTCAGCGAAAACAACATATAATGAAACCAATTTTATCACAGGCTAATTGATACAAACAAGAGTTAAGTTCTTCCAGCATCTCATCAACATTATAACAAAACAATGTGGAATGAAGTGATATTATTCTGGGACCTGCTGACCTGGACACCTGGTTGGCTTGCAGGGCATGGAACTACCCCCCTCTTTCACCTCTCCCCAGCCTAACCGCAAGGAAACCAATAAGATTCATGGCAAACTTGTTTTTAGACTAAGGTCTCTGGATATAGGGGAGCGATATAGTATATTAGGAAACGTAAAACTCTGAAAACATCATCAGGCTTCAGTTGTTCAGATACTTGGTTTCCTGCCACTCAGAAACCTTGTCGGATTTCCATGGGATGATAGTAATAAAAACACTATTATTTACTGACTGTTTACCATGTTCCAGGCACTATTCTAAGTGTTTTGTCTATATTCACTCATTTAGGTATCATAATAATCCTCTGTGGTAGATATCAGTAGCCATGTTTTATAGATGAGGAAACTGAGATCCAGATAGCTTAAGCTGGTCCCACAGCCAGTAAATGGCCGAGCCAGGATGGGAACTGGGCAATTTACCTCTAGCATTCGCTCGGCCCATAGGCTCTCTCGCAGAAATGGAAAGCAGTGCTGTACATGTGATTCAATGTAAGCCACACGCCTTTTGCACATGACAGGCCCTTCAGGAGCCACAAAATTACAGCATTATTTCACATCTATTAAGTGTTTAGCACAGTATCAAGTGCCTTTCATAGAACAACAAGCCTGCGAAATGGGAGTTTCTACTAATTGTATTATATAGATGAGGAAACTGAGGCTTTAAAGGCTGAAGGATTGCTCAAGGTCTCATGGCTAGCAAGTGACAGAGCTGAGAAGGAAAACCTAAGTCCTCCTGACTCCAAAGCTGGAGTCCAGAACCAATGGATTGGGGAGAAGCCAGATGCTCAATCAACACTCATGGCCCAGGACAGTGAGTTCCATGAGCGTGGCCAGAGAAGCAGTGAGACACAGAATGTCCCGAACTGACCACAGGAGGTGCTGAATAAGACCTGCTGACTTGTCTACAGTTGGCTGCCATCAGGAGCTTCTTCCTGCTGAGGGGGCCACACCCAGAGCTGGAAACTCCCAGGGACAGGGTTGAGGTCTGGTTAGATCCCCACCACCCGGTAGACGACCAAGGAGCCTGCAGGTCCGGGCTGTCGTGGATGGCTCTGCGGTGTAGCGACTGCCCCATCCTTCCTCTTCTCACTGCGCTGGACAGAGGATTAAAGGACTCTCCCAACACACATGCCACCCCCAGGAGAGATGCGAAACACTGATCATTGCATGACTGAGCAGGACAAAGAAGGAAAACAAGGGGTTCCACTGATGTCAGAGGGGGGAACTACGTTGGATGATACCACTGAGGACTTTTCTGTCTGCAGAACTTGAGCTCTGTCTACAGAGATGGTGACGGAAGTCAAAGGGGCATCAATGTCAGGTAGAAGGTCTAGGCGTGAAACTCACGTTCTCCTTATGCAAACTGGGAACCATCCCAGTTGCCTGTCTATCCCCAGGGCTGGGTCAAAGGTCGATGGGGTGGTGTTCTTGATATGACTAGGCCCCTAATCTGAAAGGGGCCGATGTGCTCTCCTTCCCGGCCTCCCTCTCCCACATACTGCTTGCCCCAGGGTAAGTCTTAGCAAGACCTGGGACCTCTGGGTTCTGTGTATTTCCTCCCCCAAGTCTGCCTTGGCCCGTCCTCATCTTCACTTACTTTTTCTTTTTCTTTTTGCAATCTTTATTGAGCTATGACTCACCATAAAATTCACCCTTCACTTATTTTTGAGACTCTGTTTACCAATAGGTATCAGGTCTGGATTCAAGAATCCCTAATTAACTACACTACATGAAATCAATTGCTCATTTATTACAAACATTCAAATTCCTCTACAGCATTTCAACAAAAAACTTCAAGAAGTACTTGTGAGTACCTGCTCTATGCTCACATAATGTACATATTAATCATTGAACACTTGTTGAGTGACAAGCATTTGACAAACATTGTATCATTTAATCCTTCATAGCAACCCTGAAAAGTGAATATTAGTTCTTTTCAAGAGAAGAAACTGAGGCTCAGAGAGGTTAAGTAACTTACTCAAGGTGACAAAGCCTTGCATAGGCAGTCGATTTTGAATCTAGGTCTGTCACGTGTCAAAGACTCCGCTCTTAACCACCTCACGCCCTTCCCTCAGTGCAACTCCGGACGTGACATATTGTAGACAAAGGTAGACCAGATGCTGCTCCTGCCTGGAGAAGCAGGGAAGATAAACATCTCACCTCAACACAGCCCTGAAGTATTTTGACTCCATCAGATCAGCATCTGCCCATCAGCAAGGACACCACGACAAGTAGGGATAAGAATAAAGTTGTAAAAATGCCAGCCATCCTCACCTGGGTGTGGCCCACGGGGACGGGAGTCTGATGGGAGAGAGAAGAGGTGCCAGGGAGACGGGAACAGGCAGTGCCAGGGAGACAGGCTTCCGGGAGGCACCATAGGAGCCTCACCTCTGCACTTTAGAATCCAGGATGCCTGCCCCTGCCATGAAAAATGGAGTCATAGGGAGCACGCCCAGACCTCCATGATTGGCGTCCAATTGCACCCTGAGCTCTTTTGGGATGGCTGCAGCCCATGGGGCCAGGGCTGCCTCACTCTCCAGGCTGACTGTGAGCTTGGAGATTCTTTCAGCCATGGACCCAATCCACACAGGGCCAAAATGATCATTGCTTGAGTCAGCAAATGCTGATAAGTGCCTACAATATACCAGATACTGCTCTAGGCACTGGGCTTAGAGCAGTGACCAAAGCAGACAAGAACCCCTGACCTCACAGAGTTTGACATTCCAGCCTCGCATCAGTAATGTGAGGGCTGCTGGCAAGAGCTGCCCCCAGAGAGCGCTGTCCTAGAGGGCGCTGGGTGACCCTGAAAATAAGGAGGCTTTGCAGAAGCCTGGTGAGGACAAGACCCCATCAACTAAAGCAGCTAGCTCGATTCTACTCCGCTCACTGGATTTCCTCCTTTCCTGTCTCACTCTCCCTGCTCCTTCATCCCGCTTCTTGGGATCAGCTCCCAAACTAACTACACACAAGTCCTTGTCTAAGGCTCTGCTCTCTGAGGAATCCAGCTACAACTAGCCTCATATCTGCCCTACAAGGCAAGCAATTTTGTTCCCATCCCCATTTTGCAGATGAGGAGACTGAGACATGCATGCGTGAAGTGACTTGCTCAAGGTCACACAGAGTAAAAGGGATAAGGACCCAGAAAGTCTGGCTCTGAATCCAGCTAAAGAATTACGAATGAGGGAAAGCAGGTGGAAAAAACCCTCAGCAGCTTTGCAAAGATTGCTGTCAGAGGAATGGTGGTTGGGAGGATGTCTTATAATTTACTGGCAGTTGAACCCTTGGCCATACTTACAGTGTGAGATGAAAAACAAAATGGCATAGCTGTGAACCACCAGTCGGAGACCGTGCCCAGGAAGCCTTGTGTACCTTACCAGCCCCTGGCCAGGAGGGCGTCACAGATTTACTCCCAGTCTGCAATCATCTGATTTTAAAACCATACCTTTTCACAGCATCACATAGATTGTTAGCAAATTTAAATTTTACAGTTTAAAACTTGCTTCAAAGGTCAGCATGAAGATGTTCTTTCAACAAGTTTCTAGACATCTGTTCATAAAGTACCTAACTATATGTCAGGCACTGTCTTAAGCACTTTAATCTATTAAGAACCATGCTCATTTATAACCTAGATATAAGACCCCAAAAAATAAATTGCATATAAGAAAGCATAGGTACTAAACTTATGGACCTTGGGTTTACAGAGGATTCTATGAATTTGACCTCAAAGGCAAGGGAAGTAAAAGCTAAAATAAATGAATGGGACTATATCAAACTAAAAAGCTTCTTCTGCACAGCAAAAGAAACCATCAACCAAACCAAGAGGCAACCAATCAAACAGGAGAAGATATCTGCAATCAATACCTCCAAAAAGGGGCTAATATCCAAAATATATTTAAAAAACTCATACAACTAAACCACAACAAAAAACACACACGATGAAATTAAAAATTGTGCAAAGGACCTGAACAGACACTTCTCCCAAGAAGACATACAAATGACCAACAGGTATATGAAAAGATGCTCAACTTCACTAGCTATTAGGGAAATGCAAATCAAACCACAATGAGATACCTCCTCACACCTGTTAGAATAGCTATTATCAACAAGACAAGTAATAACAAATGTTGGAGAGGTTGTGGAGAAAAAGGAACCCTCGTACACTGCTGGTGGGAAGGTAAATTGGTACAATCACTATGGAAAACAATATGGAGGTTCCTCAACAAATTAAGACTAGAATTACCATATGACCCAGCAATCCCTGTTCTGGATATCGAACCAAAAAAATCTGAAAACATTTATCTGTAAAGATGTATGTACCCCTATGTTCACTGCAGCATTATTCATAGTGGCCAAGACATGGAGACAACCAAAGCGTCCTTCAATAGATGACTGGATAAAGAAGATGTGGTACAGATATGCAATGGAATATGAGTACTACTTAGCTATAAAAAAGATGATATACTGCCGTTTGCGACAACATGGATGAATCTTGAGATTACTATGCTAAGCAAAATAAGTCAGACAGAAAAAGTCGAGAATCATACGATTCCACTGATATGTGGGATATAAAACTGAAAGCAACAAACGAACATGACAAACAAACAAAAACTCACAAACACAGACAATAGTTTAGTGGTTACCAGAGGGTAAGAGGGGAAGTGAGTAGTAGAAGAGACTAAAGGGGATCAAATACATGGTGATGGAAGGAGAACTGACTCTGGGTGGTAAACACACTATGTGATATATAGATGGTGCATTATAGAATTGTACATTTGAAATCTATATAATTTTACTAACCAGTGTCATCCCAATAAATTTAAAAATAAATAAAATTAAAAACAATAAATGAGGATACTAAAGGGACAGAGAAATTAAGTGACTTCCCAAAGTCACACAGCTTGTAAGTAGCAGAGTAAATAGTAAAAATTGTAAATGGTAAAATTATAAACGGTGGGCCGGCCTGGTGGCTCAGGTGGTTGGAGTGCCGTGCTCCTAACGCTGAGGTGGCTGGTTTGATTTCCACATGGGCCAGGGAGCTGTGCCCTGTACAGCTAAGATTGTGAAGAACAGCTCTCCCTGGAGCTGGGCTGCCATGAGCAGTGAGAGGTCAGAGAGAGCTGCGGTGGGCTGCTGTGTGCTGCCAGGAGCAGCCAGTGGCCAGCATGAGTGGCTGGCAGCCATCGTGAGTGGCCGGCAGTAGCTGTGAGCTTCTGTGAGTGGCCAACCGACAACTGGCGACCGACTACCTCAGCCGGGGGAGAGCGCAAGGCTCATAATACCAGCATGGGCCAGGGAGCTGTGTCCTACACAACTAGACTGAGAAACAACGGCTTGAACCGGAGTGGTGGTGCGGGGCGTGAGGGGGAGAGGCGGCAGAAAGGGGGGGAAAATGGTAGAGGGTGGCCAGTTAGCTCAGTTGTTAGAGGACAGTGTCTTAACAACAAGGTTGCCTGTTCCATCCCCAAGTGGTCCACTGTGAGCTGTGCCCTCCACAACTAGATTGAAACAACTACTTGACTTGGGGCTGATGGGTCCTGGAAAAGCACACTTAAACAAATAAAAGTTTTTGAAAAATTATAAGTGGTAAAAATGGTTTTAATAATGGTAAAAGAGGTGAAATGGTAAATGATAAAACACTACCAATTCAGTCACCCTCTGAGAGACTGAGTTGGAAGCAAAGGTCATAGAACACTAAATAGGAAGGAATCAGGGCACAACTCAAGTGTCCTCAAGGCATAAAGTGGGCACAGGGTATAACAGGTATAACAGGGCTGATGTGGACCAAGAGAACCAGCTCCCTGGACCTGTCAGTTTGCAACGCTAAAAAGCCCAACATCTTTATAGATGAACAACTAAGGCCCAGAGAGGAGAGGGTTTATCCAAGGTAGCAGAGCTCCTGAAAGGCCAGGAACAGACCCAAGACTCTCCTCTCTGAAATCTGGAGACCCACACTCAGAAAGGGAAGGTGGAAGGTGTTTTAGAGTTGAAGCCCTGAGGCAGGTCCTATGTGGACTCCGGCTGGATGAGTCAGGGAGTTCGGATTTGACTGGGATACGATGAGAGGCTGCCCCTAAATGTTTGATTTAAATATGTAACCAGGAGGTGCAGTGTTCCCCCGAGCTAAGAGACATGTCCTTTCATTGAGACCTCAGTGCATTGGTGAACTGGTTGTTGTCCCTCCAGAAGGCTGTTCTCTAGCTCAGGGAATTTCCAGAAGTTTGGGCAGACTGAAATGTAATCTTTCCCTCAGGTCTCTCTTGACATCGCCCTCTTCTGGCCACTCTTAGCATCAGCATAGCCCAGGGAGAGGCCAAGGTTGACAGCATCAGGGATGGCTGTGGATGCTGGAGCTGGCCAAACCACACTCCCAAGATTCTCTACTTTACAGCCCTGTCCACCCATCCCATCCTGTCTGCGAAGAGTCGCACAACATGCTTGCCTAGGTTATCCAGCATTTTCTCCAAAATTACTGGAGAAAAATGAGACCTCAACAGGCAAATCTACCTCAGGGTTATTCCTCAAGGCTAAGACCAGGAGCTGGGAGCTCCCACAGACAGACTTATGCCTCTTTCACCTGAATTTGCAGCACCCAGCACACCAGAGGTGCTCAATACATTCCTGAACAAATTGGTCACTTCCCCATTCCAGACCCCAGCTGCCCACACCGCCTCTTACAGACCCCCAGCGCATACCCAGTAGAGTCAAGGATCTGACAGGTGCAGGCGATGGTTGATCCAGTCTCTTTAGCCCCATCCCATTTTTGCAGCCTCAGTGTCACTCTTCTCTGGCAAGGTCACCATTCCTACAGTGCCCCAGGGACCCTTCTCCCTAGTCATGAGCTAGGTCCTGTGATGAATTGAGATACCTCAGTCAGACCTGCTGATATTCTCTCAGATTACCCAGGAACCAAGTCTTCTGCCCACCTTTTCAACTCAGAAGCCCTAAAAGGTACAGCAATCAATGGGTTTTCTGAAGGAATCTTCCCGCACCGTAAGACCAGGCCCCTCGAGCCTGGTTTGATCTTCAACTCTCAGAAGATTCTCAGGTCTCACAACCCTCCAGGTCCTCTGGCCTCCTAGTAATCTGGTCTTTGTCGGATTTCACCCAATTCCAACCTGCCGGATGCCCAGCCTAGACCATAGCCACTGCTGTAGCAACACAAATAATTACAGTGCCATCATTATTCCATTTGCAGGGAACTTGCCCATAAATCATCTAAGTCCTCCTATAATTACAGTCACCGATTTAGAGGTGAGGAAACTGAGGCTACTAAAGGTCTCCAGGAAGTGAAGGAATTGGACTACCTGCCTATGATACTCCCATAGACCTGGCCAACCACCTGCCCTTCTGCGGATGGAGGCAGCCTCTTCCCTCTGTTGCTCATCTCTGCAGGCTGCCCAGTGAAAAGGCCAGTCCATGTCTAGAGATAAACACCACTACTACTGGCGGGGGTGGGCCTGGCCACCTGCCAGGAGCGGCTGGGGGGCCTCTGAGACCACCCTCTCCCTAGAGAGTGAGTACCCCTGTCCCTGGTGGTAACTGCCCCAGACCCATAGGCTCTCTTTATAACATGAGCTTGGGCCCTTCTGGGGCTGACGCCTCAACTATTCTGGCTCGGAAGCCGCTTCCCTCAGGACACACGAGCCGGTTGGTGGCTCGTGGGAAGCGGGAGCTGCAGCGCTCCGGCGGCGATTTGCGCCAGAAAGACCCGCGCGTCCCGGGGCGCCGATTCCTGGCGAGATTACCGCACCTGCCGGCTTCCATCTCCGCCTGCCCAGGGCGACCCCTAGGCCGGGACCACGCTAAGGGGCCACAGGGAAGTTTGCGGCAACTTGAGACATGCACATTCTTCCTCGGTTACCCCTTTCCATTTGCCTGGTGTGAAGCTTTTCGGTTTTTAAGAATTCTCTTCCAAGAGTAACCACAAGATGTTGGGAAACTTTGCCCGAAACTTAAAAATGCCGTGAAACCGGAGCCAGCGACTCCATCTGAGCCTGGGAACGCCTCGCCCAGCCTCGCTTCTCCACTCCAGCCCTGCGCTTCCGGCGGTGGCGGGTGCTGACCACCTGGCTGTCAGGCGGCCCCGGCGCCTGCCCCAGCCCTGAGCGCCCTCTAGGCCTTGGGCACCCTCCCTGATTCACTTCGGGAACCCTCCCGCGGCCGCCACTCCGTGCACGCCGCTAACCAGGGACCGGGACGTCCCAGACCGAGTGGCATTTCAGCAGTTCATCTGGGGCATTGTTTTCCTGGGGAGCCCGGGGGACCTCGGGGGAGGGGAAGGGAGACCCGCCCCACCGACGGCAGCGCAGGCTTGCCCACCACCTTATTTGCATTTCAAAGGCAAACTTCTGCTGGACTTTTCCGGCGGCAGCGGCGGCGGCACCTACCGGCTTTGCACGGGTCGTGGTAATGCTCTAACTGCTGCTCCGTGCCCTCCTCGCCTTCCAGTGCCGTGTAGTCCGAGGCGGCGTCCGAGCGCTCCCCGAGCCCCTCCGCGTCGTGGGGCAGCGGCAGCAGCAGCAGCAGCAAAGGAGACAGCAGCAGTGGCCCAACGGCCCCGAGCGCAGTCGCCCGGGGCATGGTTGCAAGGGGTCGGCGAAGACCGCGGGAGTTGCGTGCGCGGAAAGCTGGGCTCGGGCGAGGGAAGGTGCACCGGGTCGATTCGGCGGCGGCCGGAGCGCGGAGGTTACGCGCTGGTGCCCAGCATGGCTCCGCGCGGAGCGAGCAGAGCGTGGAGCCCCCGTCCGCGTCGGGGCACCCAGGAAGCCGCCGCTCGGAGATACTTGCCCGGCGGCCGAGGCTGCGGCGGCTGCGACTGTGGCGGTGGTGGCGGTGGTTGGAGCAGTGGCCGCTCCGCCCCTCTCCACCCGGGATGCACCACACAGCCCTCGCTAGGGACCCCGGGCAGCCAATCACTCGGGCGCCCGAGGCGAAGCCCCTCCTCTTCCCGGCACCTCCGCAACTTCGGAGGAAGGGGAGCGAGGTGAAGATGCTGAAGGCAAGGACTCGGGGCCCGCGGCTCTCCCACCCAGCCGAGGGCGCCCTTCTCTGGGCGTCACCTCTGCCTATGGCCCCGGAGAACGCTGTTTCTTAAGATCAAGGCAGGACTTCCCGCCTTGTTTTATTCCCATAACTCAGTTTACAACTCCCCAATGCGCACGTGGGTGAAGGCAGGCAGCACTGGTTAGAGCTGGCGCGCAGGACCAGGAGTCCTATGTGATCTGGGAGGTCCGCTTTGCTACCAACTTGCTTTGTGCTTTTGGACAATCATTTCTCTGCAGGGATGAAGTGAATCTTCTCTGGTCGTTTTCAGAGCAGAAAAAAATAGATTTCGATCCTCAGCTTTCTCAGCATCCCTTCGTCCAGCCATGATTTAACTGACGGATTTCCCCTCTAAGTGACCCTATCCTTTGGTAAATAGTCTAAGATGCTGCATACAGGCAAAAAGGCTGACAAATGAACAGCCGTATGTGCTATTTATGTTAAATTACAGACATGTTTTATTAAATAAGCCATTTACCATTAACGTGATGGAATAAAAATGACCAATTTCTGACATCTGGGGTTTTTTTTGCCAATTAAAAAATGCCCAAATAATTTAGGAGAATAATCAAGATATTTGAAACTCACTTATGTTGTCCCTTAAACGTAAAAATTGTCAGAACTGAGCCACTTTGATTTATAGACATAAAAGGTATTATTACCATGAGGTTTTATACAGACCGTTCATACAAGCAAAATTGCCCTAATCAAGAAGTAAAACACACCAATGTGTATAGTTTCAGCAACACGCCCAGAATTTTTTTTTTTTTTCATTTAAACTGCAAGCAGAATTGACTACACTTCCCTTTTGGTTTTCCACATGGTTTCACAGGCTCTGATAACAAAATAGTGGACAGGGAGCCCAGAGTAGGCTTTACACAGGACTCTAAATTTCCTGCATTATGATTATGTCTTCTCATCGAATAACTACAAGTCCTTCAAATCAGTAAAGGTTTTCAAGTTAACCACTGGAAGGGTGCTATTGGATATTTTCTCCTGGTCCTTGGAAAGAGATGCAAGTTGACCCTGCTTCATGCTATCAGTTTTCATCAAATGGGCACATACAGGATGGAGCCAGATTGGGCAAAAAGATCTGGTTAGGAACTGATAGGCAAAAGGAATTTGGGGGGAATGGATGCCAACAAATGGCAGGGAAGACCAAGTGGCCATTAAACAGGCAATGTGTGGGAGGCAGTTGAATGGCATTTCTGTCTGAATATTGGAAGGAGTCAAACCCAACGCCATAGTTCTCTGCATCCAACCCAGTGAAGGTCACCACCTGTCAGTAGACAAGTCCAGAGTCAACATCTAAAAAGCCTAACAAACTTTGTGACACTTCCAGGTCTCCAGATGGCACTAGGCAAATAGCCAACTGGCTTCCTCATTAGCAGGGAATTCCTCCGGAAAACAGATATTATAGGCAACCGCTTGTGCAAGCACTGAGGTTGTGAGCTTTCATGGCCTCTAATCCCCACCTGGTGAGTAGTTGCCAGCTCTTCTCACTGACACTTTGTCCAAATATTTTCAAAACAGTGGTGCTCCTGGATGAGCAAGTTGCAGTTTTATGTTAGAAGCCCTGATTAGATGCTACTTTTGCTATCAACCAATAATCAAAATATTTGGATCATAGACTAGAAAATTTAGATATGAACAATTCAAGTGATTAATTTTTTTCTCATTTCTATGGTTCCTGATTTCACTTTTATATATTAAACTTCAATTTGGGTTCAATAATTTTTTAAATATGTATTTTTAATTTAAATCCTATGAAAAAACTAGAGATTTAAAATAAAAGGCCTTATGATACAAAGATGCTCAACCTTGTTCCATTATTAAATTCATATTATTTGTGACCTTACTCCCCCATTGCTCATCATCATGTGGAAAGTCTGCTAGTGGATATAAGCTTTTCCCCCTTTTTAGTCAGATGTCTGTCCTCCACCCCGCTCATTCCATCTATACCCCAACACGCAGAGTGACCCATTTTTCTTGCAGTAGCTCTCAAATCTTCCCACATCTACCAAGTTTTAGCCTCCTGAACTACGACACACAGGCCACTTGGTCCTTTTGCCTTTCCAGGCTGCTACATAGCAGCAGCATCTCCTCCAAGGCGGGGAGCAGAACCTCCAGGGGAAAGTGAGCACTCTCTTCTGCTGGCTCATCCCGCAGTTACATTACTGACCACTGTGAAGGTATTTGGAGTCCTTTAGAGATGGTATTTTGACATATTTAATAATTACAATTTTAAGCAGCTGTTTAAATCCCTTTGTGGCTCTCCAAAGCCTTCATCCGAGCTCCTCAGGGTAGTATACCGGGCCCGCCAGCTACCATCAGGCTTCCTTTTACGATTCCAGCCTTGGCTCTTGCGACCTGTCTCTCCACTCTTGTCGCATTAAACACCATGCAGTCATCCTAATAGGGCCTTGCTGCTTCACACCTCCATGTCTTTGAGGGGGGCAACTTGGTAACCACACAGCCTGCACCTTCGTGCCAACAAGTATTACAGCAGCTACCACACTTATGACACTTACCTATTTCTGTCTGTCCTACGCTACTGGCCTGTAACTTGCAGCAGACCTATCTGACCATCTCCAATTTGGAACCACCTTCCGTGTATCTCTCTAGACGCGCCCCTGCCCCCTCCCCCCCACTTTCCCTTCAAGGTTAAGTCTTATAATTTTAGTGGCTTAGATTGAACCACTAAGAATAACTGTAACATCAGCCAGTTAAAATGACAGCAACTTCTCCCCATAAGCATCTCCTTCATTTTTTAAAAATTTGAAACTCTTATCGCCTTAAACACGTAAAACTTTGAAAATAATTTAAAATACATGTGTAGACTACATTGCCATTGACTACACATGTCCCAATGTAGGCTTGCTTTCCCCTTTTCTAATGTTAAACCATAGATTAACAGTTTAATAAAAGTTCTCACTTTGAAATCCAGAAGCTGGCTGTATCATCAGAACCCCTTATACTAAGATCCCCTAGTTCCAACCAGATGAAAGCTGTTCATTAGAGATCAAAAGTAATCCAAATTAGGTACCAACTTAAAGTATATGCCTAACAGGAATTGTCAAGTATTAGGTGTCAACTGGGACCGCTAATTAAATTAGGGGGAGAAAAGAATCAGGGAAGTTGACAAGGATTTAAATAACTAGTTAAAACTGAAGATGAAAAACAAAAAGTACAAACAGACCAGAAGAAACCAACCACTGATTCTGATGTAGCACAATAAATATAATCCCTTCCACGGGGACAGAACACTCGTTTTCAACGTGATCTCTCTACCTGTACTATCTGCTCCACAGGCTGGAGAGGTGACATTCCCATTTTATATTTAACAGCAGACAATAGGCCCCTAATCCTGATGATGTCTGCATGAAAATAAGAGACGCTTTAGCTATACTAGTTTCTTATCTATAAAATGTAGGTGTCTACTCTGTCAGCTTCACAGGATGGTTATAAGGGAACACATCTGAAACACCTCTGAAAAAGCAGGAAGTGCTAGACAAATGCAAACCATTATCAATCAGAAGAAAGACAGGCCTAAGGGTAGCGGGGTTTGAGTGTAGGAAATCGGTGCTCGTATATAAAAAAAGTCAAAAGAATGATAATAAGAGAAAAATCATTTTAAAAAGACAATGCTTATTCATTGAACCATTCTTTCAAGTACATTTTCTTTCCCCCAAAATACAAAAGTTGAGAGGGAAATCAAATCTTAAATTCAAAATCCTTTGTTTCAGGGGTCAGCAAACTATGGCCCACTGGTTGTTTCTGTTTACTGTGCTTCCCCAAAAATAAGACCTAGCCAGACAATCAGCTCTAATGCGTCTTGTGGAGCAAAATTTGATATAAGACTTGGTCTTATTTTACTATAAGTAAATTATTTTATAGTAAAATAAGACTAGGTCTTATATAAGACCGGGGCTTATATTAATTTTTACTCCACAAGATGCATTAGAGCTGATTGTCTGGCTAGGTCTTATTTTCAGGGAAACAGGGCATATTGGAACACAGCCATACTCCTTAGTTTATGTATTACTGTCTGTTATGTATTAATATAGTCAAGTATTCACAACAGAGACCGTATGGTTCTCAAAGCCTCAAATATTTCCTATTTGGCTCTTTACAGAAAAGGTTTGCTGACCCCTGCTTTATTTAATTGTGGAAAACTATTAGTAATCTCTTCATATGCATGCCAACAATAATGGGTTATCCCTATGCTTGCTTCACCTGTTTCAAAAAGGATAAGAAATAAAAAGTATCCAAGGGAAGTACATTGAACTTTTTATTACTTTTTTAAAATCCAACTTGTTAGATTAACAGACTAGATTAGAACCTCAAATGTATTTGATACATTTTATGTTGGATTTCTGTCACTAAAAAGCCAGTTGGAATATGGCCTACACAAACCAAGGGTGTATACAAAATGGGAGTAATCAGTGACCAGTCACCAACTGTCTGTGCTCTGTGGGAATTTATAGATTTATGTTTGACACAGTTCAAAGCCCAAGTAGGACTGCTTTTTCATGCATGTTCTATTGTCTTTCAAATAGAATTCCACATTTCTCCTTGCCTTAAGCTCTTACTTATGTTTAAAACTTGCAAATGACCTAAACTGATGAATTGGGGGCAACAGACAGAATGCTGCTTTATCAGTCAATTAGCAAGCCTAATTCACCAATAGGTACTTCAATGTAAGCAGCTTTCACAACAGTTCTTTATTTCCATTTTGCAATACAGTGAAGTAACAACTTAACTTTTACTTTTCTCTTTTCATACTTCTGCCTACAGCTCCAGTAAGAATGTCAAATCAGATGGCTTTTAGAAAATGATCACAGGAGAGAACTGGAGTTATTCCTCATACTGAATTTAAATCTTATAAATTTCAGCAGCTATACGTTAATTTTCTGTTCTTCCACCTCTAAATCTAGTCTGTCTATTTCTGCATACATTTCCAAATAATCTTCAAAAATTGTCACTTCTCTTACCTCTTTAACATCTTAATTGCTAAAATATAGCTTCATAACTATGGAATTTTTATGAAGATATAAAACATTAACGAATTCTTGGGTTTTCATGTGTCTCTATTCCTATTTATTATGTGTTCCAATAAATCAATAGGATGAAGCACTAAGACATGCTGAAATCTAAACTTAAAACTCAGATGGAACTACAGTATATGGATTACAAACAGGCTTTTCTTTCCCAGACTTCATATACAGAAGCCCTTCGTATACAGAAGCCCTTCATATACAGAAGCCCTTCGGTATGTAGCTTTTCCTGAAAAAATTACATTAATACATTTCTTTTTTACATTTGTAAAAATTCAGGAAAATTTTAAATAACGCATATTTGCAAGACATTTGGCATAAGGTGGTTAGTAAACATTTAAAAAACAAAAGCTTTATCAAAATGAATACAATTTGTGGATAAACCCTAAATAAAGTGGCTTTTGGAATAACTGGAATTTGCAACAACTGCCTTTATAAAGAAGTCCATCCACTCTCAATGGAAAACACCCAAGCATACCATTCACTAGGTGAATGAACCATTCACCATACCATCCACTATTCAGATATCACCACAGGATAATGAATTCTAAGAGCATGGGGCTTGATTTATGGGCAAACCCTCTACAACCTAAGAGCCCAACACAATTTACTAAGGAATATTTTACTATCCCTCCAGCCATTACATTTCCACCTTATTCTATTTTTGTACTACGATAGATACACGAGTATATATAGATATATATCTATATCTATCTAAAATGATAATTACTAATGTAGCTAAATTTCAAGAGAAACATGCTTACAGATACAAGGGGAAAGTTTATCCTTAGTTGTTGATAGTGTTCAAAGCATCAACTGGGAAGTTGAGCAAATAACGTTAACAAATGAAAGACAGATAAGCAGCATTAATGGAGTGGAAAAACCCCACCTTTTAATTAACTTAAATACTATTTTATTTTACTATTCTACAACTGAGAGTTAGGGAGCCAAACCATTTGTGAACTATATCTTCTTCAAGATACACCACATCCAGCCCCTCTACAAAGCCATAAACCAATACACATTTCCTAAAGCACTTTTCAAGGTGATTTATATTCATTTTAATGGAGCTTTTAATGCTATTTGGAAATTAGAAAATGATTTTTCACTGAAGAATTCAAAGGACTTCAAATAGAGCTCAATTTAGAAGAAGGAACTGGTGTACCTGAAAGCAGCTAAACCACTCATTCTTTAAACACCCTACATCTTACCTGAAGATTCATGAGAAATTTCATTTTATTATGACAAAAGCTTGCTGTCCAATTTACACTCCATGAGACAGAATATACTGTTATGAGTACATGTGGTTAGAAAGTTATATAATATAAGCCATTAAATACTGACTTTTAGTTTCCTTTCTTATAAGATCTTAAAAGCAAGTAAGAAGGAAGAGAAAATCGGAGAACCAGTGTATTACATTTAATATAACACTTTGGCTTGAAGAAGAGAATTTACTTCTGATTAAATTTCTGTGTGCTAATGTCAGCCATACTTAAGAGGTAAGAAATAAAACTTTTCACTCTTTATAGTCCTTACATGCCACATGATAGGATGCAGTCTATTAATTTATGGAAACATTTTATAATGGAAACATCTTATGTAATTACTAATGGCATGATTTTCACAACAAGGTTTAAATACAGCTGTTTTGACTCTTTCTAAAAATACCAATATACAGTATTGTTTTAGGTGGTCATTTGCATAGCAAACTATTAAACTAGAAACTCAATGGTTCTAGGAAAACTTCACATTATGGATAGTTCCAGAAAGATGTATTCAAAATTAAAATCACTTCTCTTAGAAAACTGTAACCTTTTATTTGCTCATCCAATAGTAACCTAACCACTTTCACCCCATGCCCACTTCACACAGTACACCAACCTGAACAGATTTTGTGCCATAATTTAATTCAAAGGGCTTGCACTTGATGACTGCACTGGATAATCTAGATGTAAGCAAGTTTGGGGATTTTTAAAGTGTGGGTCCCCTGTATTAGAAAAGCATAGTTTATAGTATATTAAAAAACTGCATTCAGTAATATAGACTTTTGAAAAGATATCTTCAAATTGCAAACACATCTATTTTCACAAAACAATTTGGTCAGGAAATTTTATTTTAACATTCTAAAGCAGTAATGGCTTTAGATGTTACTTAAGTGCCCCAGACAGGATTAACAAAATTAAATGTTTCTAAATTACAAATTTAGCTCCTGTAGGAGTCTCAGAAAAGAAACAGAAGAAAACAATCCCCCCTCCCAAAAGAAGTAAGACACACACATTTTGAAGAAACCCCAATGTTTCATGCAGTGGTAGGCAAGATGTAAAAAGCCATCCAAATTCACACATTTCTACACCAATCAGCAGAAAAAAGTACTCCGTAGTCAATCTGTACATCCAAATGCATCTGGGAATCTATACCTACGTTACATTATTTAATGTTATGTACATTTATTACCCACCCCCCTGTTTTTAATAATTTTTTATGTAAAACCTTCATTCAAACCCAAAAAAGATGTAAGACTAACTTGGGGGGAAGAAAAGATAATCATTTTAAACATTCAGTTAAAATGTAGTTTATCTAAATCTCAAAATGTTTAATAAAAACAAGTATCTTCTCCATTTAACACTTCGCTTTCTAACTGTACAGTAAATTGCATTGTAGAGAGTACACCTCTATCTTCAGACTGTATCTTCTTTGGATGGAATTAAGATATAACTGGACAGTTTTAAGATA
Source organism: Rhinolophus sinicus (assembly GCF_036562045.2). Lineage (NCBI taxonomy): Eukaryota > Metazoa > Chordata > Mammalia > Chiroptera > Rhinolophidae > Rhinolophus > Rhinolophus sinicus. The sequence goes on along the minus strand of NC_133757.1, from coordinate 26,664,930 downwards.
AATAAATGGGAAGTTGGTCCAACTAAGATGAGAGCAGATATATTACATGCAGGATTTAATATTTTTAATTCTCTCTTTAAAAAAAAATGATGCAGTTGAATTGGGGGGGACAAAAAAGGTCAAAAAAGAACCCAGATTCAATATATAAAAATGTCCCACAATAGGCTGATGATAGCAGTAAAAATAAGAGAAAAAGTAATCTTTCTGGAACATCATTTTTCAATGACATAGAAACACTAAGTGCCAGGAAGATTTCTATTCATGTTATTTTAGCATCCAAGTTTCCCTCTATTTATTTTATCGGAACAAATGCTTTAAATAAACTATTTGTCCTCTTCACTGAAGAGAGCTGGTCTATTTCATCTTTAATGAGCTAGTTTTTGGGAAGATTAGCCATGTACTGTAGTAATGCCTACTGCATAAAATCCAAGCATTTGCTGTGAACAGTTGGAGAAAGCAGTCACTAAGAACCTAGGACCAATGGAAACAGATGTTACTTTAAAAGCCATCCACGAAAGACAGACCCACAAAGTACCCAGTGTTAAAGCCCAAATCTCTTCTTGCGCTTTTTCTGTCGTGCAAGTTCCACCCCTATGAAAGAGAAATTGATCCAAAGTTCCAGGTTTTCTTGGGTCTCTAGTCAATTTTCACATTAGTATAGATTTTTCGGACAAAGGCACTTGTTCCCATGTAACCAATTGCTCCTGTAAAGATAAAATAAGATATTTTGAAACAAATACATACAGAGCAGTACACATCATTTACTAAATGCCCCCTGCTCTGGAAAGTTATTCTGTTTTCAAGATACTATCTTTGTTAGTATTCTTTCTGAACTTACTAAAATTGTATCATTTGTTTCACAAATCACCTGTTGCTGCCATATGCCAAGTTTGACCTGATGTAATATTTTTAGGATTAAGTATCAATTATTACATATATAATCAGTAACTATATAAATTAAAATATATCTCTTATAAAGCAAGAATAATTTGATAACAAAAGTTTATTGAATGAAAAAACTTTTTTTTAAACGTGAGCATACATTATTCTAGGTCATTAAACCAACATTAACACGTTCCCCAAATCATACGAAATTTTAGGGATAAGTAAGAAAGTGACTGGGAATTCTCTCAAGGAAGGCCTAAAGACAATGGCCCAATGGCATCTGAAGCTCTAGAGAAGAAGCATTTTCTTGAGGGTTTCTTTTTTATGTTTAAATTGTAGAAGCTGTATGGTTGGTAGAATGGAAGACATATTTGAAGGAATGAACGAGAGAGATAGGTAAGTAGGTTGAGAGTTTTGAAATGTTGTTTTTGAATAATTAGACTCAAATGGGGCTCAAAACACCAGAAAGCAGGGGTATTTGTCTGTTTTGTTAAATTACGTGTCTACCTCCTGTACCGGAGTGCTTGGCACATGATAAGGTACTCAATAAATATTTCTTGAATGAATGATTGAAATGGATAGTTCTTTACTATAAATACTAAGGGATCTTTAGTACAAAATAGCTGGCCATTCAAATCATACAAAAGATTCTCTGTTGGATTAGGAATTTACCATCTAGTCCAACATTATTGAAAGTTTAAAAGTAAATCTCCCATGAGTTAATTATGACACACACATACCCATATGCCTAATTGGTCACCTCTAAACTTTTATTCACCCAGATGGTGTATGCAAGGAAAGAGAAGTCTATTTTGTCTTTCCTATATATGAACTATATTTCAAGGTAACCAAATCGTTGATGAAAGAAAGTTTCTCCTTACAGAAGTTTCCTAGCTAATAAATGTAAAGGAAACAACAAAATTAGATTATAACCAGTAGTGAGTTATTTGAGCTAGGCAATAGTTATCAATGACTGCTAACCTCACAGAGAGAGACAATCAGACATTAAGTGCCTCCTGATAAAAGTTTACAAACCACCTGGGAAATATTCTTGAACAAGTACTCTTGAGTTCGATCGAGCCTACAGATCTACCACCTTACAGGAAATACGGGGGAAGCACATAGAGAAACATTAAATGACACCTCAGGGATATTAGTCAGTAAAATCCAGAGTGTGGAAAACTCTACAGGAATTCAAACAAACAAACAAACAAGTTTCTTAAATAAACTGCAAGGGAAGAGAGAACATCAATAGATTAAAAGAGCCTTAAGAGACATTTTAACCAAGCAATATGTGGACCTTAATTAGATCCTGATAAGAACAAACTGTATTGAGAGAGAAATGGGGACAGGTAGGGTAAAGTTGTATACTGAGTATTTGAGCAAATTAAGGAATTATACTTATGTGCGTATATACTGAATTATATATAATATATAAACATATTTTAAAATATTTTAATTATGTATTATATAAATATATTACAATATATCATAATATAGATAATATAGAAATATATATTTTTTATAGAGAGAAATATTTATAGTTGAAATGACATGAAGTTCAAGATTCATGTCATAATAAAAGGGTGGTAAGGTGGGAATATAAGTAAGAAAAGATTGGCTATGAGATGAAAATTATTGATGTCAGGCACATGGGGACTCACTGTATATATATATATATTATTGTCCCTCTTCATATATATATATAAAACAAAACAGTACTAACCTAGAGAATCATTTTTCCTAATTTTATGAGTACTTCAAGAATAAGCTTATACAAATGTGACTTTTTATAAAAAGAGGACACAATATGCTCTCCAGAAAAGTAAATGTCGTGGGAATAATAGATACACTTTTAATTTCCGTAAAACTAAAATGTTATGCTCAAAATATAAAGACTATAACAATCTATTTATTCCACCTTAACATAGTCGTTTCTTTTTCCTATATAAAAAAAAAAATCAAATATTTTTCTTTCAAATACTGATACATAACCTGATGAGAATGTATAATTTTGCATTAAGACCACATTTTAATCAGTTACAGTCTGAACTGTTTCCCCTCTGCCCAAAAAACTGATTTGCACTGAAGGCATATAAACCTATTAAAGAATAAATATGGGATACTGCCAGAACAGCAGAGAACTATAAATGTGCCAAGATTTTCAGGCAGCACGATGAAATTGCAACAGGAAAAGCACTGAAAATTTTAGCTAAATTCATTCCATTTTATTTGTAAATGTCAAGGTAACTGTCTAGGTCTTCCTAAGAGCACATACAAAGTCAAGGGAAAAAAACTAAGCCTCTGCATAATCCCAAGAGTCTATATACCTCACTGAATGGTAATGATAACCAAGGAAGATCTCAGATTAAATAGAGGAGTTCAGTGAGCAATATTCTGAAGAAAAGATGGCCAATAGTACTAAAGGAATCTTCCGACTGCCTAGAGATGTACGAGGATATTCCCACATGAAACAAATCTAATTTTAACCTTCAGTTCCTATTCACCTTTCCCTCAAAGTTGGTCAACTAATTAATCATCACAAAGAAAGGTTATCACAACAGCCATATTTAAAACATGTGACTATAATATAGAGAACTGTCTTCGCTTATGGCTTGTGGAATGAGTTTTACTACTTTATAGTCAATGTCATTTGTGTGTGTGCACACATGGTCACATACATGGTATATATGAAATATTCTTTTTTTAATTGACATGTAACATATTAGTTTTAGATGTGCAACATACTGATCTGATATATATTGAAATGATTATCACAATACGTCTAGCTAACATCCACCACCATACAGTTATAAATTAATTTTTCTTATAATGAGAGCATTTAAAATTTGTAAGATCTAATCTCTTAACTTTCACATTTACAATACAGTATTACTAACTATAGTCACCATGCTGTACATTACATCCCCAAAACTTACTCATCTTGTAACTGGAAATTTGTATCTTTTGACCACTTTCACCCATTTCACCCAGAGCCCCAACTCCTGCCTCGGACAACTACCAAACTGTGGAAGAGATTCTTCTGATGGAGGAAAAAAGCAATCCTGGTACTCCAAAGGGGTCTACAAATGTCATACCAGGGCCCAGCTTTTAACAAGATTATTATATCTCCTTTATTCTATTGCCCACCCTATAACCAAAGGTGGATCAAAGAAAAAATAATGTCAATCAGACTATTGAGTTTACTTTGGTGTTCCTGATCAAACAATAGACCGTAATTTCTTAATTTTTCATTACTGTATTTTTCTGATTCTGAAACAACTAAAATATTTACTCATGATATTCTAAGAATTTCAGAACTTACCACACATAATCCCCAAGGCTGTGCTAAATACCGCCATATATCCAAAGTAAAATGATGTCTGAAATAAGCCATACATCCTGAAATAAAACAAAATAACTATGTAGTATATCCATTTTTACTTTCAACATAAGGCCTTAAATTTTGTATTTAAATGACAAATTTAGTTTCCTAAGTACAAAATGAGAAAATGTCTACACTTACTTTGTTTTGAAAAAATAGTAGTAAAAGGAATACATGTAAACATAGATTGCAGTTGATGCAGCAGAGAGAAAACTTGTCCATTGCCTGGAAGAAAATAGATAACTCTTTTGAATGAATGGCACTGAAACAAGGATTTTAAAAAGCAAAAAATTGTATTTAAAAAGTCCTGTAAAATTCTGTATATTTAAAAACAAAAGCATATACATGGAATTTAAATATATCAACAAGGAAAGAGCCTAAGAACTGGAAAAAGAGATCTTGAATTTTGTCAGATTCCCTATTACAAGTGACTCCAAATAAACCATCCATTTCCCTTTTCAGACGTGTCTCACTGTGTTTAAAATGGAACGATGCTTCCTCATAAAGCTCTTTCCACATCAAGCACTTTGTAAAAATATTTCTAATATGGTGACCCTCATCAACAACAACAACAAAATTGATAATACGTTTCTCCATTTTTATCACTGAAAATCTTCATCTTTATCTTTGTCATTTTTATAACTAAAAAAAAAATCCCTACACTATCTTAAATAGCAAAACTCTTACGCAAATCTTTTACTCCACTCAACACTTCAAATGGAATCTCATTTTAAAATATTATGGTCCCCAGAGGTTCTCCCCAGAAATAGTACTTACCACCTATAATCCTCTGCATTTAGTAGGAAGTACGTGCACACGATGGTCACACAGACGGTTACAATGCACAGGATGACCAGCACCAGCATCATGAAGCCATAGACATAATAGATCTTATATGCCCAGAAAGATGTGAAGATGAAATACCTAAGGAAAAGGCAATCAAGACATAGTTTTCTAGTCTTTAACTTGAAGCTGACCCTGTTCTTATTAAGTCTCACTTACATCTTAGTACTCAATTAAATTTCAATATTTTTCTTTCAGGTAACTTCCAATCGTTTCCCTTACCTTTTTTCATCTATTAAACACTCTAAAATTTTCTCAAAAATATTTTCTTAGATAATGTTTCAAGAACAGATTCTTTAGTAGGGCATTTATGTCGAAGCAAACGGAATAAATTAGAAACTGAAAGGAGCAACATGTGGGGAAAAAAATTAAAATAGCTAAAAACTCATATTTGTAAAATAAAGTCAATTCCCTTAATCTTTCATCTTTTTCTAGATATAACACTATTCAAGCAATGTATTGTGTATTTTATAAAATATCCTATTAAATTAAAAAACAGGTTTCATAGAATAATAATGTATAAAATTAGGGGGGAAAAAACTAGGAAAAGAAAACCTAACGAAGCTTCATACTGTCTTCAGAGGACAGTAAGAAAAAGGGCATTAAGATTTTACACTAAGAAAAAGACCCTTCACTCTAACTCCATTACCCAAGTCCATCGTTCAACTAGAAAGAGTCTTCTAACTTTTCTTTTTCTTGTTCTGTTCTGTTTGTTAGTTCACTTATTTGTCATTCGTTCTTTCAAGATACTTACAGAGCCCCTCGCACGTATCAGGGAAGTAGTGAGAATAGACTTGTGAAGACGACAAAGTCTCCACCCTCAAGGAGATTACTGTTTAGCAGGGAAACAGCAGTAAAGGGGCAATCGTGATGCACTGAATGGAACATGTGTGCTACCAACACACTTAAAAGTGGCATCTTACTGGCTTAGCTGGGTGGGGTTTGGTGGGTGGGGGTAGCTAGAAGAATGTTCCAGGCATAGAAACAGCAAAGGCAAAAGGTCACAAATAAGGGAATTCACTGTATTTTGAAAAACTCAAAGGTCAGTATGTCTAGAACTTCAAATGAAGGGGTGAGAGCTAAGAGATAAGATTAGAGAAGCGAACAGGGCCAGATCCTGTATTAGTAAGGCCCTTATCGGCCATGTTATGGAATTTGGACTTTACCTCAATGAAAACAAGGAGTCTCTATCAAAGAAGTGACATGATCAGACTGATACCTTAAATGGATCACTTCGGCTACCAAGGGGAGAATAAGCACAAGGGAGGTGAAAACAGGAGAGGTTAAAGATACAGCAGAAAGGCTATCTCATAGAACAGAATACTTGAGAAAGCAGGAAGAGATGTGATCCAGAAGGTACTGGGATGGGAGTAGGAGGGAAAACGTAGTCGGAGGTCAGGTCAGGGTGAGGACACAAAGCAGTATCAGACTGAAGTACACAAGTTCCTGAACTAGCTTTATTAGTCCGAGCGCTAGAGTGGCAGGCGCTCCAATCCCTCTCCAAGGTACTGACCAAGCCCACAGCGCACTAGCAGCTGGCAGGGTGAACACCAGGAGTTGGCCCAAATCTATGTCAGTTGTACTTGTTAGTGTAAAATTAAACGTCACATAAACCAATAAACATAAGAACAAAAAGGATGTGTGATTTCTATGAATATGATTTTGAATGCTTTGGAAAAACTCAGTCTAATGTGAGTTGCTTAAAAAAAAAAAGTTGTAAAATTAGGTGTGAGAGAGATGGCTGTAAAAGGCTGGGGGACAAATGTACAAATCTAGAATCATTCTGCAGTTAGAATGCTTCACACAGGTATTTATGCTCTTGCTCCACTTTAAAAAGGCTGCAAAACACTGAAGATGTTCTGAGTGTCAAAGGAAAAATGGCAGAAACATCATCTGGATATAAATCAAAGCAAAGACCCTGGCTTTATATTAAAAAAAAAAAAAATCAGTGAAGAATGTACCTTTAGTTGTTTTAAGTTAAAATAAAATGTTATGTATGTATCTTTTTTTATAATTCCCTTACATGATACAACTTTTTCAATTAACCAACTATCAGATCCAATTATGTCTGTTAAGGAGGCGTCCACTGTACAAGAGAGAATCAGCAGAGAGGCTGCTAGAAGGAAACACGTAAGGGAATCCTGAGCAGCTATGACTACTGGTATTTCGTGGGCAGGGGCCAGAGGTATATGACTGCAGTTCTTGAGAAAGATCCATACAAAGAACTGCCTTGCCTAAAATGCTAGAGCATTCCTGTCAAAGAACACTGAAATAGGTTGAGAAAAGAAAGGCTTACATTTTGCAGTGGTAACCAAGGATGCAGATGTGAAGTAACTGGACATACAGTGGCATACCTTCCGCCCCCCAAACACATCAAACACATTTCCCAGAACTCTTGCAAAACTCTATGGAAGGAGATTAGGAATGACTATGCATCCAGAATACTATGACTGGTAGGAAATGGTTTACCTCAAAATATTTTAAAAATACAATAAAACCAGTAATTCCTTATGTTATGCATGTGATCAAAGGTTGGTCTAGCATGCATGCTTTGATTTCTAAGATTTCCTGTTAGGTGAGAGAGGTCGAGAATATAATATAAAAAAGTATAAACTTCACCTGAATATTTGAGAACAGAGCAGAGAACTACTTTTGGATAGGTACACAGGTCCCTTTCTGGAAGCCATGGAATTAACAGATTAGCTGTTAGATGCTTTCCCATCTTACCCTAACTCCTACATTTTCCAATTACAATTAAATTCCTCAAAGCATACATAACATTGCCAAAACTTACATTTCAATAAAGATTGAGCCAAAAGGTAAAATTCCTCCCAGGCAAACAATAACTGCAGGCTCCATGAACCTGGAAAATATGAAAATTAACAGTAAACTTCTAGCATGGTTTTATGTTAGATAAATCCTGATAATAGAATGCAGATGCTTGGTATTTAAAAACAATCTAAAGAATAGAAACAAATCAGTAAAAAAAAACCCTAAACTCCAAAGAGATACAACACAGAGGTGGGACTTCAAATTAGTCCTAGAATATAGTCAAAATTCTTGCCACCATTAAAGGCCGAGATACGAACTTGGGGAACACAAATTTCTTGTCAAGGGCAGAACTGAAGGAAGACTCTAAGCATGTGTTCCTTTCTACACCTCAATAATTTCTAAGAACTTTAGACATTTACTTACAGAAAGCCACAAGGAAAGAAAATAAGTCGTGAGACCCCTATATGAAATAATGTTTCCCAAACTTTGGCCTTGCCATTTCTTTGCTCATTCTTTCATTGGTTAATTCATTTTCCTATGAATTATACAAGTAAGCAATTATGAATTCTGAGTTACAATGGAGCCAAAGAATGAAAAAAAATTCAAACCTCACTCATTCACTCAACAAACATTTCTTGCCTGCAACTGGTAATTCTCTACCTGTATGGCTTCTCTTGTCTCATACTTCCGCAACCATCAGCTCAAGTGTTCTCCCTATAAATCTTTCTCTAAGTCTCTCAGGAAGAGGAGAGTCCTAGCCCCATTCTCCACTGCCCTTTGAATATAACTCCATCATAGCACTTAGACACTATATTGCAACAGGCTAATTACATGCATATCACACCTCACTGGATATAAGCCCTGGCAGGCAGAAGCTATTCATCTAGGTGCCCAGTGCCCAGCACAGCGTCTGGCACATAAAAGGTACTATACTAATATCTCTTGAATGAACAAATTAAAAACCTGAGAGGAAAAATCAAAGAATTTGAGATATGGGGGAAAAAACTTAAAAATCACTTAATTTAGTCTTTGTTCCTCATTTTATAGAAAGTTAAGACCCACAGAGGTTAAAAATGCTCTGCCTAAGGTGACACAGTCAGTGAGAGCTAGATCTAATATCCAGATTTTGGTTCCCATGTGACTCTAGGAAGAAAATGAAGATACACACAAGCCTTCCTGCACCTAAATGTGACCTATGGTTGGAGGTCCTGGGTTGTCCCTTCCTCTCCTCCATTAACCCTAGTGATTTAGAGGAACTTTTGTGATTTCTGACTACATTCTTTGCCTTTAAACTTACCATCCACCCTCCCATCCCCATTATGAATGAATATCAGGATATCAACGGACCTTAACAATCTAATTTGAAAAAGATAATTGAGTTTAAAAAACTAAGAAAAATAGAACATGGACAACTTCTAAGACTAGAATAGATCTTTCTCCTTTAAACTATAGGGGCTATTTTATTCAGCCTCCAATTCTATAAATGTCTACATACCTCCAAGTCTACAAAAGACTGTTTGTTATAATAAGTACCTGAACATAAATTATATTTATAATGTGGTAAAATATCTAGGAACACAGACTTTTCAATATATCCCTTATTATGAATATGCAATCTACTGTATAGCTATTCTTATAAGATGGGAAATGTTATAAATATACAGTAAGATTGTTCTATTTTTGTCTGCTAGTAAGAATTAGGAAAACAAAGAATGAAGAATAGCATAAATCAATTTAATATTAAATGTAATATTATATAAATATATTCAATTCACTAATTTTAGAAGGCTAACTATATATACAAATATACATACACTGAGTTCACATTTTGAATTACAAGAATTAGAAATATAAACATATTAATGACATCTCATTTTATGTCCAAAATTTGAAAAACTACAAATCACCTCAAATTAAAAATCCATCAAGAATTATAATTTCAAAGATAACTGATCAAATGAACTGTAAACTATGTTTACACTATTGCAATAAAAGAACCTCTTCATCTGTTCAACAGAAATACTTGGTCAGGATTAAACTTGACTTATAGGAGGTCCTCAAGAACATAGTTGTGCACGAAATCTGACAGAAGATTAAGAACGGAAAACAGTAAGCTACAATTGATCTCAATCCTAATCCATCTCTCAAATGGTATGATATATATGGTTATAAATGTATCAGTATTATTTGGAATAATAAAATATCTGGAAAGAAAAATAAAATTATAAATGGGGGATTGGCAAACTTTTTCTGTAACGGTTTAGATAGTAAATACTTCAGGTTTTGCAAGTGATATAGTCTCTAATATAACTACTGAACTCTGATGCTGCATTGTCAAAGTAGTCATAGACAATATGTGAATGAATAGGTATGGCTGTGTTCCAATAAAACTTTTTTCTTAGAAAAACAGCAGCAGGTCAAATTTGGCCTGTAGGCTGCAGGTATGAAATTGTTGCAGCTTTAGTTCTCACCTACCTCTACACACTAGCATACTTATCAAAGCATTTGACTTATCTGTAAATGGCACCAATATTCAGAAACTAAAATAAGGATATAACTTATTACTATTTCTAACAATATAGGTTGAATGAAAAAGTAAAAGGACAAATTCTTAAGTTCAAACTTAAGACGGTCATTCTTATAAATACATGCCAATTCTAAAACTTACAAATACATAATAGCCTTAAGAACTTATTTATATATTATGAGAAACAATCACATAAGATTTAGCATTCTCTTTACCATTTTTTCTCCGGTATGGGACGAGGCACAGCATTGACACGACAAGGAAAGTTGGGCTGACCTGACAGATTTCGGCCAAGTATTGTACCAACAAGATTTAGAGGAAGAATAACAAAAAAACAGATGCAACAAACGGCCACCTGTAAATTAAATTAAAATGTGTGTAATTACTCAGAACAAGAACATTAATAAAAATAAATAAAAGGGACACTTAAAAATTTAAACACAATTTGATCACAAAAGAAAATGTTTAAGTTCAACATGGGTTAAAATTGTGCCAGATATACACTAATGAAAATAGGAAAAGAATGTGCTTTAAAATATTAGAATTGAACTAAATACAAGATGAAGTGTTTCCTATCTACTTTAGTTCCCCATTTTTCTTAATCTTCCTTACTGTCTCTGCTGTAGTCCTTTTTTCTCTTCTTTCACTTTTTGCTGCCATGCTTTTGACATATCTTTTATCTTCCCTCATAATCAACTTATTTACATGGCTATACTTTATTGAGCTCCTCATATGCACAAACAGCTTTACATACGTTATTTCACTATTTTACAGATGAAGAAAATGAGACTTAGAAAGGCTAAGTAACTTGCTGTGATCACACAGCTAGCAGGTAACAAGACTAAAATTCCAATTCAATCTGCCTGTCTCAAAGATCATGCTCGTTTCTATTCTACACTGCCTTAGGATTGTAACAATAGAAACATAGCTCTATTTATTATATATGTGTCATTACTAAAATAATATGAATATTTCTCTGCTTGTCGGTAATTGAAAGTCTGAAGTTATAGGCGAAGACCATGTTGAGATTCTGGAACCAAAGTGGTCAGTTAGGAAAGTATTTATTTTTGTGATTTTCTTCTTTATATAAATCTGGGTACACAAGGACACACACTCAAGCTCTTTTCCTGCCAGCACTTGGGTAAGATCGCTTCATTCTGAACTTCCGTAAAATGAAGTAGGACTAAATCATTTCTAAGATCTCTTTCAATGATAAATTTTGGGGTTCTAATAAACAGAAAGTAAAAGTGAGAGAAAAGTTGAATGAAAATTGGGAAGAAATTGAGAAGAATGAAGAGGTGTGGGGTAGAAATCCACAGTGATTACATGAGAAGAATTTCTTTGAAGTAATATTACTGAAAACTCTACATCTTCATTATATCCGTGTATGCGTGTGTTTAAACAAGCCAAAAGGTATCATCATCTTGCTTTCAGATAAAACTTGTATAAATGTATGATACGAGAGTTCTGCAATTACATTTTAAAGATCAAACTTAGGAACTCAAATTATTGGTGTTTAAAAATAACTCTCATTCTGTCTCTTGGGCCACTTCAGTACTATAATGGAAGAAATACTGGATTTGAAGTTAAAAACTTATTCTGTCTTCCTCATTTTCTTTGGATAAATACCCAGAAGTGGAATTGCCGGATCATATGGTAGTTCTATTTTTAAGTTCTAATTTAATTTATTGAGGGACCTCTATATTGTTTTCCATAGTGGCTAATGCTAGCATTTTCCTGAGACCAAAACCAGAAAAAAAAGACATAAGAAAACTGCAGATCATTGTCTCTCATAAATACAGATGCAAAAACAACAACAAATTTTAGCAAATGAAATTCAGCAATATATACAATGGATAACACATCATAATAAATTGAGGTTTATCAAAGTAATGTAAGATTGGTTAAGATTCAAAAATCAATCAATCAATGCAATTCACCACATTATCAAACAAAAAAAAGAAAAATCACAGATCATCTCAAAAGATGCAGATAAAGCCTTTGCAAGATCTGACCTCCATTCACAATACATAAAACTCAGCAAACTGGGATTAAAAGGAAACTTCATCAATTTGATGAAGGCCATCTACGAACAAACTACAGCTAACATTTTACTTGAGGACACAAGACTGATTGCTTTACTCCCAAGATCGGGAATAAGTCAAGGATGTATGCTCTCACCACTTCTATTCAACACTGTATGGAGGTTCTAGCCAGCGCAATAAGGCAAGAAAAAGAAACAAAAGGCATACAGATTAGGAAGACAGAAGTAAAAGTGTTTTCAATCATAGACAACATGATAATTTATATAAAAATCCTTAGGGATTTACAAAAAAGAAATTAGAATTACCGTATTTTACCAGGTATAATACACTCCCGTGTATAATGCACAACCACATTTTTGACCCATATTTGCAGGGAAAAAAATCTTTTAATTTTTTAATTCAAGTTTTTATTTGTTTATATTAGGTACCTGATTTTTGTATTATAAAGAAATTTTAGCATTTATCTACAAGAAATTTTATGTAACAAATAATTACAAAACACAAGAACAGATACAAGGTACAAGAAATTTTATGTACTGGTTTACGATATTTACACATCATAGAAGGCCAAGAACTTTTCGTCGTTGCAAGTTTGTAGTAAGTTCAACAAAACCGATTATTGAATTCCAGGGTATTATTCTACATATGGATATCATTATTGATTTCTAGGGTTATACTTTTAACTCATAAGCATAAATAAAAGAATTTAAAAATCTATATAGATACGGAATTAGTACTACCCATGTATAATGCATATCCTTATTTTTCCCTCACAAATTTGGGCAAAAAAGTGTGCATTATACATGGCAAAATACGGTAATCAGTGAGTTTAGCATAATTGCAGGATGCAAAACCAATATACAAAAATCAATTGTTTTTCTACACACTAGCAAAAACAATCAGAACTTGAAATTTAAAAAATACCATTTATAAAAAGCATAAAAATATGAAAACTTACAAGTCAACAAAAGATGTACAAAACCTAAACACTAAAATCTATAAAATGTTGCAGAGAAGTTGTGTTCATTAATCAAAAGACTCAATATTGTTAAGATATCAATTCTTCCCAAATTGATCTATAACTTCAATGCAATCCCAACAGGCTTTTTGTAGATACTAACTGACAAGCTGATTCTAAACTTTATGTGGAAATGCTAAGAACCTAAAAAAAGCCAAAACAACTTTGAAAAAGAACTGATTTTAAGACTTAACAATTATAAAGATACATTAATCAAAACAGTGTGATACTGGCATAAAAACAAAACAAATCAATCAATGAATCAGAACAGAAAATTCCAGAAATAAATCCACACATATATGATCAACTGATTATCAACAAAAGTGCTATGGCAATTAGGTAGAGAAAATGGTGACTAGCCATCAGCAAAACAAAACAAAACAAAACCCCGTGACCCTTAAGTCACATGATATACAAAATTAACCAAAAATGAATCACAGACCTATATTTGAGAGCTAAAACTAAAATTTTTAGAAGAAAACATGAGGAAAGATTACTGATCTTTGGTTTGGCAAAAGATTCCTTAAATAGGACAAAAAAGTATAAACTATATAAGAATCAATAAATCAGACCTCAAAATTAATAACTTGTTCTTCAAAAGACACTTTTAAGAGAATGAAAAGACACGCCACAAAATGGGAGAATATACTTGTAAAATATGTGTAAGACAAAGGATTTGCATCTATAATATATAAAGAACTCTTACCACTCAACAAGACAAGCTATTAAAATTTGGCAAAAGATTTTAACATTCATCAAAGAATATATATGGACGGCAAATAAGCACACAAAAATACCTTCGTTTTGATTAGTCAGTCATTAGGGAAATGCAGATTAAACCCACAATGAGACACCACTACATATCCACTAGAATGACTAAAATTAAAAAGACTGACCATATCAAGTGCTAGAGATGATGTGGAGTAACTGAAACTCATGTACAGTGTTAGTGGGAATGTAAAATGGCAAAACCACTTTAGAAAAATTTGGCAGTTTCTTGAAAAGTTAAAGTATGATCTGATAGTCATTCCACTATAGTTTTTTACCCAAGAGAACTGAAACATGTATATATCCACACAAAGAACTGTACATGAATACTCTTAGTAGGTTGATTTGTAATAGCCAAAAACGGAAACAATGCAAATGTGCATTACTGGGTAAATGGATGAACAAATTGTGGTACATCCATGCAATACTGCTGAACAACACAAAGGAACAAACTATTAATACATGCAACTACATCAATAAATCTTAAAATAATTTTCCAAGTGAAAAGAGACAAAAAGAACATACTGTTTGATTCTACTAATATGAAATTCTAGGTAATGCAAACTAATCTATAATGACAGAGAGCAGATTGGTGATTACAAGAATGGGGGAAGGAGGGAAGGAGGAGGAAAAAAGGGATGAATTCATTACAAAGGTATACGATGAAACTTCTGGACTTGATAAAGACCTTTCTTTTACGATTGTGGAGATGGTTTCCTAAGTATATACAGATATCAAATCTCATCAAATTGTACACTTTAAATATATACAGTTTAGCACATATTAAATTATACCTCAATTCATACAGACATAAAAAGGCAAAAACATTCTCCAAAGGCTGTCCAACGCTCTCTAACTCTCAGAATAAAGCCAGAATCCCTTTTGGCAGACGGGAAGAAAAGAAAAAAGACAAAAAACTCATCAACACCACCACCTGCACCACAACAAAGAAAATGTGATTTTTAAGTCAATTGCTACGTAAGAGTCCTGGTTTTTTGCTCTGTAAAATAGGAATGACACATAACTCTAGCTCTGCCTTTCTCTTTGGGTTCTCTAAAAACCACATAGGGGTTTCCAAAAGAAAGTGCTTTGTAAACTACAAAGTGCTATGCAAATGTATCTTTCATTATAATTCATCTTGTTAGATTTGTCACATCATTTCAGTCACTGAGATTGTTTTAGATACTGTCTTCATCATTCCATATTACTAGTTTCCTCCCTGGTCTCAAGTCCTTTTTCAATTTCATCATCAGATCACTATGCCTTTATGCAAAGTCATTAACAATTATTTGAATAGGTCAAAGTCAAGAACGTCTGTCCCATTCTACTAAAAGATAGTGACATATTATGGGTAATATCACTCCAATACTTTAATTCTATAATTATTTAGTTACACGTCCACCTCACTGTACTATTCCACTCACATTTCTCCATATTGCCCAACAAGATATAATACTTTACCTATACTTCTTTGTTCTTCCAGCCTACTAAAACCTACCAAAAAGGGGAAATGAAGTTGTTTTAGCATTTTTGCTTTAACAAATCCATAATGGCCCCTAATGTTTATTAATTTCTGTGATTTAAAAAATAAATTTTAGTAAAACATTCTAAAATCCTGTGCCTTAACATTCAGTTCACATTTGGTAATGTAGAACCCACTTTCTTCCCTACCTTCTGAAAAGTAAATTTGCCCATGTCCAGTTTCACAACACTTCTGCTCTCTAACAGTTATTTAGACATTACTTATCAGCATGAAATCTCAGTATCTGGTAAAAGATCATTTACAAGAGCAACAAAACTTCAGCTAAGGTAGCTGGGTGAGTCCTGGACAATCAATACCCTACCTTAGGCTACACTTCCCTCTATCAAGGATTATTTTCCTCATATCTCTCCTTGATTGAGGGGTATTTTATTTGATGAAAAATAAAAAAAGGAAGAATGGGATAGAGCCATTCTTCTTTTACTCTGTTACATCACTGATGACTTGCTATGAAAATATCTTTATACAATCTTTTTGTTTGCCTTAGCATTTGTTAACAGCCCAGGTTAGGTAATGGAGTTTTGCTTACACTATTTTTATAGATCTTTATTATTCTGTTACACTTGAGTATAGTGTACTCTTCTCACCACCTTTAAGAAATCACAAAATAGTGCCTACCCATCAATCTTGGTCTCCATTTTTTCCTTACTGTGGTAATTTCTGATCACATATCATGAGTTTCATTTTTTTGAGGTGTTCCAATTCTCATTTTCCCAGTTATGACCCAAAATTTGGGTCATGAGAGTATTTCCTTAAATATTTGTGAAATCTGATTTCCTAAAACCTAGGGCATATTTCTGATGACGTTCAAGATTCCCCTCCCATGCTGACACAGCCACTGAGATGACAAACACAACGCGGCTCACCCATGACCACGACCTGTTACTTCTTCATCAACCCACTGAGACACAAAAACCACAAGTATAAGTTAAGGATCTATCAGTGCATCTGAACTGAATGCTATTTAGAGTAGAAAGGCTATTTGTTTTTACACTAACTTGCCTCTGTGAGTTTTAAAACTCTGCAACTTGGTTCTTTGTCCCTTGAAAGCTATATAACATCACATTCAGAATCTGAGATTTACAGCCGACTAAAGAGTTCATGAGAAATTTCTTCAGAACATCTTGGCAAACTCTACCTCATTCCCAAGAAACTCTCTTATTTAGGTATTATACCCCAAAAGGATCAGAAACTTTTTCGGAATAATACCTAAATAATTCTTGAACAAATTTCCCCCACAAAAACAGTTTTACCTTCCCAGGATTAATCTAATTTCAAGTACGCTCTCCCCCATTCTCTATAGCACCTCTGCTAGAATAACCCAACTTCAGGAACAACAGGTATGTTCATCTTTGACCCCACATTTCATTTAAAGGCTCTCTTACATCTTCTTGTAATTCCCTCTCGACTCTAGGCACCACGCCTTAAAACTGGGGTACTAGACTCTCTCAGATTATCACCACCACCCTCTACCTATGTTTCTGTTATCTTTATTAACTTGCTAAAATTGACTATTGTTCAACAAGTTTAATGTGACATGAATTTAATGGCCTTCATGTAAAATTAGGTACTTTTAAGCAGAGAATTTGGGGTCTTAAGACAAACCTTACCCACTTTCAATCTTATCTTGCGCTAATCCTGGTGATAGTAGCAGTGTTCTGACAAAACTCCAGATCCCAAGCAGGCAAAACCCCTACTGTTCTGGCGTCTCCATAGTACAAGGCAGAAGCCTGAAGTCATTTTTACTAAGGTTGGAGTAATTCCTCAGCTGTGGAATCGCTAAGAAAACAAAGAACTAGAGCCAAGATCTCCCAGAGAAAAGGGCTCAACATCCAAGAGATCAAAAAAATGGAAAGAGATAAGGTCTGGGGAAGGGCACATGGAATGGTGTGAAGACAATGATTTTCAAATTAGGTATTCAGTTAAGTAGGGGCACCCAGTTTCTCAGATACATATGATTTGGGAGCTTTTCAGTTGCCAGATTCATCCCCAGATACTGGGAATTAGAATCAAACAAACACTAGTAACTGAGTTTAGAGCAGGACAGGTAAACTGGCTTGGGATGAAGCCCGGGGCACTGAAATTTTTTAAATTCCCAAGTGGTTCTAATGTGTACACAGGGTTGAGAACCATGATATTTATGAAAATATATAACCATTTCCTCCATAATGTCAAAAAGACAAACAACTGAAAATACCTATTTAAGTCGTGAAAACGCTTAACGAATAGGTATGTCCAACATTTACCTCAAGTTCTTAAATTTCATGTTCTAAATAAGTTTTTGATACTCTTAAAAGGAGAAATAAAAAGTTAGACCACACACTTGATTAAAACTTGAGGCCAATAGAATGCCCTTCGCTCAGCATTCCTTCATTTCAAATTAGAATACAAATTTAGAACATGATATTGTAGGAGACTGCTAAGCACCAACAGCCGGTCTTTCATACACCAAAGATCAATTTTATAAACCTCCTCTGCCCAGCATAGAGTTTGATACTGTATTCTGATAATCAGTAGTTTTAAAATTATCTAAAGGCAAATTACATTGCGTATTAATATTTAAAACCCCATTTACAAAGTGGTAAAATTTACAATTTTAATGAAACAAAGCAACTCTAATTTTCACCTCATCAAATTCAAAAATTTGAGGAAAATTATAACTTAATCAGAATTTTAATGTTCAAAGCACTAAGAAAGTAATTTAGCAGGTCATCTTTAAGAAGTAATCTAACTCCCCACATATACTTTCTGATGGCCTGGAACTACTATGAAGCAAATTCTTTTCTAGTTCTGAATATAATTAATTATTTTAACCTTTCCTACCCATTATCACTTACTATGGCTTCCAAAAAAGAAAAAACTATTTTTCAATTTTGAAGCAATTTTCAAAAACATTCCAAACTAAAAAGTGTTAAAGACTTAGTAAAAATATATATGCAAATGTGTCTTTGAAAAACCTGGCCTAGACTGTAAAACAACCAAAATCATCTGGAATTTCTCTGACTCCCATATAATAGAAAGAAAACAAAATAAGATTAAAATTCATAAAGAGATATGGTTTCCAGCTGCATTTCTGCCATTAACTATCTGCATAACCTTGGCCAAGTTATTTATTTAGCCTTTCTGAAAAGCAGTAACCACCCTGCAACTTGTATACTAGTATGTGTGTGTGCACAAGTGTACATTAAGGCTAAAGTCTACTCTAGGTCTAAAATTCTGGTTCTAGTAAAAAGGTAACAAGAGGAAGAATTTGGAAACTATGGATTAAATCTGTAAAGCAATGGTATATCTGTGTTTCAGTTTTAATATATTTAAATAACCCAAAACATTTCAAAGTCTGTGACTACAGGTAAAATATGTGAAAGGACTTCAATATCTACAGCAACATATATTAGCAATATTAATAAATGCTTAAAGAGGTTCTAAAAATAGTACATGGTTCCTGAAAAAAAAACCAAATGTGTTATGGAGAAGCTTCACTTCCAACCAATGGCACTCTTGTATCACTTTAAAATATCCATGTTTCTTGGTGTGTCATTATACTTTCTCTAAAATATATTCACCAGTTTCACCCATCTCTGATAAAAAGTATAGTGTTTTCTTCTGTCCTACTTAAAAGCTGGACTTGCACTTTACTGGCTCACAGAATCAAGGAAAAAAGGGCAACTGTAGGTTTAAACTTAACCAAAATTATATGAAGACTAACAAGAACTTTCTTCTTCACCTTACTTTCCAGGACGGTAGAGACTGGCTGCAATTATCAAAACTCTTAATAAAAAGTACTTTGGAGAAATAGCAGGCCTCATATTAGAATGCTTATACTTTTTCAGTTTAAAAGTAAGATTCAAGCAACTTACCATTGTCCCAAAAGGAATGGCTCTTGATGCGTGGTAATAAATGGCTATAAAATTGATGAAGAAGGCAGTGCCACACACCATAGCTGGGATAAGGAATGCCCCAATAAACATCTGCTTTATCCATCTCCTTCCTGGAAGAGAAGGGAAACTATGAAAGTCAGAGAGATAGACAGACAGGTATATATTAATGTTTCAAAGTTGATTATTTAGTACCAAACTATTTAAAATTTAACATAAATAACTTGAAATCTGATAACCTAATAACTATTTCAAAATGATAGAGAAAGACCAGCCAGCTATTCAAGTATGTCTAATGGAAACATAGCTTTTGAAGTGGGTGTACTGGAAAAGAGCAATGAACTACAGATGTTCTGTCCTGATTCTGCCACTAAACTGCCGGGGACTTTGGTAAGCCACTCAATCTTTCTGAGCTACAAGCTGGCCTAGCCAGGTGTTTTCAAACTATTGCTTGGAGTTCTGGAGCTTCTTGGAGGTGTCCATAAAGTCACTGGTGAAGGAAGAGCTCAGGTCCCTTAGCCCTGTTTCAACCATTACAAGTCCATTTTCAAGTTTTACACATTGGAGTTTCATGTAAGTTTCGGTTGAAAAGAGGGTAACACTGCTTTAAAAAAAAAGTTTAAAAAAAAAAAAGTTTCTGGGTTAAATGGTCCCTAAATTTACTCTTAGTTCTCCAATTGTAATTATAAATACATATTTACATTTATTTCGCTGTTTCAAAAGGAAAAAAACAGAGTATGTTCTACAAGGTCTTTTCTACAGCAATTAGAACTACAGATTTACAAGTTTTACTAGTTCTTTGCAGCTCTTTATATTGCCAAAATTCTATATAGTGAGCACTTATTATTGAAATAATCAAGGGAAGGCATTTCTTAAATTATGTAATTGAAAGTTTTAAATCATGTTCACAGTGGCCAGGAGAGCACCAAGGAGCTGTTTCCAACACAGCAGAGAACACAAGCCAAATGCATCACCAGGAAGCATGTCCACACCGCTTAGGAACAGACTATAAAGATTTAACACAGGATCACCATTAAAATTCAACCCACAAGCATAAGCAATAGGGACCCAAACACAAAGTGCTACAGGAAAAACAAGCGATAACACTTCGTTTTCTTTGTTTTTCTATAGAAAGCTCTTTTAAAATATCTGTCTCATAATATTACTACCCCCAAATCTTGACATTTCTCCAGAAAAACTCCCTGATTCTGAACTTTCCGCTTTACTTAATTTCTCTCTCAGGTAAGTTTCAAGAACCCCCTCCTTTCCAAACTAATACCCAGAATTTGAACAACACAAAAAGGTGCCCACTAATTAAAGTATGTGTTATTCCTCTATTTAATTCTAACTCTTTGCTAGCACTCTCTTTCCCTGCACTTTCTATTATCTTCTCAAATTCAGGTAAATATTAGTAATTTCTATATTCAACTCTATTTCTCCCTTTCCCTCCAACAGTCAAACAGAATCCCCCGCACATTGCACTGGGTACAACCAGTCGCCCAATGTGCACTGCTGTGCTTCCTACTCCTCACACCCTTGGCGACTCAGTGTCACGTTCCAGGCTCCGCGCCTTCAAGTTGGGTCTGGAGCATCAGCTGGTGCGCTGGGGGCCACTGTGAAGACCCTGAGATTCACTAGATTTCAAATCCTGAGATAACTGAAAAATTTTTGCTTCTCTGGGTTGACCTCTATATTAGCCTGGTTTTTAGGGATCGTTCAGACAAAACACAAGGACACGATCAGACCTCCTCAGAGCACTGTCAGTCAGGCAATAGCCTTTAGCTCATCCTCGGTAAGACTTGATACTCCTAGGTGCTTCAGTCTGAACTCTGTCAGCTTTCAAGCATAAGTAAAGTTTAGCTGGGTGTTCTTAACTTGCAATCAGACAAAAAGCAAATTTATGTCCAGTAGGAATAAATTTCTTGTTTAAATAAATCTATTTCTGCTGTGGACTTTTCTGAGGATCATAAACTGTAAAATTCTCATCCTAAATAGTTTCCAGGTCAAATTCAAAGAAGTTGCCTTAGGCAGCCTTATTTCCTTAGCATGGTAATCCTGTGCCATAAGACTTGTTTCTCCATATCTGGAAGTGGAAAGTAGAGACTGATCACCTAACTAAAAGAGTCAGGCAATCCAAAGAATTACCTATATTGAAGGTACAGACCTTGTTAAGTCTAGTAGGACCATTATGGAACCAGGATATCCTGGGGGCATTTTAAATGATCCTATGCTCTAAGCTCCTATAACCTGTAAGCCTAACCTAGTAAAAGAAGACAGGATCTCCTAATGCTGACACTGCTTTTTATGGGCTGAGAAAATCACATTAAGAAGTCTTTATCCTTAGGAATGTAATTTTAAGGTCTTTCAACAACCCTTCATTCATAACCTGAAATATGCAAATCTACTATCAGCACTTTTCTGACCCTAGACAATTACAGGGAAAACAAAGACCGCCAATACCCTTGAATGCCATCACAGAAAGCAACACCAAGAAGTATCCTTGCAACATCCATGCATCCCCCATCATTTCCAAGTCACCAGAGTAAATAAGGGGGTATTTAAAATGAAGTGCTATTATTAAAAGATTATGACACAGAATAACAGACATTTTTGTGCAGGGTCCTTCAATAAATATTTAAGAGTCAACAGAAATAAACAGCTCCCCTTCCTATTCTCCTTCCACTGTCTAGACCAGGGGTGTCCAAACTTTTTTCAATGTTTTTCACCAAGGGCCATATGCGGTAAAATACGCAGTTGGGCCACTCACTCGAGGTGACGTACGTATTGCCTCACCTGGTTTATTTAAGTAAACTAAATATATTTTTGGAATTTGCTGCGGGCCAATTCAAAGTGGATCGTGGGCTGCAGTTGGCCTGAGGGCCATAGTTTGGACACCCCTGGTCTAGACACTTTATCCATAAGCCATAAAACATTATATGGCTTTATAACCAACTATAAAGCTAAACACTCTATGTGGAGGCCTCCCATGGAGCACATCCAGGAAGGTAGGCATCTCAAAGCCAAACAGTATCAATAACTTAAATATACTCTTTCCTACATGTTCCTCAGGGCTAAATCACAGTGGACAATAGAGATAATCTATTAATTATTCACAAAATAAAATGCAAGGGACTCCATAAAAGCAAGATAGAACACATAACAGGTTTAGCGGAGATTACGTGAAATTGGGTAACAATGGATTTTATAATGGCTGTACTGCCCATTTTAAATTCCAAATACCTCACAGTAAAATATTAGCATCTATAATTAAAATACAAAACAGTAACTCATACGTCACCTCCTTGTCTAGCATACAGACTTCCTCCAAAATAACCATTCACTGGAGATGTAGCAGCATAGACAAATATGGCTGTACTGAGCATTGACCCTCTCCTAAAAGGTGAAAACACATATAAGATAAATCAAAACCAACAATTTAAAGAACACATCATATAGTTTATTACATTAACATCACTTTAATTTCAAAGGGAAACTTAACAGGAACACAAACATATCACTGGACTACAAAGGACCTCAAAAAGTTGCCTAGTAAATGAATTTCCAGTTAAAATTGCACTTAAATAATACAGGCTGATCCTAATTTTTTTAAATCTGCAGTTCAATTTCATAATGTATTCTAAACAAATATTTCACATTTCTTTGGCAAAAATATTAGAAGGGCAATAAAACTATTTTGCAACCCTGTGAACCAATCACATCATATGGAAAAGATATTCCTCTATTAAGAAAAATAATTAGAATATTCCTCTTTATAATTTTATTTAACTGCTTAAGATTATTGCCTGCTGATAGAAATATAACCTAAGTAGTATAAACATATTAGTGCTATTACTTTAAATGGTATAACACTGAGACTATTCCTATTTAGTTTCCCTTTTACTGTCAAAATGATTTTTTAAAAATCCACAGATCCAGGGGTGGCCCTTTAGCTCAGTTGGTTAGAGCGTGGTGCTGATACCACCAAGGTTGCCAGTTCAGTCCCCACATGGGCCACTGTGAGCTGCACCCTCCTTTAAAAAAAACAAAAACCCACAGGTCCACAAATCAAAATTAACTCATATCAACAATATCTAACCTCTTCTTGCAATAGCTAGGGAATTCAACCAACCCTCCTGTTGAATAAAACTTAAATTTTAAAAAAAAGAAACTTAGATTAAAAATTTTAAATGCCTAACTGCAAAAAGAAGTATTAAAATGATAAATGACAGTATAATTTACCATAATATAGAAATGTACTTAACCCACTAACAATAAAGACAGTTTCTAAAACTCACAACTACAAAGGTAAAATAAGTTCTATATATAGAAAAGAGGTTCTATCTATTGATAGAACATATAACTATGTTAGTTTGAGATAAAGAATATTCTTTTAAAGAGAATTTACAAAAACATCACACTAATGTGTACACTAGGAGGATATATAATTTTCATAAATTAACTACCTTCTGGGTAGTAATTATTATATTCCACTGTTCACCTATATATTATAAAATACAAAAACATAGTATAGATTTGCAATATGTAGCACTCCTCTGCCCAAACACTTAAGCTCATTTTCATAAAGTGGATGTGTAATAGTTAAAACATTGGGAGTATCTAAGAATGTCATTCCCATGTTTAAAAGATCATAGGTTTCAAAGTTAATCAGTTTAAAACATCACATTCGTTTTTTCAAGAACCCAGTTAAACAATGTTAAGTACTAATTCCTTCCAGACTATCATTAACAAATTCAACCCATTTTCTGTTTACAACTGGGTGTATGAGGCTGACATAGTCCTAACAATGCTAAACACTGAAAGGCTGCGTTAGTGAAGACTAGTCTAATACCAGCCCGCCGTCTTAGTGTTAGCAGAGGGTTCAAAAATGCTCATGTGACTGAAAGCTCAAAATGACTACCAGGAATTTAAGCTCACCGTCCCAAGAGACACATCTCCTAAATGGAAGTGCGTATCAGATACAGTTTTAAACATCAGACATACACTTTACCTCTTTGTTCATAAATATTCTATGGGCATTTTGCACCCAAAATAGACCCTTCTCATCTACACTGAAAATCAGCTAAAGTAGGGAACTGTCCTCTTTGTTCATCTGTCCAAGACTGAAGGGGGAACATCTAAAGAGCTGCTTTGCCTACACTTATCACCTCACCACTCCACCGACACTTTCAGGGCAGTGGCAGCGGCGGAATTTCAGCAGCCTTCCCCATACCGTCTCCGACACTAGGCCTCCTCAGGAGTTGCCGTCACACACCCGGGGACCACACCAGTGCTGATCCTCTACCTACTAAATATCTTTTTCTTCTGTGATTGCTATGGTGATCATCGAGGCAAAGTAATTCTCACGCTATATTATCTGCTTTTGATCCTTTAGAATCATTCCTGCTCTGCAGAACTCTTACAAATTTTATGTGCAAGTTTTTCATGTTCTCCTTTGTAATTTTAGTGTTTCTGTTTTCATTTCCATAGCACAGCAAATTAAGAGAGAAGTTCTGAAGTAAGAGTACCCAGGGTCAAAACTAGGCTTACTCATACCTCTTACTAATAGCTGTGTGATCTCAAATTATTCCACCTTTCTGAGATTTACTTTTCTCACATGTAGAATGAAAATAATAATAGTGTCCTCACAGGGCTGATGTAAGAATTAAAGGAGCGAATGTGCATAAAGCACCTAACATGGAACCTCAATGTTAGTCACTTTGACATAATAATATAGCTTTAGCAATTATCATATAAGTAATTAAGTATGTTCCCTTCAAACAATCACAACATAGAACCATTGATAGTAATAAGAGACTAAAATAACAATGCATGTCTTGCCTGCTAACACCATCTATTAGATAGGGTTTCTTATTTCTACATAAGCAGAAGAATTTCCGCATTAAAAAATGAATTTCCCAAACTGTACCACTAACATTTGACAAGGAACAAAGCAAAAACTTGGTTTCTAGGAGAGGTTACCCACCAGTCGCTCCTAAGACTGTAACTGTATAGTCAGTGTCAATTTAGTGGTGATGAATTTAATCCAGGAAAGCATGATTTCTTGGTAGATCTGAAATGCTTTTCTTGTATTTGGGATTTAGTTCATCTAAAATATGAACTGCCCACCATAACACTGAAGTTTAGGTTTGGGTCAATTATTTTAAAGCTTATATGGAAAATAAACTGCAAAGGTTATATTAGGGAATACAACAGAAACTACAGAGAAATATCTTTGTTGATTAATACACATTCACTTAAGTTCAACATTGACTGAGTACTTTCCACACACAAAGTTCTTTAAGCAGGTACTTTGAGAATTCAAAAGTAAATTAATACCTAGTCCTTGTTAAGAGCTTATTGTCTGGTGGAATAAACAGCAATGTAGTATAGTTAAAGTTAATATACAACTAAAGAACCATTCTTGGGCAACAATTTATTGCTTGTCCACCAAATGACAGATATATGTAAGAAAGAATACATTATGAACTGAAATAGAGGTATGAAATATAACTGGAGACAAGTGTCATTCTGACTGCGGACTTCATGGGACAGCATCTGAAGTGCCTGAATTATAATCTCTGCCACTCAGGCTCAGAGTGTGTTTGCTTCATTGAGGTTGTGGTTCTCCAAGCAGAAGGTTATAGGACCCTTCAACAGGGACTTGAGATCTTTGTAAATGTACAATTTCTTATGATACAAAAACGTCAAATCAAGAATTTCTTGCAACTAGTTTTGTCCACAAAGAATAAAATGTACCAGAAACCAAGTAAAGCAGGATAAGTCATCCAATTATTTTTCTAACTTCATGTACCTTCTTCACCACTCTTTTTACTATTATTTACCCTGCTTTCTTCTGTTCTAGAGTCTTCCAGTTTTGGAAGTAAATATGAAGTACTAATTTAGCAACTGTGAAAGCCACGTGCTTCTTATGAAGATCTAATTGGATCTTCGGCTTTCCAAAAAATGCCTATTCACTTTGTCAAATAGCTCTGAACTGTAAGTAACTCTGCTCATACTTCTAATGGAACATAACCTTTATAATCAACCAAAAAGTTCAGTAAGGCTAGTTAAGTTTCAGCAGGTAACAGAAAAATATATTTATACCTGAAGATTACTGTTCATTATTTAATCTGTCTGCAATAATGATATTTATGCTATTTAAATTCTAAGGTAATTGAAATAAGCATCTATTTAATTAAGATTAACTTCAAAGGTGCCAATGATTAAAACTATTCAAGAACAAGAAAAAAGTAATAAAATATAAGCACTTACTCTGTATATAAATCTTCTATCATTGCAACAATAATAACAATGAAAGACACAGCAAATATCTGACATCCAGAACCAATGAGAGAGGAAAATATTAGTGGGTGACTTGATGGTCTAAACACATCTCCATGCACCTGCTTCCATCCATACTCATCTCCTAGGTCTCTGTCCTATATATATATATATGTAGAGAGAAGAGAAAATAATTCAGAATGAAATTAAAATACAGAAAATAGGTGAAAAATTATAATCACAGTTTAAGTTTCCTGCCTCCAAACTCATAGCTATTTAAAAGGGTTCAAAATATCGAGAAAAGACAGTTTCAATTTAAAATAATCACTACATTAAATAACTTTTATTGAGGCCCAGGAAGTAGCTCTGAGTTGTGCTCAGAAAATCTCAAAGAATGAAAAAGAAAATGGTCTAGGAGCAAAAAGAAATGGTCAAATTGGGGGAACAGCACACAGACTGTCTTAACATTGCTTTCACTCTACTCTTGCCATTTATGTCATGACTGTGATCATATATGACCAGGGCCAGGAGGAGAAGAGTATGCAAACCAGTACTAGATGCCCTAACAATGCAGACATGTCCTTCATAGCCTGGAATCGAAGAAAGCACATGGGGAAAACATCAGACCATTAAATAACAGTATTTCTTAATAAGTAGTATTTTTTAAAAGGGATTCAATTTTTCCTTTTCAACCTAAGTAAGCGAGTATCTAAAACAGTGTTTCTTAATAAATATCAGTCCCTCAAGATAACCTAATTTTTTGGAGGAAGATTCTGGTCAGATATGTTTGAGAAGCACCAAATATTTTATCTGCTCTCTAATACTTCACAATATACATTAGCATATTAAAATTTAAATCCATTTAACTGTTCTCCAAACTTATTTAATGATGGAGCATATCTATCGTGTTTCCCTGAAAGTAAGACCTAGCCGGACAATCAGCTCTAATGCGTCTTTTGCAGCAAAAATTAATATAAGACCCGGTCTTATTTTTCTAATTATAGTACAATAAGACCGGGTCTTATAAGATCTGGTTTTGTGTAAGACCGGGTCTTATATTAAGTTTTGCTCCAAAAGACTCATTAGAGCTGATTGTCCGGCTAGGTCTTATTTTCAGGGAAACACAATGCATAAAATAGCCTTAAACATTCTACAGAACATGTTTTTTGCAACATTGTTCTACAATTCAGTAAAAGAATTTATAAAACAAGCCCCCTTGCCCTGAACCTATTAAACTAAATGTAAACTAACCTTTCTACCCACTCCCTGATGCAATATTTAACACTATTAGAAAAATCCAACACAGGTCTACAAATTCATAGCTGCAATTTCGAAATCACAAGCTTTGAAAACTGAAAGTTTGTTTCGTAAGTTTAACATATCCTAATTTTGTGGCAAAAATTTGGACTGAACTAACATGAGGTTATTTATACTGTTTATTTATCCCACTTAGAGTGAATGTTCACGTTTTGCTGGGAAAAAAAAATTAATAGATTTGATTAGAGACCCCTCCGAGAGTTTTACACCTTTCTAAAACCTGAAAATTCTGAATTCTGAAACTCATCTGACCTCAAGATTATGGCTCTCTACTCCAACATACAAAATAACACTGAATTAAATTGTTTTTATCAATACAATATAAAATATTTGCTCACCATGTCATCCATTTCTTCTTCTTTACTGTACCGGGCATAATCTTTTCTTAAAGTTCTCATTAAAATCATCGAAACTAAGCCCACCAAGAAGATAACCATCATGAATGAGTTGAAAATTGAAAACCAATGAATCTAAAATAACAGAAAATATCAGTTTTATTTTGACTACATGAAATATCAGTCACAAATATAAGTCAAAATTCATGTTCCATGATGACAATGGGAATGTTAATGCAAACAAAAAAACCAATCTTTTAAAATTTTTACATAAAAATCCAAACTTAAGACACTGAGGATGAGTATTCTCTATACAGAGATTGGCTTTCTTCACAGTAAGCTTCAGCTGCCCTAAAAACACATTATTTACATAGATTTTCACAATCAAATTTATTATACAAATAAAGTACAATTTGGCCACATGGCATATGCTAGTCAGCATTATAGAGAAAGAACATGAGCTTTAAAGTCACACAGGCCTGGGTTTTAGTCGGGGCTCTGTCGCTTTCTAGCTATGTGACCCCAGTTTTCCTATATCAAAAAAAAAAAAGAAGAAATAATACTATCTTGTGATTTGTATGATTTAATAACATATATAAAAAATATGGCACTGTGTCTGGCACAGAGCAGTAAATACTCAATAAATGTTAGTTCCCTTCCCTCCAAACTGAACAACCTGAAAATCTTAAAACACCAAAACTAACCCATCACACCTGGCTGCCGTGGACTCAAGCCACCTTCCTGAATGACTTGCTTACAGTTCCTCCTCTCCACCCTGTCACCATCCTTTGTCACTCCTTTCCACGTTAGCTGTCCATGCTACAGAGAACACTGAGGTACCCTACAGTTTCTCAATGTTCCCAACACTCTTGACTTTGATTTCACCGATATATTTGTCAAAAAATTATGTCCAGATTCTGGTTCATAGAATCACAAGGTACTACTGTATCTCTGAGTGTATCTCAGAACTCAATGCATCTGACTTCAACTGGGCCTGCAACACTCTCCAGTAATTCCTTTATATTTTAATTCCTAAGAGTTCCTTAGGAATAGTTCCAAAATTTCTCTTCTTTCAAATCCCCAATTTCATTTATTTTTCTGCCATTTATCCTTTCAATCTCCTAGAAGGTGTTTCTCCTCTTAAATCAATCCTCCCACTATGCTCTAGATTTCTTTAACTCCTTGAGGTGTCTCACCCCCCCCTCATTTTGCACCCCTAAACTATACCTTTCTCCAGCATCGGCAACCTCTAAAGGTCCCTACCTATAATAGTATCTACTCCCTGGGGTTGTTACATGGTTTAAACAAGATAATAAATATAAAGCATATAACATAATGCCTGGCACATACCCTGTTTCCCCGAAAGTAAGACCTAGCCGGACAATCAGCTCTAATGTGTCTTTTGGAGCAAAAATTAATATAAGACCCGGTATTTATATAATACCATATCATATTATATTATAAGAGCAGGTCTTATAGTCAAATAAGACCCGATCTTATATTAGTTTTTGCTCCAAAAGACACATTAGAGCTGACTGTCCGTCTAGGTCTTATTTTCAGGGAAACACAGTAATAAAACACTGGAAAAAATTAAAAGTTGTTATTAGTATTATTATCTTTTAAAGTGTTTGCTTTGCTTGATCTTTCGTCCCCTCACTCTTTCAATCTTCTTCTTACCTCCCTCCTTTCAATGCCAATACTTTTCAAACAAGTTGACTGCAGGCTCTTCTTCCTTCACTTACTTCTAAACACAATCCAATCTCACTTTGCCACACAAAAGTTCTATCTCCTGTAATAAACTAGACCGATTCAGTGGTCAATGAGCTGCCCCCAGTCTCCTTGCTCTCCCTGCGCCGTGCGACCTTCGCTGACACTGCCATCCTACTTCACTGACTGCTGCTCTTCCCAGCCTCCATGAACTTTCCCAACAGCTCATCTTGGTCCTCAGCAGAGACTTCCTCAGGCTCTTAGAACTTTTAACTAGCATTCCAGTGATGTGGTGACACCCTCTGCCACCTCGTTTTAGTCTCTTCCGTTCCTCTCAATCTGTCCTGTATAAAGTTACCCAGCAAATCTTTCTGAAACAGCATGTTCATGTATCACTCCTCTATTTTCAAACTTACAGTGACATTCCCTATTTTCTCACATATCAATTCTAAACAATTTCCCCTAATATTCTGTACCCCTTGTAATATGGCCACCTCATCTTATCTTGCCAACCTTTCTTTCCATTGTACCTGGTATCCCAATCAGGCCTATTTTTCCGCAGTGACTCACAAGTACAGCGTACTCATTTCTACCTCTGTATCTTCCTCATAATTTCTTCTCACATGGGATCTACTTCTGCCCACCTTTGTTAATTCTATCTACTGTTTAAAGCCCAACTCAAAATCCCTCTCTTCCATAAAACCTCTCATCGACATATTTCAGTTATTAATATATACTCCTGCTCTAAACTTCTCCATGTACATACATAGAATTTTTAACACAAAGGATGTACTGTCTCGGGCAGTTGGGACAGATTTTAACATGGGCTCACATGCTGAGCTGTGTCCTAGGGTGAAGGGCAGGCCTGGCTCTTGTCACTGACCCTGAGACTTTAGGTAAGCGACAAAGTCTATGGCTCTCCCTGAAAAAGAGGAGACAGCTAACTGCCTCTGCCTCTTCATAAAATCATTTCTTTCTTCATTCAATACTTTATTGAATATCTACTGAAATTATAAATAAAATGAATGCACTGTATTTTGAAATATTTGCAAAGTATGTACATAATTCTGTTTTCTTTAGGGTTTGGATGCATTGTTTCTTTTTTTTAAAAATTAGTTTCAGGTGTACACAAAAGTATATAAATTTAAGTTTATTACTTAAAAAGTATCATTCAAAATTTATAAAGGCAGCCCATAACTATAGGCTTTTCCAAAGATTTGATTTTATTTCCACCCTGGGACACGAATGACCCAAAAAAGGACAAGAGAAAAAAATTACATATATGACTCACATTTTCTTTCAGTCAATTTCAAAGTTTTGAAGAGAAAAGGTTTTACATAGTTATTTAATAATAAGAAAGATTTTACTATAATGCTAAAATTTCTAACAAAGCTCTCCATTTTCGAATCAAAGATATGAACTTTAAACCAATACCTATTATAATGTGCAAATTACCTGACCTTTTATAATATTCCTTTACTCCAAAAATTATGAAGTACTATGTAATTTTGAAATTATTATACCAAGGGAAGCATTTCTTAAAAATAATAAAGAGATCAGCTGTCACAAAGGGGTTACTAACCCTACAAACTCCTGACTCCAGCGCCCCCTAGTGTTGCTAACCCTAAAGCAGCACCCCAGGTTTGTCATCAATTTTAGAACATAAAATAAATAGCTATACCACTAGTGCTGCCTCTTACTGAGCACCTGCTATGTTGTCAAACACTGAACTAGGTGCGTTATATACACTATCAAATGGAATTTCACAACGGCTCTGCAGATATTATAATCCTTGCTTTACTACTAAGGAGACAGAAGCTAAAGAACCAAGTAATTTGATCACGGTTAAGTAAGTGGCAGAGACAGACTTTGTATTCAGCTTGAGCTCCAAAGTATGTACTTGCAGTCACTGTATTAGAAACAATCCCTACACTTAGACAATAGATCCCATCCCTTCCCACCTACTTAAGGAAAATGCTGCAGGAATTCTACTACCCCTTTTCTCCTGCACTGTCAGTTATGCACTTGCTACTGAACCTCATCAACATATAAAAGAACCTCATCAAGACATAAACATGTTTTTCTTACATCTCAAAAAAAGAAAAAAGAAAAATCTCCTGATTCCATCTTTTCTACTGGTCCCTACATTATTTCTTTGCTCCCTTTAGCAGCCAAGCTTGCTGTCCTCAATTCCTCTCCTCCCATCCTCTTACACCAGTTCTGTTCAGATTTTGCCCCACCACTACACCAAAACGGCTTTGTCAAGTTGTTGACTCCAGATGAATCCAACAGTCACTTTCAGTACTCATCTTACTCGACCCACCAGCAACAATCCAGAACTATCTTTCTATCCTCCATGATACACTTTCTTCTCTTGGCTTCCAGAATATCATACATACAATCTCTCCCCTACCAACACCACCACCCCTTCTTTACTGGTATTACCTCAGAGCCCTTAACTGTTTTCTCCCGTTGTCCCTAAACTTTCATTATTGCCCCCGGCGCTCAGTCCTTGGTATTCTTCACTCTTCCCTGGTAAATGCATCCAGTCTCATAGCTTTAAATACCATCTATATGCCAAAGGCTGCAAAATTTGTATCTGTAACCCAGACCTTTTTTCTGAACTCCAGGTTGATATACCCAACTAGCTGGTCAGTATCTCCATTAGGATGTCTTACAGACACTTCAAACTGACAGGTCCTAAACTGTACTCTGATCTTCCCCTCCAATATCCTTTCTGCCTCAGTGATAGCAGCTCCATGCTAATAGCTGCTCAGGTAGAAAACTCAAGAGTTCTTCTCAACCTTTCTTTCTCTTCCTATCCATCAGGAAATTCTGCTGGCCCTACCTTCAAAATATACTCATAACCTGACATCTTCTCACCACCTACACTGCTATACCTTGGTCTTTGAAACCTACATCTGGCGATGCTCATTAATGTCTGTTATTGATTGGAGCACATATCAAATGTCTTAAAACACACAGTTTACCTACCCTGTGTTGAAAAAAAGATGGATCAAGATACTTGTCAAATCGATCTTCAAATTTTACATCTGACTTTTTCCATTTTACCTGAAAAAAAGTTTTCATTTGAAAATCAAGGCCAGTAAATGAATTAATAATCTTATAACAAAACTCTGAGCAAAATTTAAAGATTTACACACTTACACAATAAGAAACTAGAGAAATGGTGGAAAGGTATTACCAACTTCAGAAAGTGAAACATGTATGATAAAATATAAAATACTAACTTTCCTCTCTTTGTATAATATAACAAAACTTACAACTTTACTTAGAGGGATCATTTCGTTTTTCAAGGACTATTAACTATTGCTGACTTATATACTCTGACCTGATAAATGTGATAAGAATTCAATTAATTAGACCAATAAAGTAAGAATCTGCATGTCTTTATCTTTAGATTGTAATAGTTTTATACAATTATCAAATTTCTGCATTAGTTCAGTTATACAACTAGTATTTGCACTAGGTACATATGCACAAAGCTTTAACAACTTTCAAAACTGGTTACTAGCCAATTGACACATTCCAATTCAGGGAAAAAACAGGAGGCTACCTACACTGGATTTCTCTTCTTTCCACTATTTTTATTCCTAATGGAACAGAATTAACTTGACAGTTGCAAAGGACTCTAACAAGCTCTTACTCTGCAGGAGTATCTTATTCTAACTGATAAAGCAAAATATGGTAAACTATCCAGCAATTTTCAATACAACATCATCTCTATCTGCAGAGACGACAAGGAATATTGCCATCTAAAAATGTAACCGTGAGAATACATAGTTGGCTTAGCTAGCTGCCCAATAATAATGGTAAGCTTTGCTGGAGCAAATGGGAGGTCCTGCAAATGCATAACTGGTACCTAATACTACAGACCTGACGCAAATCTTCTCCCTGCTCTTAGGTGGCTTACTTATATACATTGAGGAAATACAGTTTAATAATATTCTGTGTCATCCCATTTGAAGCTACATTTTCATTTACTAAAGTTGCAAAATAAACCTAATTATTGATATTAGATCATAAACACTTCTCCCTGTATACAATTATTTTAATACTTACTGAATATGACATCTGGATTTTAGTATTGGGAACCAATTTCACCTTTCCTTCACTAGTTAGATTAACATCAACAATTCGATTTCCATTAAAACCTATTTCAAGTTTTTTGTAGGTCCAAAGATAGTAATCTTCTCCATTTTCATCAGCTTCACCAACAATACCTACAAAAGAAGTAACACTTTATACAAGGTAATGTCACTTAATATTTAAAATACATTAGAACCAAAATGTCAGGCAATGGTTTCATAAAAAACCAATATTACCACTATTCCTCATAGAACAAGGTAAAAATGTAGGCAAGACTTCTACTCTTTGTTAACTACCAGGCAAACACAAACCACGATAAAAAAAAGTGACGAACAGCTCAGCATAACCTATTACTGATTTGATCCTCGAAGTTCATGCTTTGTCAGTAGTATCATTATAATAATTATCACCATATACATATGTGTAGATTCCCTAATATTCCAAAATTTCGAAGAAGTGCTATATTCACCATCTGGCAAGGTTATCCAGTTAGTAGTGGTCAAACTAAAATTAAAACCAAGAGCTCCAGTCCAGTAAGCTGCAATATGTGGTTATGGTACCAAAACTTAAAATAAAAATTCCTCCTCTTTACACCTCAAGTTCTGGACATATCACCGGGAAGTCATTAAAATGAAAGGAGACCAGAAACCGTAAAAATCCTTGCGGAAAACATAGGCAGTAAGCTTTTTGACATCAGTCTTAGCAATATTTTTTTGGATTATGTCTCCTCAGGCACGGGCAATAAATGCAAAAATACAATAGTGGGACTATATCAACCTAAAACGCTTTTTGCACAGCAAAGGAAACCATCAACAAAACTAAAAGGCATCCTACTGTCCAGGAGAAGATATTTGCATATGGTTTACCTGATAGGAGGTTAATATCCAAAATATACAAAGAACTCACACAATTAAACATCAAAAAACAAACAATCTGATTAAAAAATGGGCAGACGACCTATACAGACATTTTTCCAAAGAAAACATACAGCTGGCCAACAGGCAGATGCAAAGATGCTCAACATTACAAATCATCAGGAAATGCAATCAGAACCACAATGAGATACCACCTCACACCTGTCAAAATGACTATTATCAAAAAAACAAAAAATTGTAAGTGTTGGTGAGGATGTAGAGAAAAAGGAATCCTCCTACACCGTTGGTAGGAATGTAAACTGATGCAGCCACTATGGAAAACACCACGAAGGTTCCTCAAACAATTAAAAATAGAACTACCATACGACCCAGCAATTGGGTATTTATTCAAAGAAAATGAAAATACTAATTCAAAAAGACAAATGCACCCCTATGTTCACTGCAGCATTGTTCACAATAGCTAAGATATGGAAGCAACGTAAGTGTCCACTGATAGACGAATGGATAAAGAAGATGTGGTATATATGTACACAGACAGTGGAATTAGTCAGCAATATAAAAGAATTAAAGCTGGCCATTTGCAACAACATAAACGGACCTGGATGGTATTATGCTAAGTGAAATAAGTCAGACAGAGAAAGACAAATACTGTATGATTTCATTTATATGTGTAATCTGAAAAACAAGACAAACAAACAAAACAGAAACACACTCATACATAGATACAGAGAACAAACCAGTGGTTGCCAGAGGGATGGAGCGATGAGCAAAACAGGTGAAGGGGATTAAGGGGTACAAACTTCCAGTTATAAAATAAGTAAGTCACAGGAAGAAACAGGCAGCACAGAGAATACAGTCAATTATACTGTAATACTAGTGACAGAAGGTAACTAGACTCATTGTAGTGATCACTGCGCAATGTGTATAAATACTGAATCACTATGTTGTACACCTGAAACTAACATAACATTGTAAGTCAACTATACTTCAATAAAAAAATGAAAGAAGTGTTGAAGATTAATGGTAACGAGGCAATAAAGTGATCATTATGATCATGATTTGGGATACTGGAAGGGGAAGACCCAAACAGTGTGAGGGTAGTAGGTGAGAGCTGAGGATCTCTATCACTCGCTGACGCCTTCATACTGTCAGTTATTTATTTATCCCATGTTCCCTGTCCATGCCTATATACTTCCCAAGAGGCTTATGCTCTAAGTTACTCCTTAGGGCCTTCCTTCTACGGTCAATGCATCTCATTACAGTATTAGGGGGAATAAAAAGATTACTTTTTTATTAAAGGTTATTTATTTGCTTACTAACTAAAGTTGTTCTAATTGGTACAAATTCAAGGAATACAGTTTTGTTTTGTTTGGGGTTGTAGAGGGATAATGTAATCCTTCTAACAGTTAATTTTATCAAGGTTTATTACCTATCCACTCCAAAAACTCTGGGGATGGAGACAGTTACACCAAGTAAGAAGCTACTCTCCAAGGGGCTTTACAAAGACTGAAATCTTTACCCCCACAAAAGCCAGGTAAGAATTTTTTTTTTTTTCCTGACAAGGATTCTCATGATTTAGACATTCTAAGACATCCAAAAGTATCTCCCCTAAACATGGCAGACCCTAGAATCCCAGGCTAAAAAAGATTTATCTTAAAACAGGAAAGCACAGTTGCATCTTGCTAAGGAGGCCCACAGAAATGACTGGAAAAATCCTAAGGTTCCAGAGAAGAAACCCATAAGGAGTGAAAACACCAGGAGAATGGAACCTGCTCTCTCACACACATACAAAGGAAACCCAGACTAAGGGGTTCTTCTCCTGAACCATATAGGCTCAGAAATCATCAGCGAATTTTCAGCACATTTTCCTGCTACCCTCTGAGCTGATCACAGAAATGTCTGTTAATGTAATACTAATTACAGTCATTTATATGAAATGCTTACTATTTATACCTAATTAACATGCAACGGAGTAATGATGATACATACAATTATATCTTGAGATTAACTTTCTTATAAATTTTATCTTAGTACCATACTAAATTCTGATCTGATATGTTCACTCTTTGTTTGCTGCTCATGAATATAGTAGTCTGCTAACAATTTTAATAATCAGAATATTAATTATATATAAGAACAGGTGTGAAAGATCCCCCCCCCAAAAAAAAAGCCTAACAGAAAAACCACTAACAGAAAATGTGATCAAACATGCTGGCTATGATAGCTGGCTTTGTTTTTGCAATTTAAATAATTTAATCAAGTCCAAAACAAACAAGGTTTGTATTATGCAAAAGGTTGTATTTATTAACTATGCCATGGCTCTTCTCTATTAATACAGACAAACAAACTAAACATAAAAAAATTAGCCATAAAATCTAAACAGTGAAAACTTAAAAACAATCTTAAACATATACAGTTTTGGAAAATAATGTAGGAATGAGCAAAGTAAATCATTCAGTAAAATATATCTAAGACATACTACCACAGTTCCACATGAGTGAAAGCCAGAATAAAACTTCAAAATCCCATTTAGTTCCTCTGATTGTATTTGATAGTATAAGTAAAAATAAGATATCAGGAAAATGGGGAAAAGGGATATTTTGGATTGTTCAAAGCACCTTTTAATCCTTTGAATCTGAAAAGATATACTGCATAACAGTTGTATTTTGAGGGAGTTTCATATAAGGTTTGGCAATGTCAAAAACCCTTCAGGTTACAAGGGACCATAAAATGGTATTAAAATCATTCTATGGAAAATAGTGAAAACACATTTCCTGATTCAGTATACAATCACCTTAACAAAGTCATTACATAAACCTTGCTTATTATGCAAATATTCCCAAACTTTAAAAGATAACACAATACTTACCCCATATTGGTAAGTCATCTATGTACATTTGGTACCAGTAGTGATTTTTGATAGCATACACAAATGCATCTCTCTTTTCTTTATCTAAGTCAATCTCACAGTAAGTGGCTGGCATCACATCATCTGCATAAAATAAAAATTGCAAATTAGCACACTGGTGTGCAAAACAGTACAGGAAAAATAACAAAAGAAAAAGCCATTCATAATAGTTTAATCTGGGTGCTAAATACTGAGGCTTCAATACACAATTCTTTCTTTTTTGTGTATGTTTAAGACTTTTCAATAATTAAAATTATTTATTTTAATCATCTTTATTTTCAAAATTATCTTACTAAGTGAAGAAATCATTCCTTACATAAAAAAATTATACAAGAACATTTACAAAGTAACTTTAAAATGAATTGATTTAAAAAACAAATATAAAAAAGCTTAAAATACATAGGGAAGTTTTTATTTAATATATATACAAAAACTCAAGAATATGACCTTAAATAGAGCTAACAATTTCTAGCTGTAAGAGCTCTAAGATTAAAAAAAGATCTCTGAGATAAATATTCATTTGAACATTCTTGGAAATGCAAGTCACTAGAGGCCACAGATTCTATGAGGAATCCCAGTGACTCTTCATAATTAGCAAGATTAAAATGCAAACCTCTATCTAGCAGGCAGCACTGTTTATAAATTACCAGAAAGTTCCCCAGAGAGGAGTCATTTCCACTCCTGACTGCTTTCAAAAATACTGCAACCATAATACTGTTCGGATGGTCTCTAACATAAACCTCGCAAAAATGTGCTTATGATCATTGGTTTCTAAACAAAATAAGCCTCCCCCCCCAAAAAAAAAAAAAAAAAAACCAAACAGCTAGATGTCCATCCAAAAGATTAAATTGTTTTTGTATGTTACTTAAGCAATTAAAGGGAAAAAAAGAAATCAATCTTAACAACAAAAAAATAATGCACAGTTGTTCGTTTTTAAGTTTTCCTATACTATAATACTGGTTGTTTAGAACTTGAAATGAAATTTCCCATAAGAAATAATGTTAAGTTTCTTTTTCTCAATTTTCAATTATGACATGAATGTTATTTTATATTAGCTTCAGGTATACAACATAGTGGTTAGATATTTATATAATTTATGAAGTGATTCCCCCCCATTAGTCTAGTGCCCACCTGGTATTAAACGTAGTTATCACAATATTAATGACTATATTCCCCATGCTGTACTTTATATCCCCATGACTGCTTTGTAACTACGGATTTGTACTGCTTAATCCCTTCCCCTTTTTCACCCAAACCCCAGCCCCCTCCCATCTGTCAACCATCAATTTGTTCTGTGTATCTGAGTCTGTTTCTGTTTTGTTTTTTTGTTTATTTTTAAATGTCTTAAATGTTGATTAAAACTTCTTAAACATGAACTGCAGCTGAACCATGACTAATAGCCATCTATATTATTTCTATGAAAAACAGCAATCTACATTGTAACTCTAGACACCAGCAACATATCTCCCCAATCCTCATCAGAGAGAACAGCTCCCCCTTATTATAGCTCAGCACAGAGGGGTACTCCAAAACTACAACACCAAAGATGGCAGGAAACACTGCAGTCTCACAAAAAAGGAACAGGGAAATAGTTTCATTCTCAAAGTGGTAGAAGAAAACTGCTTTGTCTCCAACAACAATGGCTCCAACACAGATTTCCTTTCTACCCAGGCCCTTTTAGACAGCATGGAATTTAGGATTTTCATAAGGGCAAAGAACTGAAGCTGAGCAAACAAGGAAAGGAGGGTTAGGACAGAGATTGCTATAGAGCTCCTACAGCAGGAGCTAGGAGAACTGACAGCGAGAGGTCTCCAACTGGGATTTCCATGGATTGTGATGCTGCACAAAGGGGAGGAGAACGGAGAGGGAGAACCACAGGAAGGGCCAGGTTTCAGCCGCAACAAATGGCCGCGCTGGCTCTGGGAGGCCTCCCAGGTACCTCTGCAAAGCCACCAAATTCCTTGCAGTTACAATCAGACATTCACTGATCATCTTCATTAACAGTGTGGTAGTTTTAGGTATGAAATTCTGAGATACACAATATGACATTTACCTACATAAAGCCTTTAAAAGATTCCTCACTATCCGAACTTCAGCTCAACTCTTTCCAACTCTCTAGGAGCCTCTCTCCCTATACTCTAGCCATACTCAACTACCTGCAGTTCCCACAAACGTTCAAACGTGTTCTCTTGGCCTCTGGACAATTTTGCTTATGCTGTAAACTCCACCTCAAATTTCCATCCTAAAATCTCTCCCACTCCCCACACCCTCTCCTCCACAGAGTAATTCCTGACTCCCCAGGCCTCGCACCTCTCAAACCCCACAGCCTGCCCCTTTCTCTGAAGTCCCATGGCTTTCTCTCCATACCTCCCTATGGACCTAGACCTGTACCACTCATAACCTGTCAGTACCTTCACTCCTCAAAAAGAACATCAGATCTTGAGAGCTGTGTCTGTAACTGATTAAATCCTTTTTACCCCCAGCTATGCCTATTTCAGTACCCTTCAAATAGTACTAAGCAAACAAAAAATTTTAACAAATTTTAAGAGCATGATTTTCCGTTTATTTGGTAAAGGAAATCACTAAGTAGATCAGAGTATGCACATATACATGGATGTGTGTGCGTGTGTGTGTGGTGTGTAACACGAAAATGAGCAGAGTATCTCAGAAGGATTGCCAAGAGGTCTTGAAGAGTATCTTTCACTGATGCAAAATCTAAAAAACAAATGCGGTGGAATAATGAAAGGAAAAAACTATCATGCCAGGCTACAAAACGGGCCCTGGCTGGCCATATTTGAATGAAATTCCTCCTGCAGACATGCAGGAAAATACAAACATCACAAATAACTGCAGAGGCTGATGGCTCAACAGAAACAGCACTTCTCTCAGGAGGGGGCCACTTTGAAGATAACAAGATGCCAAATCATTATTCAGCATTCTATATAACCAGAAAACCATCCGAATCATCTATCACCATAAATCACTGCTTTAAAACTATAATACGGTATACCCCTCTCAGATGAAATACACACCTCTGGATTCTGAAGAGGCTACAATTAAGATTTTACCAATGTAAACACTTTTTATGGGGGGAAAATAAAACCAAAGTTATTAAGTAGGAAACGTTAATACTGATTTTTCAAACAGAAAGCAAGGGTAGAAAGCTACCTATCAATACGTCTGTCACCAATTCCCAACACTATAGACTTAACACTTGAATGGACAGTGAAAGTACTGAGAAAAGAATGGGATAATTACTTATGCGTTCTCTAAGAATATATCATGCCTGACTTTACTTTCTCTTTTGATAGCGTTGTTAGATTGAAAAATCAGAAATGTTCTACCTAAAATTCAGCAGCACTTGGCAAAGTTTCTCATGAAGTCACTACAGATAAACATAGAGAAAAGGGCCGAAATTTG
Source organism: Rhinolophus sinicus (assembly GCF_036562045.2). Lineage (NCBI taxonomy): Eukaryota > Metazoa > Chordata > Mammalia > Chiroptera > Rhinolophidae > Rhinolophus > Rhinolophus sinicus. Next base: position 26,623,319 of record NC_133757.1, on the reverse strand, counting down.
AGTTTTAGTCTAGGTTCCACTACCTACGAGCCATGTGAATAAAAGCAAGTCATTTAACTTCTGTGAACCTCAGGTGCCTCAACTGTAAAAACAGAGATAACATCTATGCTATTTCTTTCCCAGAGTTGTACAAAGGATTAAAAGTGCCAATATATTCACAGGCAGTGTTAAATTTCCTTGAGGCACACATCCTTTTGAGAAGGCAATGAAAGTAATATCTCCCTTGCCCTCCAAAAATGCACATTCACACAAAAGTATGTGAACAATTTCAGAGGGCCCATGGATGCCTGAAGCCAGAGTTTCTGGTTAGGTTTTTGTATACAGAGCCTAACGTACTGCTGAAATGCAGTAAACATTCAAAAATTGCTAAATTAAAAAAGGGGGGACTGGAAAAACTAGTATATTCTCAGTTAGTCAATCACATATAAAGAGTATTGATTAACTGACCTACCTGACTGGCAGTATATACTGTACAGTTTTTTTCTAGGTGGTTATTTGTCAACATGTGTCAAGAAGTACCTTAAAAATGTTTATACCCTTTGATTCAGTAATTCCACTTCTAAGAAGTTATCTTAACAAAAGATTCAGAAACGCATGAAAATACTTATGTGCTAAGATAGCCAAAAGCATTATTTCCAATAGCAAAAAAAAAAAAAAGGAAGGAAGGAAGGAAGGAAATCAGAATATCTTGTAATTGGGAAATGGGGCAAATTATAATATCCAAGTTATAGAATATTATATAAACACATTTTTAAAAGAGTAATTAACAATATGAGGACAAGCTCATTTTGATGTTAAAAAAGAAAAAAGGGTATAAACTAATTTATCCATAACTTATTAAATGAGTTAGTAAATGCTTAGAACAGTATCTGGCCCATAATAAATACTATAAAAGCATTAAACACAAGTTTTTGAGTTAGTAAATGCTTAGAACAGTATCTGGCCCATAATAAATACTATAAAAGCATTAAACACAAGTTTTTGAAATCATATATATGTAACATGAACCAATTTTTAAAAATTTAAATAATGTGGATGAATGTAGAGAGACAGAAGGATGGAAGAAATGTTAATAGTAATTATATCCAGGTGATTTTTATTTTCTTCTTTGTATTTCTCTGTAGATTCTAAATTTATACACTGATCCTGTATCATTAAGAGAAGAAAAAAAAATACACACATACATTCCTTTGAAAACAAAACTGATGCTATCTGGAAGAGAACAATGTTATCAATGGTTTGAATAACTTATAAAAAGCCCATGCTATTCAAACTTGCAGTTAGCACAAGGTTTAAGGAATTGCTAATACCAAGAATTCAAAATACCTAGATTTGAGATTCAACAGAAGACTGAAAATATTTGGTCTAGCTAAAACACTTTGATTGAAACCGAGAGGACAAAACACTGCATCAAGTTCTCAGCCTTCCAATTAACCAAGGCAGATTACCACAAGTATGTGTCTTTTCCCTCCTGAAACTATCAAAATGTCAGTAAAGAAATAAAAAGGATGTAAGTAGGCATGGACAAAAAGAAGACAGTGAGAAAATATTTCAGCAAGTTTTTGGAAAATGGAAAAAATGGAAGATGGCAAATGACTAATAAAGCAGAAGACACCATAATAGAAGGGAGGAAATTGGCGCCACAGAACACAAAAGGCACTCAGGACTTGAAGGCAACACAGATGTTGAAAGGTAAGGGACAGACGTACAGCTGAACACATAGGGAGATTGTACAAAAACATGTTTACGGTGGGGTTGATTCCCAGGTCCCTTCCTCCACCCATCACACAGCTGGATGAATTGCTTCACTTCCCCCCTGCAATAGACCAAAGTCACCTTCCCCTGGTGAACTTCACCAGAGAGGCTCCAGAATCAGGGAGCGTAGAATCCAGGGACAGAACACAGGGTGGGGGGATTACCTTAAGTAAAAATCTTCAGGCTGAATGCACGGACCTGCCACACCCAACCCCTTTCCTCACCCTTTGGTAATCAGGCCTGAAATACAGCATAGCAGTTAAAAGCTCAAACTCTACTGCTGAGCTGCCTGGGTTCAAACCCTCACTTTACCACTTTCCATCTGAGAATCCTTGGACAAGTTACTTAACTTCTGGGCCCCAATTTCCTCATCTGCAAAATAGGGATAAAATACTTCATAAACTTATTTTGAGAATGAAAGGAGTCAAGATTGAGAATCACTGAACTAAAAATACCTAAGGCTCTAAGCAGCCCTTGGCATTTCTCTGTATCGGCATGCAGTACTCTCAACTTACCATTCCACTCTAGAGAAGTAGAAGAAGTACTTGTAAAATAATTTCATCCCTCTGTTAAGCTGGGATATTCACAGAAAGTTCAAGGGAAGATCAGCAAATTAAATGGGAGGAAGGAATCCTCTAGAAGTCATCAATTCATTATACTGCAATAATTTTCAAATGAGGGGACAGGGGAGTGGACAGTGATCTTCCCCGGTAGGAATTACTATTCCAGATCACCTAATGTTCATAATGAACCAATTATCATACAAAACAAGTAGGCACAAACTGCCCAAGTGCTAGACAATTTATTAAGAGTATACTATGTCTTAACAGCTAAGGATGCAACAGTGAACACGGATGCTGCTGTCCCTGCTCTAGCAGAACTAAACAGACTGCCCAGTGGGCTAGTACAGCAGCTGGAGGATAAATGAAATCCTATAATCAATAAACTAACATTTCATAATTGCTAATACAAAACCAAGCTGGAACTATAGACCCACACTATATGCCATTAGTATTCATAGCAATGACCATTTTTAAATGTAAACTATGTGTCAGGAACTTTGATAAATGCTCTACATACATTACCTCATTTAAATCTGACGATTTTATCCAGTGGATATTATTTCCCTTATTTCACAGATGAGGAAAATGAAACCAAAGAGGTTGAATACTTCGCCCAGGACTACACAGGTAGGCAGAGGCAGAGCTGGGATGCCTCAAGTCTCTCTGACTCTACAGCCCCCTGTTCTCTCCACTCCACAATGGCAAGGATCGGAGAGGTACCCTTTAAGTTTACACGGTAATAAATTGAGGCCTAGTTCAAGCCTGCCCTTCTCAATTTTCTCTAAATGGTGTCAATTTAGCATTTTGTCTAGTGGTAGTTTATAAGACTATTAGGAAGGAAAAAAAACAAGTGGTACATAAAATTCTTAAGTGAGAGGCATCCTACATTAGACTTCAGAACTATCAGTTCCCTAAAACGGTCTATTGAGTGACCATAATTTTATGAAATATCACCAATTCACTTAGCTCGACAGAATTTACTAGGTTAAAAAAAAAAAAGTATGTGTACACATATATGTGTGTACATATGTTGTGTGTGTGTGTGTGGTTTCTAGCTTCACAGTATTTCCAAAAGTTTTTATTGGAATATGCTTACAGAAGAACATTTAAAAATCCAATACTAGAGGGAAAAAAGATAAACAATGTAAGTATTTCTACAATTCACACAGGGCCAGAACGTTCGAATTTCCAAGACATTATTGGTATGCTGAGATGTATCTTCTCTGCGCCTCCTCCCTGAGAGGAAATCAGAGGAGACAATCTCTAAGGTGCATCCAACCTTTAAAATTCTACACTATAAATAACAACCAGGAAACCTTGTAAAACACTTTTCAAAGAATAAGCAACTTTATCTTTGAACAGGGTAAGCAAGGGGCTACAGTGGAAAGAGGAATCAAATCAGCATTTTCTGTTTCATCTGGACCACTTAATTTTATCAGCTCCCTTAGTAGCATATCCATGCTGGAAGTACAGAGTTGACAAGACTCCAAGTAACTGCCAGCTCTTGGGGAGAAATACCTGGCCAGTTCTTGTTCTTTTAATCTGAAGGAGCTTAGTCTAAAAGGAAAAGAAATCTCATTTTGATAACCCATGAAAACTGTCACCCTCTATCTAAACAATCTTTCCATCTCAGCCTCAAGGAACTAATAAAGAAGAAAGGTTAAAACAGCTGAATGAGTCCTCTTCTTTAGTAAATACAGGTGAGGATTTCAAAGAGTGATGAAATTTGTCCATAGTAGCAAAGTAAGACTCAGGGTTTCTGCCTATTTTCTTTCTCTGATTCTTTTTAATAAGCTAAAAATGTGCACCAAATATGGAAAGGGAGAAAGTATGTGAACAGATGTAGTACTGAGTTTCTCAAAGATCACACATTCTAAATTTTCTCCTTATTTGTAATCAAATATTTAAGTTATTTGATTAAATTGAAACACAAGCCTCAGCACATGTTTACAATAATTCATAAAGTTATAGGCGAGGCCACTGTGGTTTAAATTTACAACTTAATTTTATAATTAAGCCCCAAGGAATATAATGGGGAAAAAAAGGAAAGCAAGTATGTCTATTTTCAACAACAAAAAATATTTTGAAAACAAGAACAACACTTAAATTGAAGTTAAATATTATCTTTAAAATGTCATTTCACATCCACCACCTAAAAGTGCTAAAAAACAACAACAAAAAAAAGTCATTTACTATTCATTTTACACATAGACAATGAAGTCAAAATTGGAGTAAACAACTTTATTAAAACCAATACAGTAAAAGATATAGGATTAAAATTCAAAGCTCTTGATTACAAGATCCATACTCTATTCAAAAATCAAGACACCTAATCAAAGATCCTGCAAAAATTCAATTATTTAAGTTTCTGCTTACCAGATTTAAAATGTCTCTACAGGAAATACATTCTCTAACAAACTTAACAGAGGAAAATACAAAATATGAACACACTCAGAGGACCTGATAAAACAAATACCTGAATAATAAAGAGGCAAGGAGGATTTTTTCCAATTTTAACAAGTATTTGACTTAAAATGTAAAACCACACTGTCCTACAAATATTGAGTAAACTAATACAACACTGATAAATACATTTGAAGCCAATGGTACAAGTCTGAAATTGAGGATTTACACAAAAATTTTAAGTATCCATGTACCCCACTACATCCCTGCACTTCAGCAATTACTCCATTATGAACCTGTGAAAGCCTTCCCCAATCACATATGTCCACTCACTAGAGGGTTTACTAGAAAACACTTTTCAGAAAGAAGTAAGCTAGAGAAATATAATTTTATTAACAATTATTTATTATTTTATAAATATTCCAAATAAATTATTTGTTAGTTACTAACATATTTTTCTAAATGCAATACACTTAAGTTATAAATTAAAACATTTCTTTGAGTCTAGAGCAGTGGTTCTCAACCAAGGGCAATTAGCAACATCTGAAGATTTTTCCAGTTGTCACAACTGGAGTGCTACTTGCATCCTGTAGGTAGAAGGCAGGGGCTCTGCTGACCCTTCTATAATGTACAGGACAGCCCCACAGAAAAAGAACTATCCGGCACCAGTGTTAATTGTGCCAAAGTTGAGAAACACTGTCCAAAATCTAACTTGTATTATAAGGAGTATTAAGGTTTACTTACCTTTGAATTTAATATCCAGACCACTAAATTCCAATTCAACTCCTTGCAGTGCTTCTCCCAGAGTTTCATGGTAATGACTAATACTTTTTTTTGACCCCACACAGAACGGAAGTGAAAAGTACTTATATGTCTCTTGGCGATTATGGTAGGGCCCAACAGTATTCATCCATAAGACAACTTCCTCCTTATCTTGATACTGAAACAAAAAAAGCAAATAAGAGTTTTTTTCTAAAATCTAATGCAAATTAAGGGAATAGTTATTATTTTTTTCTAAACAAAAGTGTACTATCCCTGTTTGGGAAGCTATAAAATAAAACACTGAAAGTTTATTTTAATCTGATGATCAATGTCCACACCTTAAAAAGGAAACTCGGTAAGGATTTTAAAATTATATTCTTTGATTGTGTTCTCAGGCAGATCCACCTTTTCCAAACTTTGTTTTACAGAAGGTATTGTTTAAACAAAGTCCAATAGCTCACAAAAGCATGCTTATAACGATCACTTATATTAGCAAATAATGGTAAACCCAGAACCAACATGATTCACCAAGCTAACGTGACCAGGAAGGAGGAAACAAAATGAACGGCTTATCCAAACCTCATGTTAAACATTAGAAATTCCAAAAATCTAACGTTGCCAGCAAACACAAATAAAATTGCATCTCCTTTCGTTGGTCACAGAACTAGAGAGGAGAGAAATGACTAAACAAGAGGAAGAGGAAGCCATCCTGTGAAATCTCCATAGTTCATTCAGGCCATCATTCCATACTCCCCTTCCTCAAACTGAAAGACTTGTAATATACTATGTATATTTCTTTGAATAAAACGCTATGGCTCTACCCATCAGTGAATACTCTATGTAGCTAAATCTGGAGTGTGGTCCAACAAATTTTGGTAGGTGACTTCACCTTTCCAGGGTCCAGTTGGGGGATCTGCCAAAGATTTCTAAGATCTCCTCAAGATTTACCCAAGTAATTTAAAAACTAGTAATCCTAATTAGCAATATAAAGACAACATAGGATACAATTTAAGTCAACTAATAGTGCAAAAGTCAAATCACTAAGCAATTATGTACTGAGAGTCTACAATGTGCCAAACAATAACTGTGTAACTGAGGATACAGCTTCGAACAAGGTATGTTCCTTGCCCAGTGCCTAAAGGGAAAAATGGACATTGGATAAACAATTATAATGAAGTTCGGTGCTATGGATCATATAACAGAGGAAGCTATCCAACTAGCCCAACTACCAAATCTTTAGCTCCAGTCCTCCACCTAAAACTATAAACAAACATTTTCAATCAAAATCCAACATCTCCAAAACCAAACTCATCCCACCCAAATGCTCCCCCCAAACTTTGTTTTTCTAATGGTGCCACCATTCTCTCAGACATGGAGTTCAAACCCCCAAGTCCCACTGCATTCCACTAAACATTGCCTTGTCTACTTTATCCAAAGCATCTGCCTCTGCCTTTTGATTCACACTACCACCATCCTAGGACTTAGATGTAATTACCTCATCTTCAAACATAATGTCTCATTGTTCACATAAGACATCATCAAGGTCATCAAGGCAATAAATTATCGCACTTTTTGATAATACAAGCAAGTACAGGGTTAGGTGTCAGGCATATACAGATAAATTAAATACTGTCCTTCCCTTTAAGAAGTTCACGATCCATAGAGAGAAGCCAGACAAGTAAATGATTAACACTGAAGAAGTAAGTGTTATAATTAAGGAAATAAATGGCTATCGTAGCAACTTAAAGGAATGATTAATTCTGCTTTGGCAGAGAAGGGTCAGGATGAATAACAATATAGAAAATCATAAGCTGTTTCAAGTGAATTCATGAAAACAATTGTAGATAATCTTCATGTGTGAAGGAATGAATCAAAGGTCTGATGTATCCATACATCCCCATTCAGATGACAAATCCAGAGGGTGTCAAAAAAATGTATACACATTTTAAGAAAGGAAAAAACTATTAAATTGTAATACTCAATATATACCAATAACAAAAGATGAATACAAGTCACATTTGACTTCTGCAGTTACAAGAGGTGCTCAAAGTGGTTACCATCAGCGTCCAGACACTTCTGATTACAGTGAACTACTGTTTGAGCAACGCTGACCAACGTATCCACTTGTACACATTTTTTTGGCACCCCAGTATATGTATGACAGCAGTTTTCCATCCAATGCTCATGGTCACAAAGCACTAATCAATCAAGGTAATCTTATCTGCTAAACATAGATGTAAATATAATATGGCTATAATGTAAGAATTCTCAATGGGGTGGCCAGGTGGCTCAGGTGGTTGGAGCGCTGTGCTCCTAACACCGAGGTTGCCAGGTCGACTCCTACATGGGCCAGTGAGCTGCACCCTCTACACTAGATTGAGAACAACAGCTCTCCCTGGAGCTGGGCTGTATTGAGCGACCGGCGTAAGCTGCTGTGAGATGCTGTGAGAAGCCGTGAGCCAGGGCTGGCTGGTGGCTGGCGACTGACTGCCTCACCCAGGGGAGCGCAAGGCTCATAATAGCAGCAGGGGCCAGGGAGCTGTGTCCTACACACCTAGACTGAGAAACAACGGATTGAACTGGAGTGGGGGGGAGGGAAGGGGAAAAAAAGGTAAGAATTCTCAAAACAGTGCTCTAAAACAACTGACCAAGTTGCTGTTAGAACTGAAATCTGTTCAATAGGCAAAAAGCTCTCTGCATAATATAATGTATTCAAAGGTATTTAATAAATGATGGAAAAACACTGAATAAATGCTGAAATATAAAGTTCATTACTAGCAACTTAGCAAAAGAAGTTTGAAGCATGTGCGCTGACGTGTGCAGTGACTGCAATAGTAGCTATCCTTTTAGAGAAATGCGGGGGGGGGGTAACAAAATACAGCTATTTCAGATTAGAATGCTGAATGACAGGACCTATTAATGATGACCTTGCCATTAATCCTGCAGAGAGAGACTACAGAAATGTTTAAATATAACTCATGAAAATAAGCACAAAACACTTTCTCTAAAATCCTAACACTCGTATTCCTTTAAAAAGACAAAAAAAAGTGAACATATATACTCGTACTTGCTAAAATAGGCATTCATTTGTTTCATACAAACTGAAACATAGGATTAAAATAATTTCAGGGTCACACTGTGTATTAACTACACATTCTAAAGTCACTCATTTTAAACATTTATGAAACCTATTAGTAAGGGTAGTAGAGTTGTTATGACATGATGCAAACTACAAGAAAATGTTACCATTCTGTAGTCTAGAATTCCTTCCAGGGAGAGGACTGAGTAGTAATTTATAAAATATACATAATGTGTGTGTGTGTATATTATATACACACATTCATACATATATATACACACACATACACACACACACACAAACACACACACACATAGTTGATAGGGTGAATATTACGGTAAAAATGTTTATCTTTCACATTATTCCTTATGCAGACCATGGTCAGATATTATGAACTTAAAATGTTTACTTTTCATTGACGTTCTTGATTGTCCCTGAGAATAAGCACTCCCAAAACATGGTCAAAACAAGAGATCTTTTTCAAGAGAGAAAATGTGTCTTAACGTATCCTGAAATTAGAAAATACCAAAAGGAAGACTTCACATAACTTCTGAAAGAGAAAACCACCTTTCCTTTCTCTAAAGCTGCTGCGAAAGTCCCTGAGCCGCCCCCTCTTTATGGGAAGAAAGCCACAGGTAAGGCTCTTCCCTCCACCCTTGGCCGAAAGACTAGTCCAATTCATTTCCAAACCTTCCACGAGGACCTATACGCTTTTTAAATACTTTCCTTGGAAAAACTGAGTTGGCCAATGACACTAAGAAAGATGGAGTTTTATAACTTACTGTGGAGGGTAACCAAACAGTGCGGAAAAAAGTCAAGGAAGCCCAGCAGCGGATTAGAGGATCCCTGAGCATTACGGTAATTCCTTCCATGAGGCCTCCCTGGGAAGTAGCCACAAAAGGCCAGTTCAGACTACCTGCTTCACCTCACCATTCCATTCATTTTCTCGCTCTCTCAGAAAAGTTTCACTGTTACACTCAACTGCTGAGCTGTCCACTCCAGCCAGAATGGTCTATAATATTGTCTTCCCTTCCTTTCCTGCTTCACCTTGTTTCTTACACCATTCCCCCAAATCTGTAATGCTCTCCTCTCCACCTAGCCAATTTCTCATTGTTCAGAACTACTTAAATCCTCCTTTCTCAAATCCTCTAATTCTCAGGTAAAACCTTTAGAGGGCAATCCCTAACTTGCATGATCTCACCATTTTTCAAATAGTATCATCAGCTAACATTTAATAAGCACAGACCACGTGCTAGACATAGTTCTAAGGTCTTTACATGAACATTTAATCCTCTCAAAACCTTGTAAGATAGGTCCTATTATTTTCCCCATTTTACAGATGAAAACAAAGAACAGATATGTTAAGCAATTTGTCCAAGTTCATATAACTAATTACTAGTACCAAGTTTACAATTTTAAGGCTACACTTTTGCTAATCCCTAGTCAGCTTCATTAACTAAAGAGCAAAAACTAAATGAAGGAAACATGAAAACAGTAGCTGTACAAAGCAACTAAACACAGTACTGAATATTGAACAACTTTTCCATTTGAGCCTTTAATCTGCCCTAAAGAAAAAAAAAAGAAACTTCCTGGGAAGCTATTTGTGCTCTAATCTCTAAAGGAATGACCTTTATACTCAAGAAGTCACCAATGTTGGGCCTCTCATTTAAATACTGTTTATGTGCTGGAAAGAGGGAGACACAGAAGTTTCCCTACTTGACAGAGATCATGAATTAATTTTTCTCAGAAAGAACACTTTAGGAGATAATGTTATTGATGTAAAATCTGAATAAAGAAATCAGAATTTATACAGATGGGCAAAGGACTGTGGGCTCAGAATAAGCACCTAAATGACATCATTTTCATGGGATGAGTGTTTGCTTTAAAATACATATCTGAGAAAGCAAAAATCCAGTTCTGAAAATGTTTCAGGAATCATAATTCCAATGCCTTTTAATTATTTATTTAAAACACATACATCAGAATTCTAATACAAATGAATCATAAGTATATTTTTAGATAGTCTCTTGAGATGACTGCTCTCTCCCTCTCTCTCTCCAATAACGTTGTACCTAAATAAACTTTTAGTCTACCATAGAGTACAGCTGAAAATAGGACAACGAATTATGGCATTTCCTAAAATTAGATCTATATTAGAGCACTGACAAATACACGTGTAATAAACAGTTTATTCTCTTTATAAATGTCTTAAATTCTCTTCACATGTCTTAGACGTTCCTATACTCCCATCAGAGACGAAGAGAAAAAGCTGCCATTTGCCAAAGTCAAGCAAACAAAACATTTCTGAAACAACTCGGCGGTGTAGTAAGCTGTCTATGGCAGAGGCCAAGAACAGGCGATCCTCGCCACACGTCAGGTCCTTCCCACATTATCTACCAGAGGTACAATGGGCCACAAAGAAATGGGATTTTAGCCTAGGAAAGGCCCCTAAGTCACAACAGCCATCCCCAATTTTATGCATCTTAAGTGAACGATGGTCTGGGTTTGTTCACTGTGCTTTAAGCAATAGGGTTTCACGCTTCCAACATAGCATAGTCTTGTCCCTAGTAGTTCCCTAATTACTCAAGTCACTCAACAAGCACTAATTAAATGCCACTTTTTGTGCCAAGCATAAAGCCTGGATATGTAACAGACAAAAACAAAACAAAACAAAAAAAACCAACCTTGTGATCGTGAGGAAATAGAACCCATAAAAATTTAAGGCTACAGTGCAAACCATAAAATGCTTTAAGATTCCTGTGCCCTTGATTATCGTGTTTGTGTTTTTGGGTTTTTTTTGGTGCTGACATCTTAACATAGCATTACTGTGGAAATTACACGTACAAGACAGGTAGAAAAAGCAAGGACTAGAGATTAGAAATCTAGCTCAGCTTCTTTCTGTGGCCTTGGGCCAGTCTCTGGGCCTCTTCAGGCCTTCAGGAAAATAAGGATTCAATGGTCCCAAGTCTTTCAGATGATTCTCAATTTGAAATATTTTTAATGGAGTCCTTTGGAACCTTAGGAGACACAGTAATCTAACTCCAGATGCTCCCAAGTGCTCCGAGTTTCAGAAAACCATATAAGCATAAACCACACCCAATATGTCTTCCACTCACTCTAAAAAGTCCTTTTCATGACCCTTCAATCACATAGTAAGAGCCTGTCTTTTCTGAAAGCGTTCTTTAATTTTTATTTCAAACAATGCGCTGTAATTCACATATGATGGAACTTTAAAAAAACTGAAAGGAACACACCTTTGTATATTCTAGATATACACACACACACACACACACACACACACACAACCAACAGCACATTTTCTTCTCATTATTCTTCTGAGAATATTAAAGAGCTTTGGATAAATAGGTACATAAAAATATCTTATGAGTCAACTGGTCAGTTGAATCCTAAAGCAGTAGGTAAAGAGAAATAAGGGGCTTTGTGGAACCACACTATAGACTTGTTTCTTCTGAGAACCAGCTACAATTTGTGGTGCCCAGCACAAAATAAAAATGCAGAATTTCTTGTTCAAAATTATTAAGAATTCCAAGATGGTGACAGCAGAGCATTACATGAAGCAGCCCTTCCATCCTTGCACATATCCTGTGCCTGCACATGTCACATGCCCATTAAGTGGGCCCTATCCCTCCTTAATGCTAACCCAAACATTTTCTAAGCAACAACCCATTATGGAGCTAGACTTCCCCAAACATTTCTTTAAGCACTTCAAAATAGTATCAGTACAGAGAATTACTCTATGTAATACCAAGTGTTTTACTGTCCTATTTTCAGCATAAAGGGCTGTAGAAGCATATCCTACCAGAGTGCAGAAGACTATTAATTCAGATTGCCTGAGTTCAAATTCTACCTCTACCCTCACTGACTGTATGGCCTCGGCAAGCAACTTAATCTCTCTGGCACCAGTTTCCTCATCTATAAAAGGGCATTAATATCACCCACCTCACAATGTTATTAGTATGTTTAAAATATGAATCAATACATGTAAAGTACTTAGTGCCTCACACATGTTGCTACAAAAACAGTTATTATTTCTATCTGGAAACTGTCTTCACAGAAAATTAATCTAATGGGTAAACTTAAACTTTTGAAAATTGTTTTTTCATCAATAATTCAATTCCACAAGTATTATTTAACATATACTCAGCAACTTTCCCTTGGCAATTTTTCTCTTCCTTTAGTATCATTCTCTCTCCACTGGCTACTTCTGATTTCTTGGGATGTAAAAAAATTCACTTGACCATAGCCTTTTCAGTACTGTTACCTGGCTAGGGTGAATGGCTAGGGTGAAATATCAGAAAATATTTTCAAGAAACTTGGAAGAAGTAAAATATTTTGGCTAATAGCCAAAAATACATATGAATGACACTTATTTAAATTTTACACTTATATATTAACACTATCCTTCCTATAACATTTTCGCTTTTTTAATAATAGGTAACCAGGTATTAATAATAGGTAACCAAGTGAGAGCCGTTCAATGTAAACATGAATGAAACGGATTCTAAATTTTCCGTCCAGCAATTATCTTATACATATTATAGTCTCTCAAAACCTTTAATCAAATATTTTATATGCAATTACTGATATAAAAATGAAAGTGTTCCTGGGCAATAAAATTTCAATGCAACTGGTATTTACATTTTTAATATGTAAATTAAACTAAGGCCTTTTTATATACCTCCAATTGGTGAAATTTCGATTAACAGTTTTCCCTATTTATAGCAGTTTATATAAAACACAAGATAAAAAAGTATACTACTCTTAAGCTTATATGCTTCTATGGTACAACTATAGTTAAGAGAGAGTTCTGTTTTACACTTAACTTTCCTAAGGGTTAAAAAAATTGGAAAAAAATTAGTAACCATATCACTAAGGATACCCACTGAGAACAGTTCTTACACTCTGAGACAGGTTACCTGACAGAACAACAGGAAATTGTTTTTAAATGTTTAACCTGTGAACAAAATTATCTTAAGGTGAAAAGTCACAAATAGAGGTCAGAAAAACGTCTCTAATGTGGGATTTGTCTCTAAAAAAATACACGGGTAAGAAGTTTCTGGCTGTGATGGAATGTAAAATAGCCAGAAGTTTAGAGCTTTTATGAGCTAAAATAAAGAGTTCAGCTAACCCAGAGAGTAAAGTCGTCTGGTTAATTACAAATAAAACCTAAGGTAGAGTGCACTGAATAAATAAGGACGATTGCTTCATTTCCTCACCTATCAGGAATGACAGAAGATGCCTTCGAAACTTTCAGATTTAGTACACACACAACCTCTCAGGCAAAATCATTATCAACGGGTTATGGTATTAAAAACAATTACTCGTCAAGCAACCTCTCAATTTACATGACTTTCCTGCCTTGCTCACACCTACCATTCTGTAAACATTCGAGTTACAGCCATGCCACTGCAAGAGTCCTTAACATCCAGGCCAACAGCCAATGAACTTTAGGATAAATGCAAAAGGCACTGTTCCCAGCGGACTAGATAGAAGAGTGGGAAACTCAAGACCCCTTATAATCAGAAGTTGCCCTGGTTAGACTGGGATGGGAGCCTCAGCTAAGGGCTGGACAGGGTGAGGACGAAGTTACAAGAAAGGCCTCGGAACTGAGTGCGTGTAGGTTGAGCGCACGTACACGTGTAAACTGCTCTTCACCCTAAGTTTATAAAGCTGTCCCCACGCCAGGGTTTTAATCCGGCTTGGGCAGGAGCGGAAAATACAGGCCGGTGAGGACCATAAAGGGGTGGATATTTCCTGGTTGATGTATGACGGGTAATCGTGAGGCATCCATCTTCCGCTGTGTCGTAGCCCCCAGTAGCCAGAGCGCAGCTCCCTTCCCTGGGGGCACTAGCCCCGAGCCTGGGCCGCCTGCGGTCCCCACACCCGCGGAAACTGAGCCCCAACCCTCACCACGCTCTTTCCCCGACCCCCGAAGCCCCAAGACCTCGGGGTGCTGCGCCATTTAGGTCGGGGTGAGGGAAGGAGGCCCAGGCACTCAGGGCACGGAGTCCTGTCCCGGGAGCGCACGGAAATGCCTCCTCCCAGCTCCTGGGGTTCCTGCTCCGCCAGGCCCAACCGGAAGGCGCCCTCGGACGGCCACGGGGCTCAACCCGGCCGCCGTGCTTTCCAGGCCGCACCAGGCCTGCTGGGGCGGCGAGCGGGGGAGCGGGCCCGGGAAGATAACGCCAGCCGGGGACTCCTCTCACCGTGTGCTCGTGCTCGTCCGCCCGGGCCCGGATCACCAGTAGCAGCAATAGCGCGGCGGCCGCCGCCACGCCGGGAGCGCCCGGCAGCGGCCTCATCCCCCGCGCTCCCACCGGCCCGGCGCCCGCCCACCGACTCCTCCTCCTCCGCCGCCGCCGCCGCCGCCGCCGCCGCAGTCGATTCGCATCCACCGGGCGCGGACAGATGCACGGGGCCCGGGCCCAGCCGCTGGCTTCTTTGCGCCGCCGCCGTCACCGCCCGCTCCCGGGCCTACCCCGCCCCCCAGCGCCTCCTCTGCCTCTTCCTCTGACTCAGCCACGTCATCCGGCCACCCCGGCACACGCCGGAAGTGCCGTGCGACGCGGGGCCGCAACTGCCTCGGGTAGCCCTGCGCGGGACGCACGAGCCTGCTGCTGCGAAGGGCCCGCTTGGGCCGCGGGCGCACGGACTGACCGCCTAGCGCGCGGGGCCTGCTGCCCCTGGGTCCCCGGAGACGCGGCCTCCGCCACAACGTGGGTGACTTAGCCCAACGTGGACGCCGCCTTCGCGCCACGTCCAGGCTCTAGGAGTTGTGTGACCTTGGCCAAAACGCTTAACTTTTTCTGGCCTCAATTTCCTAGGCTGTGAAATGGGGTCTGACCTGCCACCGTTCGAGCTTAAGGGATCAGATAAAATAACCCTTCTCAGGCACTCGTCCATGGTTGTGAGTGAATCACGAGATCATATAATAATCATTATGGGAGATTGACACTTGTACAGAGTTGGATAAGTGTCACCGACTATTGGACCTCTAGTATTCAATCTTAATTGAAATTCTTGTTCATTTATTTGTTTACTTATTATTTGTTAGTCTCCTATCCACAGACATAAACACCTGGAATCTAAGCTCCTCTCCTAAGGAGAGAGCCTGTTCACTGCCATATTTTCTGTGCCTAGAACAGTGCCAGGCACATAGTAGGAACTCAAAAAATATCTGTCAAATAAATATGTGAGTGAATACAGCACCACCACCTACACCGCCCTCTAAACCAAAAATCTGGAACTTGTAGTCGGATTGTCCGCCTCTCTCAGCCATCAGCAGTCAACTGTTCCAGCATTGGGTCTCTTAGAAATGGCTCCAGAGCTTTTTCCTCTTTCCACTCTGCCAGAAAGAGCTCACCAATCTCCATCTCGCTATATATTGCAACAGTCTACTAACAGGATCTCTGCCACCAATCTTGCCTCCCTGTTTATTCTCCCCAACAGGTGCCAGAATGATCTTTTCTAAAAAGAAACCTGGTGATAGCATTCTCTCGCTCAAAACACTCCATGAATATTTAAATAAATCATGGAATCATAGCTAAGATTTTCACCTGTCAGGCACTATCTTGAGTCTTTAACATGCATTGACTCTAATCCTCACAAAAACCTTATGCAACAGGCACTATTAGCATATTCATTTTACAGCTAAAACTGAAGCACAGAGAGGTTAAGTAAGTGGCTTCCTCAAAGACCAAGACCAAGGAGTCTGGCTCCAGAATCCGTTTTTCTTACTACTAATGGACTACCATCCATACAGCCATTTTAAAAAATGAAATAGCCCTGTCTGTACTGGCATGGAATGATATCCGAGAGATACTTTTAAATTAAAAAGTTGAAAAATCGAGTATAATTCCATTTTAATGGGTAATCTATTAGTTTACCCATTGAAAACAATCTGCAAGATTATGATTTAAACCATTAACAGTGGTTAACTTTCTACTTTGTACATATCTCTAAATATCTGGATGTTTTTGACAATAAGCATGTGCTACAGTTCCTTGCTAAAGGACAACCATGTGACCATGCACCTGCACAATCAGATCGCAGTTTATCTCCCAACTTTACATCCCATTGAGCTCTATGCCCTGGCTTCATCCCTATATTTCACACATACACCATATCCTTTTATACCTCTGTGCCTTTGCTCTTGATGTTCCCCTTGCCTAAAATGCAAATAAATAGACAACCATTATATAGTATCCCACCAGCTCTAACTGAATTGTCACCTCTTCAAGGAAACCTTGCATGATGCCCTCAGGTAATCGAGCTTCTCCAGTATTCCAATAGTACTTGGCATGTTATGTCATAATTACCATCTAGTCCCATTTCCTCTTCTGTACTACAGCCTCACCTGTGTGTTTTTTTGTTTTTTTGTTTTTTTTTGAGGGCAGAGACTATCATTTGTTTACCTTTTTATCTGTCCCAGCTGTAGGGATAGTGCTTGTCACATCATAGACATTCAATAACTATTTGAAGAATGAATGAAGACATTAGTAAGTGAAAAGTAAAATAGCATAGGATTTAAAGAACGCTTTCCAGCTAGCCTAAGAGACATAAGGCAGTACATGATTAATTGCTGAGTGAATCATACACCAGTAATTGCTACAGAAATCAGAGGAGACGTCTTATACATCTTTGTGTGTTCCCCCAGAGCACCTATTGCAGGGACTTGCTCTTAGTGGAAGTTCAGTAAATGCTCAGTGAATGACTAATCACTGTATTTGAATCAAGTGATGATGGGCAATTGAACAAACAGTGTAAGTGCTGAATTAAAATGGATGAGTAGTTTCTTGCTTAAACATCCATCACCAGCCCCACAGACTTGAGGCAGAAAGCATTTGCTAGGTGGTGTGGGGAGCACTGGGTTGGCAATTGCTTGGGGGTGGGGAGAACACAAGAAAAAGGATCAAGTGTTCATTTGGGGAGGGCAGACTTAAAACCGGGAAACATTACACATGCAACAGGGAACAGGTATAACAGTGTACAAAAAACAAACTGCATAAAATGTGACCAACTGTGCAAATGTTTGACAGGCAATAAGTGCAATGGGCAAGGAGAGGAGAGGAAACCCTATTTTGGTGGAGTATTTGGGAAAGTTTCATGGAGGGAAGAGTATGTTGGGCTATTAATTCAACAACTATTTATTGAGTATCTACCACCGTGTTTCCCCGAAAATAAGACCTGGCCAGACAATCAGCTCTAATGCGTCTTTTGGAGCAAAAATTAATATAAGACCTGGTATTATATTATATTATAGACCCAGTCTTATAGTAAAATAAGACCGGGTCTTAGTTTTTGCTCCGAAAGACACATTAGAACTGATTATCTGGCTAGGTCTTATTTTCGGGGAAACATGGTGTGTGCCAGGAACTCTGGCAGACGCTAGGAAATGATTATGATACATGGCTTTAGGTGATAAAAGTCTGATAACAGTAGGTATGGAAAAAAGGAATAGGAGATAAAGTAACTGATCAGAGGGAAAAGAGTGTGGCTTCAAAGATCCTTGGAACCTGATGAACTCAAGGCTCAAAAACAGTTAGGACTCAGAGGTACAAGGCAGTTTTGCCAAACTAGAGTGTGAAATAGAAAGCTTATTTCACCAGTTTTTTCATCACCTCATTCCCTGATACCAACAAGTATACGGGGGAAATGCCAGTGAAAGAAGCCTCTTTTTTTATGGTAGTTTTAATAAGACTCAATTGTTTGTGACCAGCAAAATGATCCAGAAAAACCACAATTTAAATCTTTTATCCTTGTGCTCAATTAACATGATTATCAAAAGTCTTGGTCTATAGATGACAACACATCCTGTGATTTCCACCCTCAGCTACCTTTTCTTGGAAAATCTGTTTCGTTTTTCTACTTTATATTTGTCTTGCTGGTTATTTACTTCTGGGGTGAGCAGTTCTATTGCTATTACTACCTTTCATCTCTACCTTTTCTGTTCTAGCTGAAATGTTCCAGGTACCAAAGAACTTTATAATTAGTCTGAGTTCTTTCTTTAGGAAGCAATCATTTAAAACATTTGGCTCTTAGACTGAAGAGCAAATAATTTCCTTGGACAGTTCCAACTTCACTGTTTCTCACATATTTTTAAAACTTATCTGTCATAACAATGACATAGGGCAAGGAATAGCAGCTGCCACATAATAAGATCCCTTGCCAGTTAGGTGGTGACTCCAGTAAGGCTGCCTTTCTGCTCCTTCAGGATGAGGAATTCCCAACCCCTTGCTTTAGACTTAGACTTACAGAGTTGAGGGGACCTGCAGTATTACTAAACACAAAATGCTTCACTTCGTAATTAACAAAATGGATAGGCTACTCAAGACACGTAAACTCAACATGTCAGTAGCAGACCAAAATAGAATGCAGGTTTTCTGACTTCCAAACCAATATTCTCTCCCTACACCATGCTAATTCTTACTGCATAGCTAGCTAAGACATTTTTTCTTACATTGTGGGTTAAATGGGCTTTGGTGGACTAGCCTGAGAACTTACTATTTATTACAGTTTCTATAAGAAAAAGAATTCTGAGTTGTGCCTCAGAATTCAGAACACATCTTTCAACCTCTTACCCTCCCTTTCACCACCCTGGTGAACATAGTATCTGGCCATCAGGAATGAATGAGGAAGGCAATTTTATATTCTTAATAACTCACTTGGTAATGAACAAAATGCAATTTATTTATAAAACCGAAGCAAATATTTATACAGGCAGATTCCTCAAAATTGAGGATTGATTTTTAGGATGAATCTTTTAGAGTTCAAATTAGCCACTTGTCTTTCTTAGAAATAAATCTGTTACTAATGCTTCCTCAGCCAACCAGCTGCAAAACCAGACATTATTCTTTGAAAGAGAAAAACAGAAAACCAACTTACTTCCTGGGACATATGGGAGAGCGATCTAAAATCCCAGCTGTTAGGGTGATACAGGACGGACCAAGACTTCTTTTTAGTAACAAAGCAAGATAGAGGGATGGGGGCAAGGGTAGATAATTTAGCTTGACTTGGGAAAATGTTCATTGAGGTCATTTACATACAATCACTTTGCCTAATTATGGCAAAGCATTGGGGATTACTCACATTAAATATGTCACATTAAATTATTTGATTGCAACACCAACCTCCTGTTCATAGTCTCTCAGTCTTTATATTTGGTTGCTTATATAGTTGAGTTATGTGCTCACAGGTTTTACTATAAGATAAACAAACAGTTCTGGCCTAGGAACTAGAGGACAATGTACCTTGTACAGTTAGAAGCAAAGGCAGTGGCAGTGAATATGACTAATAATTGCACTTTCTATTGAGCCAGCTTATAAAATCTTGGGGAAGGACGGTGACAGCAGAGCTGTCTGCCAAAGCATCATATAGAAAGCTTTTTAATAGTCTCTTTGGACATCTTGTTACAATTTAGTTTCTGATCCTCATTGTAGTGAAATTCTGGGTTCTGTTACATAACATATTCCTAAAAAACATGTACAAAAGTTGGGTATGTGGAAGTTAAATTTATGTTATAATGGGTGGTTCTATATCTAAAGAATAAAAAATTTTACCTCATCATTAGACATTCTTTGATAACAGTACCAGTGTTTCATCCAAAAATTTTCATTTTCTTTCTTTTACTTTTACACACGGCCAATTATTCTGGATGTTCAGTGAGCACCTAGTAAGGGTTTAAGACTTGCCACTTTGGATGTGACACTCATGATCATTTCCATCGTGTCTCACATTTATAATACCCAGGTTTCCCAGTACTTTCAATTTTATGTTTTTCACATAAGAATTAAATGCATATGATATTCCAATATATGCCCACAAAGATGCTAACACTATTGACTGGCCATAGGTTTCATCACGTTATTGGTCTGAATGCCTGTCAATCAGAGGATGTACAAAAATATGAATTTGGCATCTAAAACGGGGATTAGAGGTATTGAATATTTAAAAAGTGTAGCTTTTATCAAAACCAAATGTGCTTAATGTGGAGACTGTCCATAAATAGCAGGAAGGACAACCACACCAACATTGTAATGTCTTGTTCTCCTTTTATCTCACATCACCCTATTTCTCCCAAGTAAGTGACCAGGAGAGTAAAGGGACCATTGCAGAATGGATACTATGTGCTAGGCACTGTGGTAGGTAATTTGCACACTCTCTTGATGGCCAGGCCCAATAGTGTGACTTTTATATACCTGTGCAGGACGGAGAATACTTTCCTGGAAAACCACAAGATTTCTGATATATTTTAAAGAAATAGGCCCAATACTAATTTCACTGTATGTTTAAACATCAAATTAAGGACATGTGCTTTGAAGGTAGATTTATGTGCCAGGGACTCAAAATTAATGACATACTTTAGGCTCTATAGTCTCTGCACAGATTTCCCTAGCCTGGTGGTAATAATAGGTGTATAAGGAAACAGATTAACTATTTCTATTTTAGGTTCTTCCTTCCTCTTTTGACCCCCTAGCAGAGAAAAAAATCAAGGATCCTCCTCTCTCTTTATGGCCAGAACTAAGACCTATAAAGACTGCAGAGCAATAAATGGGGTCCTTGGCACCCCGAACCTTTGGTTCCAACCATTTAGAGGTGTTCTTTGGTAGCATCACTGTTTTGAAAACATACTGAAGTATAAATGCCTAAATTGGGGGGGGAAATACATGGTAGTTCCATACCTGGGAGATATGGAAGGAAACTTCTGGAAGGACAATTGTCAGTCACTGACTGAATTTCTACATCTGGGCATTTCTTGAAGGACAGGGTTTGGCTATTTGGAGATGGAAAGTGTGGTGACCTGGAATCAGCAGGCCCAGATTCTAGACCCACCTCTTCCTCTAACCAACAGAAGACTCTTAGTTCCAGGCTTCTCTGAAACCTCGGATTTGACTTCTATTTAAGGGAATTAGGACTAATCCCTCTCTCACGTCTTTTTCAGGTTGTATGTGACCAGCCCTGAGATTTGCACACCCTCCTGCACTTGCAACACCAATCTCCTGTTAACGGTCTCTCAGTCTCCATACTTTGTTACTTATCTAGTTGAGTTATCTGCTCGCAGGTTTTGGTATAAGGTGAAGGAACAGTGCTGACCTGTTAACAGAGAAGTTGAAGAATCATTTAAAAAGGAGGACATGTCTTCTTACTTGAATACTGTAAGTGTTAAATCATAACCATTTGCCTACTAGAAATTACTCTGGATTAGCATATAAGTAAGGTCTACTATAAGTGCATTTTAGTAAAATCACTTGTAAAGTACATCTCTAATCAATCTTTTCAGGCTTCTGACATGCCAAATTAGAGGTAAATATTCCAATTAAGTCTTCACCCTTTTGGCAAACAAGGATATAGATCAATGTGCTTGGTGATGGTGAATAAAGTCCTTAATTTTTCACTTCTTCACACCTTAATAATATCTTCTTCATGGAAAGCCCAAACCAGCAGGGCCACAGTAACATCAGCAATGAGAGTGGGTCCTAAGATCAGCAGTCATGCCGTAAAATGCAACATGAAGACATCAGTAACAGTCTGAAAACTGCAAGTCTCAAAGTCCTGAAGTAGGCAGGTTTTCAGAGATGGAATCAACGACCTCTGCGTGGAACAGGTGGAGGAGGATGGAAGGTCTCCCTGATCGGGGGCCTGAAATGAAAGATAAAGCAACTATTTTAAAATGAATTTGATGAACTAGTCCTTAGACATCCACGGTTTGTTGCAAACCTGGTCTACTATGCAAAGGACATGTTCCTCAATGAATGAAACTGGCCACACATATAGACGTCTGAGTGGCATCCATGCTAGCTATGGCTCGCAATCCTCACTACACATTAGAATTACCAGTGGGGCTTTGAAAGATACCAACACCTAGGGTCTATCCCAGATACTTTCCATCATAATCTCTAGAGGATGGGACTCAAGCATCACAACTTTTTAATCGTGTCCCTCCCCCAACCAGTTGTATTAACGATGTCTTTTATTTTTTGCTGTTTTGACATCTAGGGTCTTGTGGATCCTGGAGGGACTGCCCCTCTCAGGGCAAGATAATTCCTAGAGCTAACAAACAACTTGCAGGTGAGCACACCTTTCATATGCAAACCAACCAATCCAGAGCCCAAACCCCAACCACCTTTATGGGTCTCTCTCACACACCTGGGGAGCTGGTGCACTATTTACCTGCTCTAATCACCCCAGGGCCAGGTGACAGACAACTAGAGACAGCCCCTTTGCTCCAGGCCTGCTGAAATTATTCAAACTAGCCAAACATAAATCTGCTAACCCTTCCTCACTTGTTCCTTCCTGTGGAAACTACAATAAAGGTTCCTGCCCACATTTTCTCCTCCCTTTTCTCCTGACTAAACCTGCTACTTTTCCATGTACCCTCCATCCTATGGCATAACGTGCCCCCTTCTCCTGGGATCTATGAGTATAACTATCTTTTCAATGGCAGTCATCTCCTGATCTGTTGACCCTGTCATACCTGAATAATGATACAACCTGTATTTTAAAACACCAGCGATTCAAATATGCAGCCAGGCAGGAGACACGCTGCAGTAGAGAGGTCCCTTGAGAGAGGAATTGAGAATTTCTGGTCTGCTTCTCTGAACTACTTACTTATGGGACACTAAGCGTGTTATCCCAACTCCACGTTGCTTTCCTAGAAAGCCCCCTCCATGTTATTCTGGATGGATTTTGAATAGTCCTAAATGACACTCCAGGTAGACTTGGGTGAGTCTGTTTACAGATAGGTTCAACAATTGCAGGTGATATTTCCACATGTGTGCTGTAAAACCAACATTAATTCTCTTGGAAGCAAGTCAATAGGTCAGGAAAGAGAGCTTTGTCAGGCGCTGTCATTGAACTGTGCTACCCTGGAGTTGCGTACTTGAGGATTAAATGAATCAGTAAGTAAATATTTACTGTCTCTTGAATGCAAGTATTGTGTAAGTCAAGGAAATGACAAAGGAATTGGGAAAAGGGGCTGTTTCAGGAATAAGAGAAGGAGGCAGAAGTAGGGAAACATAACGATAGACATCCTCAGGAAGGCCTGCTGTGGCCCCCGGGTGTAGATGGTTTAATGTGGTTGTTTCTGTATCCGGAGAAAACAAATGGACAGTCTCCTTCCATTTCCCCAGTCTATACTATGAACTGTGGGTTTACAGGAGAAAGCTAGCGGCAGCCAGGTGATACCACTTATTTTTTCTTGCCTTCCTTCCTTCCTTCATTCTTTCCTTCCTTCCTTCCTTCCTTCCACCCTCCCTCCCTTCCTCCCTCCCCTCCCTACCTTCCTATAATAGATAAACAAACATTTACCTATTATGTGTCTACTCCTGGGTGTGGGATGATATAACAAGTAAAATGAGCATGGATCGCACCCTGAAGATGCCAAGAATGTAGAGGATGAGACAGACAATGGGGGAAATGAGTAAACTGTACTGTGTGTTTTGACCGGGGAAGTCATAACCTATGGGAACATATAGCAGAGACATGTATGCACATATCTGAAGGACAAGTTCAACGTCTCTGAACCTACCAGAGGTAATGATACCTACATTGGAGTATTGTGTGAGGCTTGGAGATTGGAAAGTAGGTAGCAGTTTCTGGCTTAGAGTAGGCACTCAAGAAGTGAAGCTAATAATTTTATTAATATAATTAAAGATCTATTCTTAGATCTTTTTCCTATGTATGCCCCATGAGCCTTACAGTTTATTTTCCACCACAAAGATCATCATGATTCCCTCCCAGCCCCTTTTCCTCTCTCTGCTGCCCCACTTGGCAGTGGGGGTGAGTCTACAAACAAACCATCTCTGGATTTCATTCTGATCAATAACCCCAGCTAAGGATTGGAAGTCCCATTTCAGGGAAGTAGACTTGTAATTACAGGCATCTCAGGACCATGGAAGTAAAGGGTATTAAATCAGAATCAAGGGGTGGCCTGAGGGGAAACAGCCTCTCCAGGACACTGGGAAGCTGGGGTTGAAGACACAACTATCTAGTGATACCTGGGTACTGGCTGCTTTCTTACCCTGTTGACGGGGAGATATGGCTGGTGAAGCGTTTGGTTCAAGGACCCAGCAAACCTGATGTTGATTAATGTTCTTTTAAAGTAGGACTGCTGTTTGGCTGGTATGCTTTTGCATGGTCATAACATTCTTTAAACCGTTAGTTAGTAAATAGACTTTGTCCCAACTGCCCTCACTCCCTGACCACTCCAGCTCCTCCTAGAAACTCCACAGACCTCTTCACAAGTCAGCAGCTGAAGGATTAACCCTGGCACTGCAGGAGGCCTCCAGAAGTGTGTTTTGATTAGGCAGTACCTAGGCTATGCCTTCAAGGGAAGTGCATAAATTGTTAGTGATTGGCAAATCACTAGTAAATGGCAAAATAAATTCAAAAACAAATGGGCAATCGTTCAGCAAGAATTTGGCTTTTTTTTTTTTTTGGTCAACTGGCAGGACCTTGCCTATGAAGAGGATAACACAAATCCTTAGTCAGCTTCATTAACTGAAGAGTAAAAACCCTACAGACACTAAGGAACAAGGGAAATGTCATGCAAAGATATAATGCATCTGCTTCTGTTCTTGTTACCATCTGCCTTCCCTGACGTGAAATATACTGGGAACTTACAGCAGATGGGACTGTGAAGCCTCATTCCACTAACCGATAACCCACCTGCACTGCGGTAGGTGACTAGCTGGCTAACTGTTTAGGAGACAGGTAGGCCAACTCAAGCAGCATGCATCCACCCATCCATTCACTCACTTACGTGGTAAATACAAATATTAGTAAATTTCGAGCACATTCCAGTTACTGTGCTAAGCACCGGGGAGAGGAGAAAAAAAAATTTTTAATTGAAAACCGTTTCTAGTCTCTTGAGGTTTACTATCCACTCGAGGAGACAGATATGTAAAACATGGTACAATGTGGAATGAATTATAAATAGAGGTGTTTGGGGAATCACAAGAAGACTCACCCTGCATAGAGAACATGAGGGAAGGCTTCAACAGAGGAGGTGATGTTTGGACTGAGTCCTAAAAGATACGCAAGAATTTTCTAAGCAGAGATTGGAAGGGAGGCAAAAGGAACACATGGGGCAAAGACACAGTACGAAATGGTACAGCTCACTGGGAAGTCTTAAGGGGCAGAACACTGATGAATACAAGAAAGGGGTGCGACTTGAGGAAAGATGGGGCCAGGGCTTGCTGGAAAATGCAGAAATAATCTGAAGCCTTTTATGCATGAAGTGACATCATCAGCTATTTCTGTTCTAGAAAGTACACTATGGTTGCAGTGTGGAGGAGGGACCGACTGGAGGTCGAGAGGTAAATATGGTGGATGAGGTAAATATGGACCTCGGTGGATGAACTCAGGTACCGGCAGATGGAGAGCAGAGGAAGGATCTGAGAGCGGAAAGGACAGTAGAATGGACAGAACCTAGAGACACGCTGGATGTGAGAGCTGCAAGGGAGGCAGGAATGGAGTTAAACTCAATTGAGGGCCAATGCATGTTAAATAATTCTTCCAAGTTCACAAGTGACTGCCGAAGACTCGTCCCCAGGTGCTGTGGCATGAGACACATGCTGCCACCACCATATCATGCTGCCTCTCACCTTTATTTTATTTTAATACCCAATTCCTTCTTGTCTCCTGGTGCCCAAAAGGCACTGTCCCCACAATACAGTCCAGGGCATTAGTTATTAGGGAGCCAAATTCTAACCAGATAAAAATTATTCAAAAAGTTGATGTTTACCAATGTATTCCTTGGATGAAAGACTGCGTTTGCTATTGAAAATGCAACTGCGTAATGCAACTGAATTAAATTTATGAAGAGTCCACACTGCAATATGTCAAAAGCAGGCATTTCAGTTAGCTCTGAACTCATTCTCAGGTCATCTTAGATGTCCTCAAATCCTACTCTGCCCTTGGAATTCAGAGAATGAGGAAAACCTTTCCTATCAGTTTCAATGTTACCTCTGTGAGGCAGCTCGTGGAGGCACCCTGGGGGGCCTCTCAAAGGGCAGGGTGGGTATTCCATCCACTTGTGGGGGGCCTGGACTCCGACTTCTGGTAACCTCAGGAACTTCATTATCCTACAGCAAAAAAGATAAGAAGGAAAGGTGAAAATTACATCAAGCAACCAGCACAGCTGGACACCGCTATCCCAAAAGCCCCTCAACCCTCCTCAGGCTCTGGCTGAAGGTTCTTCACAAACTGAGAAGCAACCCAGCAACACCTGGGCAGCTTTCCATTGCCTCCAGGAGCCATCAGGAGACAATCAGGCCCAAATTATCATGAATGGTCCTTGCTGCTGAAAGCAAGGTCTGTGGGCCATCAAGGTCAGCATCACCGAGGGGCTTGTGAGAAATACAGGATCTCAGGCTCCTCCTAAGACCTGCTCCATTGGAACCTGCATTTTAGTAAGACCCTAGGTAATTCATATGCACATTCAAGTTTGAGAAACATTGCTCTACACAATAAGATGGAGCTGG
The DNA here is from genome assembly GCF_036562045.2 of Rhinolophus sinicus. Classification (NCBI taxonomy): domain Eukaryota; kingdom Metazoa; phylum Chordata; class Mammalia; order Chiroptera; family Rhinolophidae; genus Rhinolophus; species Rhinolophus sinicus. Next base: position 26,596,254 of record NC_133757.1, on the reverse strand, counting down.
AGAATTTTTAAACAAAAGTCCCCTTTGGGGACAACAGAACCGTGAGTGGTCCTCAGCCATAGGGTAATTAATTACAAGCTGTGCACTGGAGGGGCAGCCCACGCCTAGGACCCTTTCACAGGGAGTCTCCTGGGTGGTCCCTGTGACCCCTCCCACTCATCACAGCCACTGGTCCCTGGATCAGGAGAACCATAAACCCAAATTGGGCCTCGGCCTAAGGCAGGCAGCTACTCTCGGCTCGGAGGCCTGTGGCACTCAGGGGACTGTCTGCCACTGTCCATGTGGAGAGACAGAAAAGGCCATGGAGCTTTGAGAGAAGAAAGCAGGTATGTAGCCAGACGAAATGTGGCCCCGAGAAACACAGCAGTGGTCTCAGCTCTGGCATGCCTCGCACCTCCAAATCCAGGTCCCAAGACGTGATCACCGACCCTGGATTCCCTGGGTCTCATGCAGCTCCCGCTCATAGATGCCTCTTTTGGCTTAATCAGCCTAAGTGGATTTCTATTCCTTCCTTCCTTCCTCCTTCCCTCCCTTCTTCTTTTTATTGAGGGGAAATTCACATAACATAAATTTAATCATTATAAAGCCAACAGTTCAGTGGCATTTAGTACATTCACCATGCTGTGCAACTACTACTTCTACCTCATTCCAAACCACTGTTGTCACCTCAAAAGGAAACACTGGACCCGTTGAGCAGTTTCACCTCATTCCCCCCTGTTCCCAGCCCCTGGCAATCACCAATTTGCATTCCATCTCTATGAAACTATCTATTCTGGACATTTCATATAAACGGAATCCTATACTATGTGACCTTTTGTGTCTGGCTTCTTTCACCTGGATTTCTATTTCCTGCAGTGAGCCGACCCCCAGGACAAGACAGATGGAGGCGGGGGCCCCAGCTCTCACCTCGTTGTCCCCCTCCATCCCGCTGCTCACACTGAGGAGGCTCCGGGTGCTGGATCTGTTGCTTGCGCTGCCTGTGGGACACAAACAGGGTCAGCTGGACTGTGGATTCTCTTGGGCTAAAACAAGTGCAGAACTCGCGCACTACTTATTTTTACCAATAGAAACAATACCCACATTGTGAATACAGAACCCTTCAAAATGCTGCCATCTTATACCATTTTCTTAGAGGTCAGTATTTCTTTCAGCATAAAATGAAACGGTTCACCTTTTTATTACCGTATTTTGCTTTATAGCTACCATTTACTGAGGGCTTCCCACAGGTGATGTGCTTTAAAAACATGATGGCATTTAATCCCCAAGAAGATCCTATGTAATATTAGTCCTCTGACTTGACAAGGAAGCAAAGATGCTGTATTTCTCACTTGGTCAGGGCCAGTTCTAAAAGCTGCCAACAAATTTTGCTGTTGAAGGTATTACTTACTTAGGAATTACAGCAGGCACGTGCACGTATCACACACATATGTGCACCTTCTAAGTAGAGACCAGACAGTTTGACACAAAACCAAATACAAAGCACAAATTCAAAAGCAGAATTTACGCTCAGGAATTATGACTGTGTGTTTAGGTGCCCGAGGCTTTTGAATTGGGAATTTATCACCGGTGTCGCCAGACTAGCACTACACAACAGAACTTTCTGGAAATGTTCTGTTGTATGCTGTCTAATATGGGAGCTAGACTAAAACATGGCTAGTGCAACTGAGGAACTAACTTGCATATTTTACTTAGTTTTGATTAATTTAAATTTAAATAGCCACATGTCGCTAGTGGCTGCCATATTGCACAGCTCAGCATTAGAACACGCTCAAGCACATGACGATCTAGCTAACGAAGAAGAAAGAATAACAGTTAATCAACTATAACAAGAAAATTTTGACGTTGACTTACTAATATTGCCACTAACAGTATTGTCAGGTCTTAGAGTTGCTGAATTTCCACTTAAAATACCTCTTCATCATATTAGTTTATAGGTAAATAGTCTTAGTTTTGACATCATTCTGATATCAACTTTGACCTAATTAATTTAGATGTTCGCTTAAACAGACCAGGTTAAGATTATAATTTTGGATTGTTTCTCAAGGGCAGATTTCTAAATTTAAAATAATGTGTCAAAATATTTGTAGAAACCAAGGGATTCAGAGTTTGTTTATGAAGGAGCATGTGACCCTGTCCCTTTCTATTCAGTTACCCACACATAACACTGTGCACTCTGCTAGAATGTCCTGTTCTCCCCACTCTCCCCAGCCCACCCCTATCCACAAGTTTAAAACCTTCTCAGTCTCCATTGCTTAAGACAAATACTATCGAAACCTTTCCGAATTCCCCCAGATGGAAATAACTCCTCCTGCCCATGGGCTCCCATCGCGGCAGGGCCAAGCATCCCACATCATGCATCCCTGTTCATCCCACTCCCTCACTATTAACCAGCCCTGTGCTGAAGGTTATCTACTAGGAGGGAGCAAAAAGCTGTCCAGGCACCGGCTCCTGGACCCTGGAAATTCATATCCATCAGCTCCCATTGTCCCTTCCCTTGGTGTTTTTTAATCTTTAACCTCCAGCAACTGGCTTTGATGGTTCCCTGGTTCAGCTGCCCTGGCCCTCTCCCCTCTCCAGGCTGACGACTTGCTTGCTCACATCCCCTCTGGACAGCACAGTTAGTAGAGGCCCCAACCCCCATCATCTGCTCTCTTGCCAATGGAGAGAAGGGCCATGGCCACCCCTCACCAGGGAAGAAGGATCAGACAAGCATCTAACCTGTGCTACTTTTGTACTTTCCCTCCTCCATTACAATCACCTGAACACAGGCTCTATTTGTTTTTCATCTTCATGTCTCCACTAGGCATGTCTCCACTAGTCTAGCTCACTATGTACAGAGCAGGCCTCGATATTTGGTGGAAGAAAGCATGAGAGCAAAAATTGACCAAATATATGATCCTTAAGAAACTCAGATCAGACAATCTAGGAAAAAGCCAACAGTCCTTCTGTAATGAAACTTTTGTTCTTTTAAACATAGCATTAATGTTCTGTCCATGGATGGGCAAAATCATGTGTATGTGTACACACACGTGCACGTGCATTTTTCTGGGAAGTGCATCCAGAGTATATATCAGATTCTCAAAGGGGTTTGTGACACAAAAAAGATTAAGAACCATTGGGTTTGATGGCCTTCCTGTTCCAACATCCATTTTGGGGTTCTCTGCCTAACAAATTTAAGGAGACATGAGTCCTGAAATTCAGCTTGTCTCTTGCTCTTTTATGGCACTCCTAGCTATTTTGATAACACTAAAATGTCTGAAAGAAAGGAAACTCAATCTACTCCCGTGATGAAGTCAGCTAATACAACCCTGGATATGGAAACAAAGCCCCACGTCCTGTCTACACATCAGCGCACACTGTCTGTTGCAATCAGACTCCTATTCAAGTTCTCAAGCCAAAAGGAAGACATTTCCTAATTAAACCCTCAACTTATAAAGTTGGAATTCTCAAATTTGAGTCCATTGTTTCCTAATGTTGCTGACTTTGTGCCCTTTGCCTCTCCTTACCGCAAATAAGGAAACCAAAAGAATAGCGGTTAAGAGTCGTGGCCCTGGATCCAGTCTGCCTGAGTTCAAATCCCAGCCCTACCAGTTATTAGCTCGTTAACCAAGGGCAAGGCACTTAGCCTCCAGTCTCCTCCTCAGTAAACAGAGTCGACAGTAACTCTCCCATAAAGCCATTGTGAGAATTAAATCAGAATCTATGGGAGAGGCCTAGCAAGTAGTAAATGCTCAATAAATGCTAACTAGTATCATTACTAAGTTTTTCTTCTTATAAAAGGGATAGAGTAATAATTATCACACAATCTGGCCTCAGGGGATATTTGTGTAATGGATCTTTGGTCCCTGAAAAAAGGCAAAACTCACAGGTTAAATGTCCCCCATTTCTTATACCTCCCAAACCCAAGTCAGGCTCCAGTTGAGAACTTCTGGACCCATAACAGAACATGTGCCCAAGGCCCAAAGGTGCCAGCTGCAGGCCAGCTGTAAAGGCACCCGCGGGGTCAGCCTGCTCACTTGCTGTGCTGGAGGTACTGTCCGTCTTCCAATCTCCTCTTCTCAGCTCCGTCCTTGGGGGGAAGACACTTTTCCTGGGGCCACTCTCATAGACCCCAAATTCCACTTTCCCGGGCAGGTGCTGTGAGTGCCGAATTGGGACCGTGATCTCCAAGGCTGGAGTTAGAGGAAAAAGGGATAAGCTTCAAGCCACCAGACTGCCATTTACCAAACTGTTTGCTCCCTCTCCACCTGCCTCCCTCACCTGAACCTGGAGAGTGTCTACAGGGCAGGGGTGGGAAGGGGAGGGGAAAGGAAAGAGAAAAGAGGAGGTGAAGAGGAAAGGAAAGAGAATGGGGGCCCTGCCCAATTCAATACTGAAACTCCACAGAATCCTGTGTGACAATTGCTGGGTGACAAAGGAGAGGGGTGGAGGAATGTGAGAGCAGGGAAATGCTTCCTTATCAGGTAGTGGAAAGAACATTCGATTAGGGAAAGGTTTGGAGCCCCAGCTCTGCCACACCCCAGCTGTAGAACTTGAGTCATTCAGTCAACTTCTCTGAATTACTTTCCTTTCTGAGGAAGGGGTTATGAACATTATTGATTGTAATAACAGATTATCCTGTGCATCAGGTAGAATTGTAAGGAAGCTATATTTTTAGCTCCTTGAAACCTCCCAACACCCATGAAATAAATACTATTGTCATCACCCATGAAATAAATGTTATTGTCATCGTTCTCAACAGAAACTAAGGTACAGAGAAGTAAAGTCACATGCCCCTGTCACACAGCTAAGTGGGGCAGTTGAGATTTGAATCCAGGATCCAAAGTCCAGGCTCTTCACCACTACTCACACTGTCTCTCAACCCCTTAATAAATGATGGATGATGGGAGAGTGGTCCACAACTGACAGCAATACCCAGAGTTCATGAAAGGAGGTCCGTCAGGCCTGTGAGAGATTTTGTGTTGGTTTTTTTTTAAGGAGGGCGCAGCTCACAGTGTCCCATGCCGGGATCGAACCGGCAACCTTGGTGTTATTAGCACCACGCCAACTGAGCTAACCGGCCACCCAAGATTTTGTGACTTGCAAGACTGATGGGTGGTTTGAGACCCCACAGGTTCAGAAAGGTAAATTATTCCTTTGCCCTGCAAGGCCTTCACCTGATCTTTTTACTGGCTTGGCCTCGCCCAGTGGTTATTCCTCCCTAGATTTCCACCCCTGCGTTCCATACACAGAAGACAACTCCCACTGATGAGTAGAATAAAGTACGTGTGGGTGTCCACACCAGCTTCTTCCCCAGGGAAGTGTAAAAGCCAGGTGAGCTCCTGTCATGGGGTTCCCCTAGCTGTCCTGGGGCAGGGCCTCTGGAAAGAGGTATAAGCTCGGGGTACTCCTGGGGACCTGCCCTTATCTTCATGGTACCACTTCCTCCTCCCCTCTCCTCTTCTATGGGACGGGCATGGCAGGAAGTTCAGGGAGTCGAGGGGCAGAGGTGGCTCTGCTTCCCAAAGCCAGAAGTCTGCTGATAAGTGTATATGGGTAAACTGGAACAGTCTGAAAGAGCCAGCAGGTGCAAGGACAGCGTATGGCACGTGTACGGCAAACATTCTGCACAAAGAATATTATAAAGGTGGATTGTTGGTTTGTGCAGGCACAAGCTCTCCTCATTCTAGAGACTCCACTTCCAACTGTAGTGTAGGGTCCTGGTACTAAACCAGCTTTCCTGGTCTCTGTGTGACACAGATATTTCTCACATCCTTGGGTTCTCTTGGAAGAGAGAGCAGTGGAAGCACCCACCCCAGCTTCGAATTGCTTGGGCAGAGACTAGCCGTGCAAACCCGCACATGGGTGTGAGCCCATGCAGCTGTCATACTTTGTATCCCCTCCACTTTGGCCTAGCTTTTTAAAAATAATCTTTTGAAGGGAGGTTCCTGTCTACTTATTTCACTTCAATGAGGCAATTTTCTACTCTCAACCAGTTCTAGGGGGGAGAAAAGTAAAATACCCAGGGGGAAAAAAAATGGGAGTCAAAAGTTCGAAAAATCAAGTAGACGCAGTCTAAACATCTACAAAATAGTCTTTGAATAAAGGAACAATGCCAGGAATCATAATTACATCATTAGATTGCGTGGGACTTTTCCCAAAGTGTTCACAAATGTTGTTATACCTCCTTTGAACTTCACTACTTCTCCACTAAGTAAATAAGTCAGGTGTAACCAGGAAACTGAGGCACAGAGTGGTTCAAGGAATTGTCCTGGATTATAAGGTGATTCAGTGACAAAGCGGGGATCAGAAGCCAGTTTTTCTGGGACAGACCCTACTGCTTTTGGTCCTGCCCCACACTGGCCACAGACACACCCAGAACATAAATATTGATTGTCTTCTCTGTGGGGCTGGGCATTCAACAAGTCACGTCAGCCCTGCTCTGACTTCCTACACCACCAACACGCTGTGCCATCCAGGAAGAGCCAAACAGCTCCCCAGGACTGAAAAAAGACTGGCACGTTATTATGAACAGATTCTTACTTTTTAATTATCCTTGGTGTGCTAACCCAAATTAAAGAAAAATGAACATTGTTTTTCTTTTCTAAGGCAAATGAGGTTTCTACATGAATAGAGGCTGTCCTTGTGTTTAGAGTGGGTTCCATTCCTGGAAAAGGTCCTTTAAACAGAAATGCCATCCGTCAACTCTAATTTTCCTACAGATTGATGTTATCCTGTGCCAATGGTTTTTAAACGTTTTTTTGCAAAGCAGAATTCTTTCTTCTACTGCAAACAGAAGCTCAATGTAGAAAACAGATTTTTTTTTAAAGGCGCTGCCACGGTTGAAGCAGAGTAAGTGGCCCCAAACCCTGTCCCAATCCTAATCTGCCCCCCCAACCCCCATTCCAACTCCTTACCCACACAAGCATGCATACAGTAACACTGAGGCACCTCAGTGTGAAAAATACCCCAAACAGGCAATTACCAGTTGGTATTTCACTAAATACACAATCGAGTTTTATGGAGTTAACTAATTGATCATATTTACTCAGCCATAAACGATGCTTTCTCTTTGGCAGATACTCTGAAGCCCTTGGGCCTCACCAGCCAGTACAGGGTCCAACTTCCAACTGCCTGAGGCTTTCTCTGGTAGCCAGATTACAAGCACCCCTCCCCTAGCAGGCCTCAAGCAAAGACATGGGAGCTGGTGTCTAAATGCGCCAGCTCTCTTACCCCTGAAGGGGAATATCTCTTCCAGAGTGTCTTCCATTGGCTCTCAGAGTCTCCAGGGAGCTCTGGTCTCTACAGTGGTAACTGCACTTTGCAGCCCACCTACTCTTCCCTCTCTCACGTCCCCATCCCTACTACAGGGGTCACCTCCCCCATCTGCTATTTGCTCTGAAATCCTTGTCAGGGAAGAAAAAGTTATAAGGTGAAATGAATAGTGGTAACGGCTGCATGATACTGTGAGTACTTAATGCCACTGAATTGTACATTTAGATCCAATGGTAAATTTTATGTTATGTATATTCTACCACAATAAAAAAAACAAATGAGGGACTCTCGAGATTGACAGGTAAGAACATTCTCCCCGTGTGGACTGCTCACAGTCACCAGCTGTTCTTACTCAGTGTCAAATTATGTCAAGTTTAATATTTTAATAGTTATGACATTAATTAAAGCCCCTGATATAAAAAAGTAAAACTACCTAGCCCCTCCGCCCCCCCAAAAATTCCTAGTCAGAGGGTCTGGTTCTTGAGGAGTAGGAGGAGTGGGGGCGGGGGAGGAAGGGCATTAAACCATGTTCCTTTGGGAAAATTTAGACATTGACCATTCTAATTTAGACTACAGCCACTTGTGGGTATCACTTATTTGGAGACTAATTCGCCTTGAGTGAATTTTGTGCTATGTTTTAAAACCGTGATTCCATGTCAGTAGAACTGAGTCCCAGCCCAGAGCACTCTCCCTGGGAGGCCCTGCCTGAGAGAATGCCAGCTGGTGTGCAGGCATTTTGTCAAGTGTTGCCATGTGCCAGGCACTGTGCTAAACCCCGGTTATACCCTAACTTGTTCCATCCTCACAGCAACCCTAATGGGGTGGGTACTTTTATTTGTGCCATTTTGCAGACGAGGACTGAGGCTCCGTCTGGTGAAGTATCTTGCCCATTGGTCCCAGCTGGTAAGGGGTGAGCAGTGGGCAGGAACTTGACCCCAACCCTGCTGGCCCCAGGGACCATGCCTGTACCTCTCTACTCCTCAGCACGCATGCCTGTCTTGCTCCAATATCTCCAGTGGCACCAGGCAGAGGCTGGGTGGGTGGTACAGGTGTGATGACACAGGTAGGCCTGGTTCTGAAGCCCAGGCTGCTGAGCACACGTGACTCTACACTACGATTCCCCAGTCTTCAAATACCGCACGCATCACCAATTCATAGCTTTCTTATGCTGCCTGTATTTAAAAGCCTGAAATGTTCCATTTAATCAAGGCTGCTAGCTTTGGGTTTATGTGTTTTAGTTTTAAAAAGCTCCTCAGGCCTTTTACCACCTAAAGCCCTATTGTCTGACCCAAGGATGACTGAGCAGATCTTGAACCAGGTTCTCTCCTCTCCTTGCTCCTCCTCTCAACCTGGAGGGCAGACAGTGCAAGCTTGGCTAGTGGCAGCATACATTTAAGATCCAGTCACTCAAGCAGACATCTTAGGATGACCTCTATGACCTTCTGCCATGGGTATAATCTCTTTACAACTCTTCTCCCAAACAGTCAAACTCATTAATATTCACTTGGCTAGTATTATATGCAAAACACTGTGCTAGGCATTGTGGGACAAGCTGTAGCTGAGAAAACCAGACCCACACAAATAAAAGGCTAACTTATAAGCAAGCAGATGGTGAAGATCCTGTCTTATCGGTCTCTGTATTTGGTAAGGTGGCTGGTGCTTACTAAGTGAAGTGAATGAAGTGAAATTCACTTGTGCAATGAATGAAATCAACCATTCCAACAAAGATTTCTTGAGCCCTGCCAATGTACTGTGCTATACAGAGGATTCAGTAGAGCCCAAAGCAGACAAGTTCTTGCCCTCATAGAGCTTACAATAGGTGGGAGGCTGGGCATAGAAAATAACCAGGAGCACAGCAACATAAGCTAAGTCCAGTCAGTGATGTGTGAAAAGAGAGGGTAAGGAGAGGCACAGGGCGTGAGTGGTGGAAGGCTACTCTGGGGAGAATGGCAGAGAAGGCCTCTCTGAGGAGGAGTACTTACAGCTAACCTCTGAGGAGAACAAACAGCCAGCCAGTAAAGATGTGGGAAAAGAAGCAGAGGGGGCACGGCAAGTGCAAAGGCCCTGGGGAGAACGCACTTGACTAGACAGAGCAACAAAAAGGAGTCCATCGCGACTAGAGTACAGAGTGGGGGGCAAAGTGAGGGATGAGCTCAGGGGTCCAATCATGTAGCGCTTTGTAGGCCACAGTGAGAAGGATGATTTTCCTCTGGATGGGATAAGAGCCCCTGGAGGGTTTTGAGCAAAGAACTGGCGTGATCTGATTGTTTATTTTTAAAAGGTCTTAGGCGGCAGTTTGTAGAATTAACTGTAGAGGAGTAAGAATGGATATGAGGAGACAATTGAAGAGGCTCCTGCATTAATCCAGGAAAAGCTGATGGTGGCTTGGCTGTAGCTGCAGCACGGCAGATGGTCAGGTGTCATCAGATTTAAGATGCATTTTAGAGGCAGACCCTCTGGGAATTGCTGATGGTTTGAATGAAAGAATGAAGTAATAACAATCAGAGGCAGCAAAAGTGCCATGGGATGGAAGGAATAGTGATTCTATAGATACTCAAACGAGGAAGGAACAAAATGGCCTGGAGTGGTCCAGGAAGGCTTCACTGAGAGGGGGCTGCCCGGCTGGGCCTTACAGCCTACTAATTTTCATATAGGCGAGAAGGAAGAGGCCTGCGGCAGGAAGATGTCCTGGGTGAAGACTGGGGTGTTACCAGCCTGACCAGGTTCCAGGCACGTCAGGCTATTCATGGCAGCTGGAGACACACTATGAAAGTTATACACAAACTTAGTTCTTTACGTAATGGAGCTCCATTCAAGGTCTAAGAGCCTCTAAAAGCCTTTTCTTGCCAGCTTCTCTTGGTATAAGGCTGGCAAGTGTAAACCATAGAGACCTACCATGCCAGAGGCTCTCAGGGAGAATATGCAATGTGGGAAAATGCCCAGTCCTTGCTCAGGGGTTATGGTGCCACGTGGGTGGCACCTGGGGGAAGATGGTCAGGGGAGCAGAGAGGCCTGGCCCTCAGTGTGCACAACGAATTCATGGCCCTGCTATTGCATCCACACTACACATGGCAGGAGCCCTGCTACACCTGGGTCCTGGACTTCGGAAACAGTGCGTGGAATGGATACCAATTGGGATGGATAGTTCCCTGCTTGATTCAGAAACAGGCACTATGTAAGTGGGGTTTTCTAAAACATGTCTTCCGGAAGGCCAAGGGGAGAGTCAGGTGCCTGGAGAGAAAGCATTAGCATCCTCTTTGAGTGGGAGGGTAGAGGGATGCAGAGTTCAAGCCACTCATTCATTCATTTGCTGACATGTCTTATGTGCCAGGTGTGGCACTAGACATGCAGAACGAACAAGACAAAGCCACTGCCCAAAAGGACCTCACAGTCTAGTCAGGGACCCAGCTATGTAAACGGGGTGACACATGCCCACAGCAGAAGGCGAGTCAAGGACAACAGATCACAGCAAAGTCCCCAACAGGCAGCATCCCCAGGAAGCCACATACCTGTCTGTTTTCCTGATTTTTGCTTCTCTCTCTGTCTCCGGGTGATGCTATCTCTTAGGCGTTTAAGATTTTCCTGGAAAAAAATTCAGTTTGTTTTAAAAGTATGCATCAAAATTAAACTCTCCAGGCATTAAGAGTTTCTTTCTGATTTTATGCTGCTTGCAAGATACATCACGTTGCAATAACATCTCCAACATGCAAATGAGGCTGAGTGCATTTGCAATTGGCCCCCAGAGAAATCCAAGTACGCTCAGAAGTTGTGCCTAAATGGAAGACACTCTGTCCACAACACTGTGTCTTCCCTCTCCTCTGGTTCCCCGCTCCTTCCCAGCCTCATAACCCACTGCCCTCCTCCTCACACACCCCTTAGCCAAGCCAGTCTGTTAGCTGCTCACAAACACGCCCTGCATATTCCTGACTCTGAAACTGTGTTTTTACACCATTGTGACCTTGACCTTGAGGGAAATGCATTGCTCTCTGTGAGTCTGTTCCAGGCCTTCTCCCTAAAGCCTGCTCCAGTCCTCAGTGACTGTCCATGCCATCTGGCACTGGGCTATGTATGCTGCCTTGCTCTGTGTGTGTGTGTGTGTGTGTGTGTGCGCGCTGTCTCTTCAGAGTTACTGTGAACTCTTGAGGGGCAAGAGACCAGGTCTTGTACTTTTCTGTAATCCTGCAGTCTGGTCTATTACAGTCATTTGATAAATATTGAATAGACATGTGAGCGTCAAAATTTGTTGCTATTTTGGTCAATAAACAACTACCTCAAAGTGAAATGTCTGAGCATTCTAGGGAATACACCCCAGAGACTAACATCCCGACATCCAGAAGGTTCACATGAGGGAGCCATAGGAGGCCAGGCCAGACTGGAAAAGTTGTTTGGGTTGTGACTGTAGCTGAGAGCCCAAGCTTGGTCCAGGAAGCAGCAGGGAAACACAGGAAGTTGTGTGTGTGTATGTTTTAACTTGGGTGTTTTTATATCTATGACTTGTTTTTGTTCATTTAGTCATATTTCTTGGGAGCTGTCCAAGTTCTCTTTGAGTTCTAAAGCATGATAGTTCTGTGGGAGTCTTGCCACTACGAGTACAGAGAATGACACTGAAAAGAAAAAAGCTGAAAAGCAAAAGCATAGGGCGACACGCAGAGGGAAGTAGCAGCCACAGAATTAGGGTTTACAGTTGAGTCTTTGTTCCTGAAATCTAGCCGCACGACAACCAGGAAAGCCATCCAGCTCTCAGCCAGGGAGCCGTGTGGTTACAGACTAGAGGTGACAGGTACACCTCTGTGACACTCATAGAAACGTTCACAGGCCCAGCCACAGGCACTCAGTGACAGTCATACACAAGGCAGCTGTGGACCCAGCCCTCCACTGCTGTCTAGTAGAGAAACAACATGAAACAAATTCCATCCAGAGCCAGTTACCTGCTGGAAGCGAAAAGATTCAGACCGCCTTTTCTGGTTGAGCTGCCACTCTTTGAAGTGGAGCACGGCCTCGTCTACGTTGACAATGCCCAGCTTCACCTGCTCCTGGAGAGTAATAAGCTGCCGCTGGCCTGGCGTTTTCATCCCAGCAAAAGGGTCATAAATACTCGACTGGGGTCTGTCCCTCCATGGTCTGACGGGAGGCTCTGGAAAGGATGACAAAACTCAGCTTGACAGCTCGCACCTCCAAGGGGAGAGCCCACTGGATGAGTGGGGTTAACAAGGCTTGTCATGCGCTCAAGAGGACGTGTCTCAAAAGAGCAGTTACATGTGGAACCAAGAAGGGGAATCAGAGAGCAGACAAGGTCACAACATTTTAGGGCGATATGAAATCTGCGGATGAGTCAACAAAATCCCCCAAGCCTGAATATCTGAGAAGCCTGTAGACCAGCTTCTCAACCGAGGCACTACTGACATTTGGGACTGGGTACATCTTTGTTGTTTGGGGACTGTTGTTTGGGGCACCGTAGGATGGTTAGCCTCATCCCTGGCTAACCCACTAGATGCCAATAGCACCCCCTTCCTCAGTTGTGACAAACAAAAATGTCTCAGACATTGCCAAATGTCCTCTCGCTCTCCCTAGGCTGTGCCACTAAGTTCTGTGGAGAACAAGCTACTTGCAGAAGTGATGGTGCCACTGGGACATGTGAGGACAACTTAACATTTTACTGTTCAATTCATGTAGTGTTATCTTCGATTTTACATTTCTCCAGCAGGACCCAATTTGGGCATTGCGATTCAGGGAGATGGCAAAAAGGAAAAAAGAGAGATGGCTTCACCAGTGGGTACTGAAAAAGCCTCAAACAAGTTGATCTATGATTCTTCCCAACTCATCTGTCTACACACACTCACCTTTCTCCCAGGTTTACTCTCTTCAAGTCCGCTTTTAATTGTATTGAGAGACGGAGTATGGGGACAAAACAAGGTGTACAAGCCAACTAATTCCAACCGCCTACTACCAAAGTCCTTAGGGATGGCTTCGAACGCTTCGATGGTGGCCTAGCTCCTTTGCAAAAGAATCTTCAGTGGGCTAATACTGAATGCCTCTGTTTAGCACAAGGAAATTAATCAGAAAAGAGCACCTGTCTCCTCAAACTTCCTTAAGAAGTCTTTTGGAAAAAAAAAGAAGTACCCAGTGGCAAACAAAACATCTCTTGAATAAGATTTGAGTTAATATATACTTTAGGACAGATAAGGTAAGTAAATAGCATGGTGAGACTGTACCATTAGGTAAAGACTGGATGCTGGGTTGGCCACTTTCATCCTGTTGAGATTGACTTGAATGCTTAGATTGTGCTTTTGTCTGCTGTTGCAGACACTTTCTAGTGCATTAATGCCCTTGGCGTGATCAATTTGTACAATATTCAATCTCCTCTCCTCTCCCTTTTTCATCAGTACAGGATTCTCACACAGCTCCAGCCAAGGTTATCTCTTGGACCTCTCTGTTTTTTTCAGTGCTAAGGAGTTGTTGTTACATCTGAAATCACTGAAACATGAACACTTCTACCACCTGAAAGTTGAGGTCATACAAATACAAGCTGAGGACATCCGGCTTACCTTTCCTGATGTTTTCTGAGGAAACATAGAAATTCCCAGGCCGCTCTTGACTCTTTTCTGCAAAAACTGTGAAATAAAGAATATTCTAGGTAAAAGCCAAATCAGATTTCTTTCTAAAGGGCTTTGTAATATTTTATGCATTTACCAAAAAATTACCAAAATCTTGCACAAAATAACAATCATAATGATCTCACACATTGGACCACTGTATGCAGTTCTGTAAATCAAAACTCTAGCAGGAGCAACTAATGGGCAGAAGCTGCAGGAATTACGTGAAGACCCCAAACAGACAAGGTCTCAATCCCAGAAAGACAAAACAAGCCAGAGGACATGGTGGGCATTTATGAGATCATTAAAGCGAAGGGTGGTGTGAACGAGGACGTGGGCTGGATTCCTGAATATCTAAAGGTAGCTGTGGAACATCCTGAAGCTTGAGAATCAAAGGAAGTGCCACTTAACGTGTCAACAAGCGCCGTAAGACAGAACTCGGAGTGGTGGAATAGGTACAACGTGTGCATAGCTCCAAAGGCACTTAGATTAAGTCACTCATAAGTGACAGACCCATAAAGGCTAATAAGGAAAACTGGGAAGTGACAAATGTCCACTTAGTGGTAGGACTGCATCGTGGTTAAGGCTCCCTGGGTTCTGCACAAGACGCCCTGGATTCAAATCCTGGCTCTGCCACTTGTGAACCATAGGACCTTGAACATGAGGCTTGACCTCCCCTTGACTCACTTTTCCTATCTGTAGAATGAGGATGCTAATAGTATCTTCCTCATTGGGTTACTGTGGGGATTACATGAGTTAATACATAGAAAGCGCTTAGAATACTGTCTAGCACATGTTAGCTTTTACTATCATTAGTCACATCCAAACCTTGAGATTGATGCCACTCGGACAGCAATTCCGTGGCATGCTACTTACCACAAGTGATGCTGGTGCGGTGCTTTACAGTTTATAAAGGAGCTCCCCATCTGACTCTCACAGTAAGGCTCTGGCAGAGTATTGATATGTATATATACACACACATTGATGCGTGTATCATAATATACTATCTATATAGTACCCTGTTTCCCTGAAAATAAGACCTAGCTGGACCATCAGCTCTAATGCGTCTTTTGGAACAAAAATTTTTAATATAAGACCGGTCTTATATTATATTAAATAAGACCTGGTCTCATATTATGGCAAAATAAGAATGTGTGTGTGTGTGTGTGTGTGTGTGTGTGTGTTATTATTATGATACCCATTGTATAGATGAGGAAACTAAAACTAAAGAGGGTAAAGTGACTTACCCAATGTCCCATGCTGTACAGCTGAAAAATGTAAGAGCTAGGACATGGACCTAGGTGTTCAGGCCTCCAATCACTGCCCTTTCTGTCATCTTCTGCCTCTCTCCTTCCCATTGCCTCCCCACAGTTTCTTAGCAAGACCATCAGGACTTCTCAGGAATCACCTGTGTCCCTTTCCCAACTGCCTCCCCACAATGAGCTGTGCCATCAACACCCTCTCCTTCACCCCTCTGCCATTTAGGCATTACCGATATGTATTTGCATGCTTCTTCATTGGGGTTCCCTTAGAAGCAGACCTGGGGACCAGGACCCAAGTACATAGAGTCTACGTGGGAAGTGACGGAGGTGATACAGGGAAGTGGATAAAGCAGTAAATGGTGGGTTATCCAGTAGGTTACCACAGTGGGCAGGCTGGGGAGTTCCGGAAAGCAATATAGAAGACATACCCCAGAATTTTCCCAGGGGAGGGGCAAGTAAGCTGGGACACTCATCCACCAACCCTCATCAGTCATTGGTTGAGGGCTGTGACCAGGAGTGTTAACCCCCCAACTCTTCCAGTCTGTCATGAAGGAGGGGAGAGGTGGCTTTAGCTCCCAAAGAAAGCCATCAGGCTAAGAGACACAGGTCCTGACAGGCAGGGTCCAGCCAATGGGCACAGAAACGTAAAGAGGTAGGAGGATGTGGGCAGGGCACCAACAGTATCCGCTACACACGCCAAAGGAGCGCTACCCAAGCAGATGGCAAGCCAGGAGCCTGACAGCACGTAGCAATGCAAAATTCCCCTCAACTGTATTTCTGCCCAATCTAGGGTTGCCGGTTTAACCAAACCAAGGCCAGAAAGAGAGTGTAATACTTGGGACATACAATAAAAAATTAGTTGCTGTTTGTCTAAAATTCATACTTAACTTGAGTATCCTTTACTTCATCTGAAGGCTCCAGCCCAATTACCTGGGGCTGTCCCTCCCCCATTTTATGATCTCTTTTTGCCACACCTTCCACAACCTGCTTATACTATTAAAAAAGGAAAGAAGGTCAGGCACACAGATCTGGCCATTCTTGTACTCTTACAGTACTTGTAAGCATATTAATACAATCAAGTCCCGAAAGATGGTGAAACTGACAACACTATCAGTATCTAATTGATGTCCCAGGGACCATTATGAAGAAGTCAAAACCCAATTCTCACCAATTTTTATTAACGTAGGTACATAGACAGCCTAGCATAGTGGCTAAAAGCCAGGGTTGTGAAGTCAGACTCCCTGAGTTCTAATCCTAGCTGTGCTATATGGTAACCAAGTGATCTCTTTAAACCTCCATTTTCCTCATCTGTATAATGGGGATGATAATGGTCCTTACCTAATAGATTATTGTAAAAATTAAATATGTTCCAGATAGGGCACTACTGGTATATTTCAATAAATGTTCGCTATTAAAAATTAATAATAAGAAGAAGAGTTTCAGGAGATAAAAATTTAGCAGGATTTTTGGCATTCTGGAGGAGAGGGAAATCTTGTTTACCTCTGTCTTCATGCCGCATAGGAATGCCGCCAGGCAGGCCAGAACTGAATCTGATCACTGCTCCTCATCTAGCTTCAAAATCTGCCCCAAGCTCTGACTGTTTCCTAGGGTTGGCTGGAGACCATTCAGAAAGCGACAGTCTCTGAGTGATGGTTCAGAAGCTGGAGGACCCAGGGAATTCCTTCTGAGAAGCTCTGAGGACCCCGCTGGGCATCATTCCCTGCCATACTTGCCTTTAGAAATGTATGGTTCATTGTCAGGCAACTGGTGAGCGCCAGGAGCACTGGCCTCTGGCCTGGGCACTGGGACAGGGGGCCTGTTGGCCAAGTCTATGGAAAAGGCCTCGTCGTCATCCACTGTGTGATAAACATCATCCGGATCAAGGGAGTGAAGCTCCTTCTCCAAACTGGCCAATCCCACGTTGTTGCCTAGAAACACAGCCAAAGGTGACTGAAAGTGGTGGCTGGGAACCCTATGCAAAGCAACTGAGAACACTGATGTCACCTTCCTGTGCCCCCATCAGTGCAGCAAAAGGGAGTGAGCACGAGGCTCCATCATCTCAGTTTTACTGCTGGGATTCAGGTATTCACCCCATTAGACGTGGAACCACCCCCCGGGGCCTGGGCAGCAGTGTGAGGGTGGCCCAGAGTCCTCCCCACCAACAGACCCTCGTCCTCAGCATCAAAGTGACTACAGCAAACCCAAACCCTTGCTGCGAACTTCCTTTGTGCCGGCGCTGTGTCAAGTGTATTACCCACGTTATCTCCTTTAATTGTATAACAACGCTGTAGAGTAACTACAACCTTTATTCTCATTTTGCAAATAAAGAAACTGGGGACTTGGAAATATAAATAACTTGCCCAGAGTCACTTAGAACCAGACTGGCACCCAAGAAAGCTGGCTCCAGAGGTTGTGCTCTTAACCAGCACATTATACGTCTTCTTTTGCAACCTTTGTTCCTACTCTGTTCCCCACCGACCAGAAAGATTTAGACCTGAAGCTTACCTCCCACCCTCTGCCCCTGGAGTCCCACAGCCTTCAGGTTTTCTCTGCCTCCTTCCTGGTGACAGGCTGAAATGCTCTGTGCTGCGACCCAAGCAGTGTCCTCTTGGCTTGGGGACTCTCAGTAGGCTTGGTTTTGTATGACATCCGCCCCTCATACATGAGAGCTATGTGACCTCGGGCATGTTATATAACCTCTCTGAGCCTGATTTCCCTCTGAGAGCTACTCACAGGAGTACTGTGAGAAAGGCACCCAGTTCAATGCCTGCACATAGTAGGTGCTTTCCTTTCCCTTCTCCTTAGCATCATTCAGTCAACACATCTTTATTATATACCTGTTTGAGATACAGGAATAATTAAAGCTTGGACCTTCCTCCTACGGGATTTCCAATCCAGTATTTATCAGGAATTTTTTTCGTTGTATCTTCTAAGCTGTGGTGAGACTGCTCTTGGCTTCCCCGTGTCCTGTGTCCAGAGGACTCACCAGGCAGGTCCCAACATATCAGAACATTCTCAGTCCCAAGGCTCCGCCCTCAGGAAGTTTCCAATTAATGGAAAAGCCCTCATCTATTTACCTTTGAACATCTTGTACAAAGGCATGACAAAGTTCTGGTGAGGCTTGTCTGATGCTAACAGAATGAAGTGTCCTGGGAGAGCTGCCTGCTACCTACAGGGTGACTGATTCCCACAGTGCCTGTGCCTCGTGCACCTAAGTACTTAATTCTGCCCTTATAGTGTGAAAGTGGTCATAGACAATACTAAATGAATGGGGGTGGCGTGTTCCAATAAAACTTTACTTACAAAAACAGGCAGCTGGCCAGGCTGTAGTTTGTCTACCATTGCTTACAACTTTTCTTTGCTCTTCACTGTCGAAACTACTTTTCCCATCCTGAGTCCTATCCCCTTAGCACCCTCCTTTCTATACCTATTTGATCAACAGACGCTACCATGAATTACAAATGACTGGACAGTTACGGAATTACCCATACATTTTAACAACTTCCACCTTTGAAACCTTCAATAACAATAAGAAAAACAACAATAATAAATCTTTACTGCTGGTTAATGCCTGGCCCTGCTCTGAGGTCTAATGTACAGTAACTCATTTAATTCTCACAATATACGCGTACATCTCATTTTACAACTGAGGAAACTGAGACCCAGAGTTGAGAAATTTGCCCAAAGTTTTCCAGCTAACTGGGGCGGTAAGGGGTGGGGGGGTGAAATTGAGTACAGATAAGAGTCCATGTTCTTAGCCACTATGAAATATAGCGTCGATTAATAATAGTTGTGTAATATTCCCCTATATTCTCCTCCTTTACCAGAAAGTAAAGTCTCTTGAGGACATTGACTGTATCTTATTTTTCTTTGTGTCCCTGCAACCCAATATCCAGAATAGTGTTTTGCTCATAGTCAGTACTTAATAATAAATTTTGGTTAAATAAAAATAAACACATGCGTTTAAAGAGGTCTTGCTGAAGGTAACTTGTTTATGCAAATGAGTAGCTGCAGTGGTGGAAACTTCTGGATTCCCTGTAACAAGCTGATGGGGGAGCTTACGGGACTATACAGTACCTTCAATCACTATATCCCATGTACATGGCAGCCCACTCCTTGAGTGGAGAAACCCTCATATGGAACAAGGCAACGTCTCACATTTGTGTTTTTTCCCTCTTCCTGCTTCCCTGCTCACAGCTGCAACTTACCTTCTAAAAACTTGCGGATCATAGAGTCCTTAGTGGTCCTAGAGAAAGCGTCTCCAGGCATTGGGTTAGATGTACTGGCCTGAAGCATTTCAACATCTAGAAAGAAAAGGAGACTAAGAGGTTATAAGTTGTTCTTCCAAACAGGCAAGATTTTAGAGATAGACAAGTTTTGACAACCAAACGATGCAAGAATTCATTAATCCATTCATCTACCCATCAATGCATCCATGCATCCATCCACTCAGTAAGGATACCCAGTAAGTGTGGAGTACAAAGGAGAGCAACACTCACAACCCTCAGGTCCTTTCCTGGGCCACAGGACTCAAAAAGTATGAATGCAGTTTGAAGGTGAAGAGCATACAATCTGGCAAATTTGTACTCTTGAGAAATGTGATATTTAACTGGTCCCCAAAGATCAAAGTAGTAAGGAAACAGTATATTTGTGTATAATGATTAGATTCAAATCTTTTTTTCCCTCAAAGTATACTACTCAACTTCAAACTACATATTCTGCCTAAGCAAATGAGTCCCCAGTGATTGTGTGATACGACTTGGTGAATACAACCTCTTGATAATATCAAAGCTCTACTCTTAACACAAGGCTGATATTTTGTTCCCAAAACACGTATTTCAGAGTCATCAAGTAATGGGGCCCTGTTGGTTACTCGGGATTGAGTAGAATCTGCTGTGGTAATTGAATGGTTTTCACACACAGTTTTGGTCTCCATGGATTTGTGCTTAACAGTGAAAGCCAGCGGTCAAGGTGCTTCCTCCTTATATACAACTAATTACATGGGTGACCTAAAAATAGACTTCTTGTTATGTTTTTGAGATGGTACTAATTATGATTCTGAGATGGTACTATGTTGATAGAAGTGGCTCCAATACATTCTTTTAAATTGTTGCATCATGTGCCATTGTTTAAATTAACCACAATTTATCTATTGTTTTTTGATCCTGCTTCCAATTATTATTTTTTTGCTGTTATAAATAAACAATGTCACAGTTATATATTTTAAAATTAAGCCCATTCTTTCCAATTTAAATGAACATAACTAGACCTTTTGATATGGTGGTCCAGGAATGAGCCTGAGGGTTGTGAATGAGACATGAACTTTGGTATCTCAGTGACCTGGGTTCAAGTCCTGGCTCTGGCTCTTTCTAGCTCTGCATCCTTGGGCAAGTTATCTAATATTACTGAGCATCTAGATCTCCATCTGTAAAGTGGGGATAAATAAGTACCTACCTCACAGGAAGACTGTATGAGCCAACTGTGACAATGCTTATTATAAAATGCTTATCAACAGTGCCAGGCACTAAATATTAATGATTATCATTATCACTATATTGGGGTAACCTACATAGTATATTAGTTTTCTATTGCTGATGTAACAAATTACCACAAACTTGGTGGCTTAAAACAACATAAATTTATTATCTTATAGTTCTATAGTTCAGAAGTCTGAAATGGGTCTTACTGGGCTAAAACAAAGGTTTTGGCAGGACTACATTCCTTTCTGAGGGTGCTGGGGGAGGATCTGTCTTCTTGCCCTTTCCAGCTTCTAGAGGCCACCTTCATTCCTTGGTACTGGGGCCCTCTTCCTCCATCTTCACAGCCAGCAATGTTGGGCTGAAAGCTTGGCTGAACTGAGTTCTACTCATGGTGCCATCTCTGGTCTGTCCTCTGATTTCTTCTTCCATTTTTAAGGACTGTGATTATACCGGGCCCACCCCAATAATCCAGGATATTCCCCGTAAGGCCAGCTCATTAGCAACCTTAATTCCATCTACAACTTTAATTTCCCTTTGCCATGGAATCGAGCATATTCACAGATCAGGGACATTATTCTGCCTACCACGAGTGGGACCAAATATCAGTATCGTCAGCCTGCCATGAATTTCTTTCCTATCCTGGGCTGGTGAGGGGAGTAGGACGCAGGGATTAGGGCACACTCAACAAGCCCGTCATGTCTACGCAGGGACTCAGCAGTCCTGGCCTGACGTGGGGCTCTGGCCTCCACTGAGTCTCTGAATGTACTGCCTGAAATAAAGTTACCTAAGAATGATTTTCTTTCCACTTATATTTTAAATAAAATCACTGTTTTTGTACTGAATTGAACACAATCATCTCTGAATTAGACCAGGAACAGCGAGTACATTGGCCTCCATGTCCCTATTCCAAATCAAGGCAAACATCATCAATCCATCATGGCATTCTTTCTGGCTTCGGAATCCTTCTCAACGCAGCACCCTAAGCACTGGACACCAGCCAAGTGACACTGGCACATGAAACGATTTTTAAAATATTATTGCCACACTTATATTAGCAGTAAGTTCTAGGAGTGGCAGATACTACTTTTGTAATAATAAGGAAAAGAAAAATTCCCAATTGCTTGGAGTTAGTGAGGGATAAGACCCTCCCAGACTCTACATTTGACAACCTCATGTGTATGTACAACCCAGGCATAGAGTGAGTAACACACGAGTGACTGAAATACACAGACAACTCTGGAGCTGAAGGGACAAAGGACACTCTGTGAAGGAAAGCAGAACAATAACCCTGGATGCTCAGGGTTTATACTTCAGATTCTTTCACCACCTGTCAGTTAAAAATAAACTGAAATGCACTGAAACCTGCTGGTCTAAGGAGAAAGTGCAAAGTTCTTTCAAAGGAGAGGAAAAGAAAAAAAACAAGGAGACTCTGAGGCCAGGCTTCTCTAGGAAGAGGCAGCTGCAGAGTTATACTACACCTTATTTAAGGAGTCAGTCAGAAAGAACCCATTTCTGGGAAGAAAGAAGTTTGAACAGATGAGAGAAAGCCCACGCAGGCACTTAATTAGGGAGTGAGTCAAGAGCAGTAATGAATTTGTGAAGAAGCCCATATGATACGCCCCGTGGGACATAAATCTAGATCACTTACTGTAGTGGAAACTCCATCCAGATTATGTGTTGTTAATTTAATATAAAACCTAATCTGAGTACATAATACAGTAAAATGTCAGATACTGAGAGACTATTCTTCTGCAAAGGCTTTCAAACCCTGAAAGCAGGCCAAAAGAGTTTTTTTCCAGCAAGTATATTTGTGGCCAAAAGAGAGCCTCAGAGCCAGAAGCAGCATGACCAGACCTTTGAAGGTAACCTGAAACCTGATTCGTTCTACTTGCACTCCGGCGGGACGGATGCTTTGATTGACCATGTCAATGAGAACGTCCAACCTTCCATACCCTAATGGAGAAGTGATGGGAAGGAGAGAGAGATGGAGAGAAAAGGAGTGAGAGTCACACACATGCAGAACGAGAGAGACAGAAAGAGGGAGGAGGCGTGGGGAGCTGGGGTAACGGAGAGACAGAGAGAGAGAAAAAAACAGACAAAAAGAAGCAGAGACAGAGACAGAAAGAATGGCAGTCTGAAATGAGAGGGTCTATAGACTCATTGGCAATGAAAAAGAAGGGGCTACCAACGAAAGGGTTAGGAGAAGCAACAAGTTTTGTGGATTTCTTATGCAGACAACAAACACCTCAATACGGTACCCCTGGCAAGCACACACAGACCCTCTGCCCTGTAGAAATCAGTCTATGGGATGAGTTCATGGTGGGGTACCATGACTTGCTAAGTCACACACTCCCCCACCCCCATTCTCCCCATCTGTAGCTGCCACAACATCCTTTCCTTCATGGCACTGTCACGGTTTGTAGTTATATATTCAGCTAGTATTTTTGTGTAACATCCAGCTCTACTTCTAGAAGAGAAGCTCTGGAAGGCAGGGATCATGCTGGCTTGTTTGCTGACTCTTGGTCACCTGGCACATGACTTAAACACACGAGGAATTCGATAAATATTGTTGAATGAATATGTGAATAAACAAATTAATGCAGAACAAACAAGTAAATACATGGTATGGCGGTGTTTGGGTCTTGTGAAAGAATCTGGGCATTTCTCAAGCTGAGAGAAAAGAAGGGCAACTCAGGCAGCAGAAGCAACACAAGCAAATGTACGGAGACATGAAAGAAAAGGCAGCTTGGAGCAACAGGGAGCTAGTACCACCCTGAGATGTCCCACACTCCGTCGGGGACATCTACTAGATGTCTCACTACCACCTCCCGGGAAAGTGAAGTCTTTGCACTGGAACATCAACAAACTGCTCTACATCACAAAATCGAGGACCGCTCCTTATTTTCTGGCACTCTGAAATTCAAAAAACAGTGGAACACCTATTGTGTACAGCACTGTGGATGGGCCATGCCTCCTGAGGCAGGAGGAGGTTACCTGAGAAACGTGTACATGAGCAGAGTGCATAGTGATTTGCGTGCAGCGCCCCAAGAAAAGTGTGACCCACAGCTGTGCAGGTCCAGAGGGGAGCAAGACTGCTGTTCGTGGTGGGGATTTTATCTTGTTTACTTTAAAACATTCCATCCAACATGCTTTCATAAGTGCCTATGTCCCCAACACAGTTCTGGTACATCTGGTGGGACAAAAAGCAATAGAGGTCAGGAAGTGCCCTGAGCCTTCCTTCACCCCGCTGGGTCAGTTTCAGCCCTGGACACGACAGGAACAGCCCTGCCTAAGAACGAGTTCCTTGCTGGTAAGACCTCATGCCTTCCACCCTGCCCCACTGCCCCTAAAGCATTTCTTGGCTCTATTACCTAGAGTCTTCCCAAGATGGGAAGCAGAAGGATGGCTGAGACTCAGTGGCCATAGGGAGGGACACTCTTGACAGAAAAGGGTGCAGACAGGGAAGGCAGCATGTTCCAGAAGCAAATCAGTCACTTGACAATTTTGCTTACAAATGCTCCTTCAGCTACGCTCAAACCTGACATGGCTGGGCTGCAAGGCCCTTTACTGTGCCCAATTGTGCCCCCAGCTCTGAAGCAATCCAGCTCGCAGAAAGGGGCTGAATCAGAGAGCTCAGTGAAGAAAACACTGCTGGAGATGATGTGTTACAAAGACACCAGTTACCAAGGAGGTTGCTAAGATCTAAGTCAGTTCTCCGCCATATACAAACTTGAGCCACGGAACCAGGTGGGGGGAGCAGGGATGCAATAGAGAAATTCAAGGCAGGAGTCATCTGAAGCAGAGCAGCCTTTGGTCTGGCATGGATTAGTGACTCACGTGAGTTTACAGTTTCTAGTAGGAGATATTACACTTTTCTCCTTTTGCTTCTTTCTCCTATGGAAGACAAACCTCCGAGATATTTAAGCAAAGATAAATCCACAAGCAGATTACGTTGGAAACAGCCAGAGAAGGACCTCCCAGAAATGGCTCCTGAGGCCTCAGCACCCAGAGCCTCAGGGAAGTGACCAGTTCCTAGGTGAGGTTTTCCACATAAAATATATTACCTAAGTCAGAGAACCACTAGGTCCACTGTATCATTCTCTGAACGCAAGGTCAGGGGTACAAGAACTAAATGAGAAAAAGATCAGAAGATTGTGAAAACACCCAAAGAGAGGTGTGCCTTGAGTTTTATTTACTGTTTGCATAAGCCTTAATAAAGACATTTATTTCTTATATAGTAAGGTGAGGACGGTGATGGTTTAAATGTGTGGGATCTTGAACAAAAAATTCTCAAGAAAATTGGAAGCAAAGTTGAAAGTCTGATAACAAAGGCCTGTAGTTACCACCTGATGGCAGCATTATCTAAACTGAAGACCAAGCGTGTGAGGGCTGTGTGTGCGTGTGCGTGTGCATGTGTGTGTCTGTGGTTTTGGATGTGCATTCACACCAGTTCAGAAAAAAAACCTTGGAATGGAATCATAAACTCTCAAGGTCAGAACCCAATGCTGCTTGCAAGCCTCCCATCATTCAACACTGGGAATTTCCGTGACAACCTTCCTACTTAGTGGTTGTCTCAGATTCCCTTTGGAGAAGGCAGCCTCGTTACTCTCCCTTATTCAAACTCAAGTCAGAAAGAGGCAGATTTGTCCCAACACGATTAGGTGACCTCCAAAGCAGTGGTAAGAAGCTGACCTAAAGCGTGCACTCCATGTTTGTCCTGAGAGCAAGTGAATGAAATGAGTGGGTGAGTGAACACGATATACCTTCATATGTTTACTTTCAGCCCCTGGAGTTGAATGCTGACAAAGGTGGCACTGATAAATTCAGCTACTTAGACATTTAGAAATACTTCCTGTCTAAGTGTCCATCCTAGGACTGGCAAACGCAGACCCCAGAAGAAGGGCAGGCTAGGAGAGTCTTTGTCACAGTGGGGGAGCACACAGACTTGTCCCCTGAGAACCTGCAGGCCCAGATTCCTGACCCAGTTCTCCCTCGATGGGACTTAAATAAGTTACTGAATCTTGGAGCCTTGGTTCTCTCCCCTGTAAAATATAGACGATTCTATCTACCAAGCCCAAGGACGATCAGAGGAGATAATAGATGTCAAAAGTATCTGCTGACGTGAAACAACTGGCAGATGTCCCAAGTTACTAATGTGTTGGGTCATGTTGAAAATATGGATCCTAGATTTGTCAGTTTGTCCTCCTTATTTATGAATTAAGCTGCCTTCTCCGCTAGAGAGTCGTTGGCAGTAAAACGAATGGTTCTTCCCCAGGTACAAGTTGTTGCTTCTGGGCCAGTGGGTGAGTGGTCCTTCTTAAGATTAAACCACAGAGACGGAAACACACACCAAGTCATGCCTAGAATCGGAAAATTCAAAGTTTATATGATCTGGCAAATGAAAAATGCCCTGGGTTCTCGGTCCCCAACCCTAATAAAGCAGCCAAATTCTACAGCCTCTCCTTCAGTGGCCTTTTTCTAGTTCCATAGTAACCAGAATCCCCCTGACCCCAAATAACTTTACAAGTTGCCAACTGGCCACAAAGCAGGCCAGCTCCACGGCATTCCACCTCCTTGGGAAGTGCTGGAGAGGCTCACTGTTCCTGCTGTGAGGAGTAAAGGGATGGCTGCCTGTCACATTCCCCGAAGCTTTCTACTGATGTGGTGGGGGATTTCATATGGTGGAGCACTCAGGGGGACAGCAGGTGTTAAGGTTCGCTGTCAACTCTCTGCCAACAAAGTGGGGGATTCTTCAATTGTTCAATTGTCTCACAGTAAAGGTCACAAGGGCAGAATAATGACTGGTCTCTGGCTTCTCAAGTGGGTACCGGTTATTCTCCAAATGTTCTTCTGTGAAGGGATCTCTGTTCCAGATTGGAAAGGACTGTCTTGGCCCCCTTTTGTCTCCCCCAGTACCCAGGAGAGGCAAGTAGCTGAAACATGGTAGATGCTCCAGAAATGCTTATTGGGTACGAGGATGTGCAAGGGAAGGGGGCGCCAGAGGCTGTTATGTGAGCTAATATCTGGGCTGCAGAAAAAGGAAGTAGGGCCACCGCCGCTAAAACTGTTTTTCTGAAAGAAACCAGGACTAAACTTTGTGGTGCTAGATGGCAAGTTCTGGCACAGAATAAAGAATATAGTCCTAGAGACAGAGAGACCTGGGTTCAAATCTGAGCTCTATTACTTACTGGCTGTGAGACTTCAGGAAATTTGTGTAACCTCTTTGTGCCTCAGTTTTCTCATTTGTAAATTCCAGGTTAACAAAAGCATCCTTGTACAGTTGCTTTAAGGATTTAGTGAGACAGAGGCTTTGGACAGTGGGGATGACACCTTCTCTCCTCACCTCTCTGCGGGGTCACAGCTCTTTCAGGAAGAGCTTCCACCAGCACTTCCAGTCCTCCCCGTTAGGTGCTGGACGAGAGCTTCTACCGCATTCCCTTTTTCCGCGTTCCCTCAAAGGAGCAGCCGATCTGACTGGCAAGCACCTAACAACCACTGGACCACACCTTTCAGGTGTTGGGGTTGCAGTGTCAAAGGTGCTGCTGGTGTCAGGGCACCTCTGGCACCCTGACGTGCCCACACTTCCTGTTCCAAGGCACCCCCCTCAGTGTCTGCTTTTCCATTCATGGGTAGGAAAATCAGGCCCACCTCCCTGGGGGCCCAGGGCCCTGCTGTCTTCTTCTCGGGCTGCAAGTTGGCAATACTCAATCTAGTCCATTCCAGAAAGCCCTCCATCAATAAAGCTGATAATGTTGATAGGTACTCTGCCTCGTCTTTCTTGAATCTATTAATTAGATCAGAGGGAAGGAGAGCTAAGTCCTAGGCAGTTTCAGAGAGCTTAGCATTTAATAGTAAATGCTGGTAACATGTCGAGAAGGCTCTTAGAGGGCCGACTGTGTGGTCCTCCAGCTCCAACCTTGATACGTGCACTTGAAATATAACAGAACTTTGGCCAGTGGCTCTCAAGGGGAGCAGCACTGCCCTCTAGGGGGAGGTTGGAAAATCTATGAGAGTGTTTTGGGTTGTCACCCTGATGGACGGACACTACTGGCATGGAGCAGGACAAGGGAGAAAGATGCTCGACACCCTGCAATGTGTCCGACAGCCCTGCACAATGAAGAGGGTAGCCATGTCTCTCATGGCTTTTAAATATTTCCTTAGGCATACATATAGATAAAAAACCGCTTATGATACAAATTTACACATATGTGTGTTTGTACATCTCTGGGTATATGTATAGGTATGTGTGTATATTTTTTCATTTAATATCAGAAGGTACAAAGAAAAATATGGACAAATCACCAAACTATTACAACTGCTATATTGGTTGCATGAGTCATGTGGACTTTTAATTACTCAATTATGTATTTCCATTTTGTTTCAAGTTTTTGTAAGAATGTATTGCTTTTGCAATTGGAAAAAAATATATAACCAAAAATGAGTAAAATTTGTTATGCCATTTACAAGAAAAATCATGTCCTGGAAATATGATATTTTAGAAATAAGTTTATTCTATATTAATCCAATAAAATCAGGTTACTATTTTTTTTTATAAAAAAAAACACCTGCTTATAATTTTCTGAGCCTAGAAACTAAACGAATTCATATATAAACACAATTCATATTTTTGCATGGTTTTAATATACACTGAATTTTCCAGTTCAATTACTATGAAAATAGAGAGGAGAGTGTAAAGAATTGTTCACCATTTAGGAAAATCCAGGCACTGATGCCAACGTTATTGGTGGGACCCAAGTCCCCAGTCCAACAGATATGTCTCAGTCAGCATTTGAGGCCACGACATTGGCAGTGATTCTGTGTGCAGGTGTCTGCATCTAACTATTGCATTGTGTCCTCATGTGCAGGCCTGGCTGAAAACTTCCTCTCCTCTTTTTTATGTTAGTTCTCTTTTACATTTATAGTTCTCTTTTATACTTTAGTTAGGGTGTATATTTGATTTCTAAAAATGTCAGCTGTAGGTAGGTTAGATTACATATAAATCTCACGATCAGCATAGGAAGGGTAGCATGGCAAACCGTTTGCTACAAAAAAAAACAACACAAAGGCCTATTGGGACTGACAAGGTTGAAAACCACTGATTTCATTTCTCGGATAACAAGGCAATGTCTTCATCAGCTCTGAATTCCAGGCCGTTGCTGAAACTTTCCAGTCACATAGTAATCACAGCAGAGGAAGTTTGGAGAAGGATTCTGCTTGTCACAGCACATGATGACAGATCTAACTTTGTGTAAAACAGGATCTTCACTTCTCAGGGGCAATGTGGGGTTAAGTGGGGACTTCCCCTACTCCTTCCCCATCCCCTGCCATATACCAGAATAAGGAAAGCTGTCAGCAAAACGATGAAACAGAACTGGGCTGTGCTACTTACACAGGTCTTCCGTGGCAGCTGGGGCGAAGGCAGCCATGGACTCGTACAGCTCCTCGTCACAACCAGGGTTGAGGGAGCATTTCATGAGCAGGTCTGTGGAAAGGTGGGCCATGGACTCATACACAGCATCAGCCTCCTCCCCTTGCATCAGTTCCTCTTTAATGTGACTCTTCAGCATGTCCACAGTTTCCTGAAAGAGACATAGGCACACTGAGACACCCTGGCTTTCTGGGCAGAGCTGGGCCCCTGAATGGGCCTGTGACAGGCAAAGTAAAGGTTCTCTCTGTGTGTACATCTATATTTATTTCCCACCAGACTGAAAGCTCCTTGAGGCCAGGCTTCAAGTCTCTTTGTGTTTGTTTTATGTTTTGTGTTTCTTACCCGAACACTAAGCAAAGTCATACACTAGATAAACATCCAATTACCAGAAGACACAAATTTTCACCTTTCTTTTTCTTCCCCCCTTTCTTCCGCCTCTCCACCCCCTGTCACCCTCCATCCCTCACTCCGGTTCAAGCCATTATTTCTCAGTCTAGCTGTGTAGGACTCCCTGGCCCATGCTGGTATTAGGAGCCTTGCGCTCCACCCCCCAACACCCCCGCTGACAACCTCAGCATTAGGAGCACGGCGCTCCAACCACCTGAACCACCGGGCCGGCCAAATTTTCACCTTTCTCACGAGCACTTATTATGTGTCAGGTACGATGCTAGGTATTTGCCTATACCTAGCAATTATTGTCATTGTTTGCACCAGTGCTTAAGAAAGGTATAATAGTCTCTAGTTCACAGATGAGAAAACCAAAGCTCAGGAAAACCTAGCACCTTACTCAAAGGACTGCAATCCTGGCTTCTGACCTTTCCATCATACCCTAATGGTTCCTCAAAAGGGAGGAAATGCACGAGGGTATAACCCTTACTGACTAGCCACATGGAAATTCAAATGGGATCAACAGGGCTGTAGCTAAGGTGTTTTTGATTATGTGTAGTCAGAGGTCCCTCAGGAACCTGATTCACTAGGCCTCGTCCTTCCAGCAGGCGGCTCCAAAGTGCCTGACAGTGCACTTCACCAAAGTACACAAAGTGCATCCCTCGTTTTTATGTCCTGTGTAATCAAGGAGAGATGATCTTGGATGAAATGCCCCGAAGTCAGGCCAGCTGCCCTCTGTCATTCTGCCTCCAGGTGGTTGGGAAACCAGAGAGCTGGCTTCTCAAAAACCTCTGCACAACTTTTCCTGGTGAGAAATTTTGGTGTTTCACAATCCTGATTTCAGCATCAACCCACAAAAAATACTCATTTTCATCATCACTACCCTGAGAGAGCTAATCTACCATTGACAGTCTATGTTGGTTTCCTGATAAGACCCAAGGAGTGAACCAGGTGGCAGCTGTGAAATGCTGGAGATTCAACGACTGGCATTTGGTTTTGATGTCGCGGAAAGAGGAAATGGGACATTTCTTAGAGGTCATAAACAACACGTAGGAACAACCTTTTGGTAGCAACGCTAACGATGCATTGGTTGAAAGTGACTACAGTTGGAGGACAAAGATGATATGAGAAATGTGAATCAGATTAACTTCAGTACAAGCTGAAAGTGTATCTTGAAACCTCCCTGCTGCGTAGAGTAAGCAGGATAACAAACCCCAGCTTTTGTATCAAACCAGGTTCAAATCCTATCTCTGCCCTTACTAGTGTGTGACCCTAGGCACAGGTACTCTGCCTTTCAAAGCCCCTTTCCTCATTTATTAAAGGGAGATAATAATACTGTCAACTTCAAAGGATTGTGGTGAGGATGAAATAGGATCATGCATTTGCCAATTAAATAAATTCAATAGATAGCAGTTATTAACATGAACACTGTGTTGTCCTTTATAAAAACTATTGGCATGGAAATGAAACAGTGCCTTTTATACTTTTGTGACTTCAAAGTAAAGCTGAGTAAATACTCCCAGACTGTGAGCACTTTATAACTTCATTTATGTCTATGATGCCCAAATCATTGGCACTTGGGCTATTCTATTCATTCAATATACTTAATCACCCCAAAACTTTGGGAAGCCCCCTCTATATGCCTCGTGAGTCATTGCCGTGTAGCTTGTCAAATACAGAACAGACAGTTAGATTTCTGGGGTGGTGTCAGGATCATTCCTGTCTGGAGGTAGAGAGCAAGACTCAATTCTGTTTACTGTTTCTTTTGAGGTCACAGCCCCATACGAGAGGCCAAGCTATTCCCACGTCCTTGCTGTAAATCGTGACAATGGAGGAAAACCCGAAAAGGGTAGAGTCAGGAAGGGCAGCTGCTGCCAAAAAAATGGAAGCAATACTGGGGTGACTCCAAAGTCTAGGCATAAGATGAGATTACACTCAAAGAAGGACCCAGAAGTCAATGATCAAGGAGAATCTGGTCCAAAACCAAGTGAGCAGATAAACTGGGAATATCTACGCTAAGACAGGCAGACTCAGAAAGAAGCTGTCAGCAGAAGATGAGGCCTCACAGTTGGGCTTCCTGAAACCTCAGGTGCAAAGTTTTATAGTGTCTCTGCTAAGGAAAGAAACAATCCTAACACAGTTCACCTGGGCTTGATGGTGGGTGAGGCCACTGGGAGCACCCCACCAAGATGACTTGGAAGTGGACGGGGAGGTGACTGAGGAAGAGGAATCAGCACCAAATCTTCAGCAGATTCATTCCATAAATGTTTCCGTAAATTCTCTGAAGGTGGACCTCAGTTTTTTACCTACATTATTTCCTTTTCTCCTCAAAAGAACCCTATGAGTATACTGTTATCTTCCTTCTACATATTAGGAAACAGAGAGAGAGGACACATGATTTGTCCAAAGCCACGTGGCTGACGAATGTTGCTACAGGAACTTGGACCCAGGTCCATGTGACTCCAGAGCTGGTTTCTTAAGCCCACATGTATTGCCCCTGCCGGAAGAGGCACAGGAGGACATGCTAGAGATGACACCTGACCACGTCTTTGGTGAAAAGGAAGCCCTAGGACCACGTAGTGCTTTTCCAGTCCGGGGCCTCTCCCACCTTGACCTTACCACATACTCATCGATGAACTGCCGCAGGTCCCTGAAGCCATGTTTCTCGGCGATGGTGTTGGGGTAGTGTCCGTGCTTGTTGGCTACGCTGTATGCTTGCAGGGCTCCCGGGCAGGTGAGCAACAAGGCGGTGAGATTCTTCAGTCCATACTTCGCAGCAAAATGTAACAAGGTGGGCAGCTCTTCATCCCTCTGATCTGAAAAATTGTCAATGAAAACTTCATGGACAGATAAAAGGGGAGGCAGAGTGGGCACCCCATTCTGGGAGACAAAGCTGACAAGCCTAACATTGCATCCAGCAGGCACTTGATCATTACTTCTTGTTGATGGACCTAACATCTGACAGCTTCCTTCAAGGAACTACTGAAGATTATACCCTCAGATGACAGAAGAAATAATACTCGTATGTTAATTATTAGCAAATCTAATAATTAATATCCTACCTTCTTTCTCTAAAAGAAACAGAGACTCCTAAGAAAGAATAGATTCATCATGTGCAGATTTTTTAAAGGCTTAAATAGCAGCCACAAAGTGCAACAGGAATCATGTTTTGACCTTCTCTGCAAATTTCAGGGTACTTTCAAGCAATTGTTTTGTGCTGACTGAAAGAAAGAAGTCCATTTTCTTAGTTCTTATTCCCAATTTCATAAAGCATGTCAAGTAACTCTGACTATGTTACTTAGTCTTTCCCCCAAGCCTTAGTTTTGAAATAGAAAATATTTCCAGACTATCTCAAAGGGACCTGGGAGGATTAATATGATGGTGTTCAGTAAGTTCCTTGTTTAGAACAGGTTTTAAATGTTTGTATTAATGCAAGTGAACCCCAGGATGTCCATTAACCTCAGATTTCGTGGGAAACAAAGTACTCCTGAGAGTCACTGGATCCCCATGACCCCCTCCACCTACTAATATCCGAATACCATGTTTCCCCGAAAATAAGACCTAGCCGGACAATCAGCTCTAATGCGTCTTTTACAGCAAAAACTAATATAAGACCCAGTATTATACAATATTATATTAATTATATTATATTATAAAAACCAGGTCTTAAATTATAGTAAAATAAGACCAGGTTTTATTTTAATTTTTGCTCCAAAAGACACATTAGAGCCTATTGTCTGGCTAGGTCTTATTTTCGGGGAAATATGGTACAACAAGTTAAACTCAACCAAGAAAACAGACGTGTTTGTTGTGGAGGTGGCGGGGAAGGGCAAATCTTTTTTTGTTTTCATAAAAGTTGATTTCTAAACACAACTGTGACACCATATATATATATATATATATATATGTATCTATACATACACACACACACACATATATATATATATATATATAATATATATACACACACATATATCTATCTATCTATCTATCTATCTATCTATATATATATATAGAGAGAGATATATATATATATATTTTTTTTTTAATAAGACAAACCCAGCTTCTATTCACCAGGATATGATCC
This sequence comes from Rhinolophus sinicus, assembly GCF_036562045.2. NCBI lineage: Eukaryota > Metazoa > Chordata > Mammalia > Chiroptera > Rhinolophidae > Rhinolophus > Rhinolophus sinicus. The sequence continues at coordinate 26,562,763 of NC_133757.1, read as the reverse complement.
TTGGAATGAGAGATCTGAAAATGTCCCCAGAATCCCACACACTCCCTCCTAAGCCCCAAGTTTAAGAATAGAGAATATTAACACCTGCTGAAAGTAATGCAAGAACATTCCACAGTAGGGAAATGGGGAGAGGCAACAAGAGAATGGCCCAGGAGAAGGATGTGCAGGTAGCATAACTCATCCTATGGTTCTGTTAGGCTATGGAAGAATGGAACACAGGCAGAGGGTAAGAAGACGTGGGTCCCCTTGTGAAGTGCACCCACAGCATGAAGGAAGAGTGGTGTCCACAGAATACCAGGCATCCTGTCCAGTGCTCCAGGCACCATCCCCATGCAAGTGGTTCTCCCAGGTCCTGGCATGTTACACGTGCACACAAGACTACTCCTCCCTCATCAAACAAGTATTTGTTTCAAGAGCCTACAATGAGCCACCCAGGCACAGTCCCAGCCCTCACTGAGCTGACAGCCCAGCAAAGGAGACAGATACAGCTGAGCAGCACAAGGACAGTGGACAGCCAACATGCTGGGGGAGCCGCAGGATGTAGATGGAACCTTCTGAAGGTTCAAGAAGGTGTTCCTGAGGAAGTACAATCTAAGCTGTTGCAGGGAGGTAAAGAGAAATTAGCCAGGTGAATGGCAACCAAGAAGGGCAGGAAGAAGTGTATTCTCATGAGTCGAGATGACAAGAGGCAGGGCGGCATTTTCATTAGATGGAAGAAGTCCATACCTTCTGTGGAGCAGAGCACAAAAGCCAAGGGAGAGAGTGGAGAGAGACGAGATCAGAAATGCAGCAGGAGCCCATGGGAAGAACCTGCAAACAGGTTAAGGAGTTTGGACTTTATCTGGAAGGCAAGTGGGAACCACAAAGGGTTTTCAGTAAGGGGGTGATGAATTCAGATTTACAATGCAGAAGACTCTCTGGTTAGCCAGTGAAGAAGGACTCCTTCTCCAAGGGGGGGGCTGTAGAGCAGGAACCAGCAAACTGGAGTCAACCCAGTGTTGGTTTCCTCAGGTTTGACTGTTGACTTACTTGTCATCATATCTTCTTCTTCCAGCTGGTTGATTCCAAAGAGGTGCAGCCCACTTGCAGGGATGTTGTTCTTCAGGGACTCTGTTAGCAGTTTATCAAGGGTCTCTGTGTTGTAGGGCACAATTTTAAAGGCCTAAAGACAAAAGTGAAGGCAGTCAGATTTTAAATCCAGCTATCTCCCAAACAGCAGATTCAAGGCTGATGAACCATGAGCAGAAAATCCATCTCCAGAAAACTCAGGTTTCCTTTCTAACATCCTTACCTGACACATGAACTCCACAGGATTGGCAGCACTGGACAATAAACTCCCAATTTCTTCCATGTCAGTGTAATAGCTGATAGTGGTTTCGCACACCACTAAATCCCCGGAATATATCTTCAGAGAAACATTCCCAGATGAAAGGTCTGAACAGAAGAAAAGATACTATAAAAGTGCCCAGAAAGAATAAGGGTCCAGGGAAAGTGTTGATGGATTCATCTTAATGGCGAAGAAATTGGGGGCTGGAAGATAGATCTTGGAGGTGAGCGGGGATAAGGAAGTGAGGGCAAGGGCAGAAGTTCTAAAAAAACGAGCAGACTCACACATGACAGGACTCTGAGTCAGAGGAATTATCCTCACTGGATCGGAAACTTAATTTTCGAATGATTTTCATCTATTTGGTTCACTACTATAGGCCCAGTACCACAATAAGCAAGAAGAAGAGTTTAAATTAAAGCACTTTACACAAAGGCCAGTGGTTGCCAGAAGGTGGGAGGGATCTGGGCCGGTGGAACTCCGTACTTCCACCCACTGGGCCAGCAGAATTGATTCTCTGCTCTGCTATCATTACTATGAACCCTCCCTGCATGCTCTCTCTCTCTCTCTCTTCTGCACCACAGGAAGGGGTTTTGAGGGGGGAAGTAAAAAATTAAAAATACTCCAACCACAAAGATTTGATTCACAAAAGAGATAATGCGACAAGTAAAGAACATGAAAAAAATATTCACCCTCACTAGTAATAAAATAAACCACAAATTAAAACACACTATTTTTTAAAAACATCAAATTAGCAAAAAGTATTTAAAACGACAACACCTCATGCTGGTAATGGCATAGCAAATAAACTTGAGAGCAGTAATATTTCAGAAAGCAATTAAGCACTATTTCCCAGGATCCTTAACAATGCCCATTGTTTAAAGGTTTCCATCTTAAGGAATAATCCTAAATACAAAAGGAAAAAAATAACCTGCTAGGCATAATGATGCTCAATATATTATAATTAAAAATAAGAAGACAATAAGCAATCAGAAATTACATAAATATGCAACAATGAGGAAATGAAAAATTGAAAGATGACATTTCTTTTCAGTTGAGTATTATGCAGCTTTAAAAATTATGGTTGTAAGATACAAGTCCAACACAAGGAACTGGTTTTATAAATTATGGGACATCTGTCTATACAATGGATTATGTTACAACCATTTACTAGTATGGAAAAATACTCACAGGTATTTTCTAGGTAACAAAAGTGGACTAGGAGACAGTATGGTCATGTGTACAGATATGGAAAAATACAGAAACAAGTGATTTCCCATGGGGTCGGCATATGGGTAATTTACTATTTACTTTCCGTTATCGTTATTGTATTCTCAAGTTTTCTGTATTGAGCACACATTATTTTTTTTGCTATTAGATATGATTTTATATTAATTTCAGGTATACAGCATCACATTACCTTTATAATAGAAAAAAATGTGTTATAAAATGGCAAGTTTGTAAAGTCCAAGAAATACCATGTTTCCCCGAAAATAAAACCTAGCCAGACAATCAGCTCTAATGCGTCTTTTGGAGCAAAACTTAATATAAGACTGGGTCTTATATAATATAAAACCGGGTATAATATAATATGATATAATATAATACCAGGTCTTATATTAATTTTTGCTCCAAAAGACACATTAAAGTTGATTGTCTGACTAGGTCTTATTTTGGGGGAAACACGGTAGCATAGGGGAAAGGGATGGGGAAAGAATACATATAAGATTACATAAAGAAAACCAGAATATCAGGTAATAGATACTATCGAAACAACGATATTTCTAAAAATTGTGAACAAACCAAAAAGACTGAATGGTAGTCTGATGGCTTTTTCCTTACTTTTCTCTAATTTCAAAAGGATTTTAATACATTAACTTTATAATGATAAAAATGTTAATATAGCCATTCCTCCCCGCCCCCACCCCATGCCACATGTATGTTTCTGACACTTCCTTTTCTTTAAATGGAACATGACAACCAAACCCAAATTATGGCTGTCACTTTGCTCAGTTGTTAAATAACAATAGGACAAGTAAAAGCAAGCATGAGGGGGCCTCTTCCATAACATGATGCCTAATTTCTGGAGGTAAATGGCGCTACTTACTAGGAGCCTTCATGGAAATGGTGTACTCATTCTCCAGCTTGGCTTCCACCCTTATTGAGGGAGCGTCCTCAGGAGAAAATTCTGCTTCCGTCGTCACTCTCTCATCCAGTTTACATCTCAGAATGACGTAGACAGTGGTTTCTGCCTGGAACAGGAGACTAGTCATCATCCCCTCTCCCTCCTGGGCCCCCTATTAGGGTGCTGAGCCAGATGGTCTCCCAGCTCCCTTAGCCCCAATCCTACCCTGTTTCCCTGAAAATAAGACCTAGCTGGACCATCAGCTCTAACGCGTCTTTTGGAGCAAAAATTAATATAAGACCCAGTATTATATTATACCGGGTATTATATTATATTATACTGGGTATTATATTATATTATACCTGGTCTTATATATTATATAAGACTGAGTCTTATATTAAAATAAGACTGAGTCTTATATTAATTTTTGCTCCAAAAGACGCATTAGAACTGATGGTCCGGCTAGGTCTTATTTTCGGGGAAACACGGTATCTAGGGAGACTGTTCCAGAACAAGGTGGGGTCTGCAGTCCAGGGCTGGGCAGCCACTGTTGGCCATAGGTCCCAATGAAACAAGTTACAAAAACCAAGAGTGAACATTTATAAACCTTTATAGTAATTTGATGGAGTAATCTTATATATGTTGAACCTAATGGTAACAATTTTAAAATCCGGGGCTTGTATTTTGTGCCTTATTATTTCATTTTTATAGCATTTCTTTTCTTCTCCTTCTCTCTTTTTTTTTTTTTTTTTTTTTTTTGTATTTTATAAAAGCATTGGTCCATGGCAGAATTGGAAATTTAAAAAACAAAATACAGAGTAGTTTTTCACCATAGATAGTTGGAGAAGCACTGTTCTAGACTAGCCTTGCTACCAAAATGAGGCCAAGGGACCAGCAGCATTGGCTTCCCTGGAAGCTTGTTAGAAATGCAGATGCTCAGGCCCTTCCTGGGCCCACTGAACCAGCATCTGCACTTTTACCAAGATTCCCAGGTGACTCATATGCTGCTTACAATGTAAGAGGCATCAGCCTAGAGAAGCCCTCTTGTTCTACAACTTAGTGCTGTTCATGGATGGACAAAAATAACTTACTGGAGGATTAATTTTCCCAAGGTACTGAGCAACCCGAATGGCTATTTTGCCTTGGTTTAAGATCTCTTGCCAAGCCTGCCAAATGGAATTATCTTGTCCTCTGAAGACATTGAACTGGTAGGGATAGCCCTTCCCCCCAAAAAAAACCCCAAAAAACAAAAAATAACAAAATGGGGAAAAGAAAGATTTCTGGCCATAATGTTCATTCTAAGTTCATCCTAACTCCCCATGCGTTCATTCTAAGATTCTGCTATAAAGTCCTCAGAGTGCCCTACATTACAAGGGGTGTGATTTCACAACAGGTGAGGGAGCGGCGTGGTCCCGGCTCCTGGGGGCTGCTGAGCCTGACTGTGAATGTGTTTGTGGTTGACCTGACTTCTGCTGCAAGCCCAGCCCTTGTCCCAGGGAGCGTGGGAAGCCAGACAGAACGAGTGTGTCTCCCCTATTGTCAGTTAGGACTAACCCCAGCCCAGCTACCTCAGGACCCAGAGACCTAGAGTAGGCAACAAGGAGAATCCTGAATTAGTGGGAGCCAGGATGGGAGAAGGAACAACAGCTGGAGAATCAGGGAGGGATGTTAAAGGCATTGTTCTTTAGTTCCCACCCACAGGCATCCACCAGCCTGATCTCAGGGTGAGAGGGGCATGGGGAAGGCAGGAAGAATTATGAAGCGAACTGGGAGATGCAAGGCCCATATAAAGGGCTGCTCAGACCAGCCAGTCTTCTAAAGCCTGGTATCACCACATTCTGACTTAAAGAAAGCTGGAAACACAGATTTTCATGCCTGACTTTTAAAATACCGTGCAGTCCAAAACAAACATGTCTATGAGTTCAATCCAGCCCAAAGCAGCAGTTTGCAACCCTCACGTAAGAAGTCCTTGCCCAATGCCTCATGGACCCAAATTGCACGGGAAATCACTCACAAAGGCAAGGAAGCTAGTACTTCCCATTGCCACAGCTCTGTTGCCCTTTTGTCTCAGGAGCCCATGGTAGCAAACTTAACAAAGGGCTTGTAGCTATGGGGAAGCATTTTGCTGCTCTGAACTAGTATCACACACTGTTTGTCAGGAAAGGAGAAATCATGAAAAACTATCAACACTATGGTAGGATTCAAATGACAGTGGCCCATCAGTTGGCCATCACATTCAAATCAGCCTGAAAATGTTAGTCACATTATGCTTAGGCATTAATCTTACCCCTTTAGCAAGCAATACTGGCCAGCAAGTTTCAGCCAGCAAGCTCCGAAGCACTCATTTGGGCCATGCCAGGGGCCAGTGGATGGAGAAGGAAGCAAGCTCTCAAAATGCCCTACATCTCCTTGCTCCCAGCACCAGGCTGGCAGGAACAAAGCCAGGTCTCGAACTCCAGAGGTGGCATAAGTGTCTAGTAATGCTCATATCTGCTGGTCTCCCACATGTCCTAAGTTTTGGATCCATGAACTAAAAAGTCTTAGATTGATGACACATGCATTCCTAGGCTCGTCTCTCTTTGTCGAAGACCCAGGTCCTGGGGTTCCCAGGGCAGCTTATGTTCAGGGGAACCGCACAGGAAGTCTGGGATTACACTGAGGTGCAACAAGAGAACCCGTTCCCTTTATTCCAACAAACCCATCCACCGAAAAGCCTGAAAGCCTGTGTGCTGACGTGGACCCACCAGCCCCAGAAGTGCCTACCCCACAGCGAATGCGTTCCGGCTGCACCACCATGAGGTTCTCAGGTGAAGTCTTGGATGGCAACAGTGGCAGGCTCTGCTTCTTCAAGTAGGGAAGGACCTTTTCGTCCTCAGTCTCGGTGTCAGTGACTGAGTCGCAGCCAGAATCTATGGAACAGAGAACACCACTGAATGGGAACAGAAGGAAGGGGAATTGATGTGCATGTCCGACCCCATGAAAGCCCCAAACGTTACCAAATAGGAAACGGCTCTGAACGTTAAACAAATACAGGCTGAAGGGAGTAACTCAGGAAATCATGAAAGAGGATCTAATGGGGAAAAGTAAACCACCATGTGGGCCACAGGGTAGAGCCCAGGGTGGCAAGTAAAGCCCACAAGCCTGAGGTAGGCTGCTTTCTGAGGCTGACAAACCTACTCTCAATCAATAGGCTTCCAGAAGCTTTATATCCAGACTGCTTGCAGGGCTGGCTTTGGTGGTTGAGGGGAAAGGAAGGGTCTCCTCAAGTGGGGTCAAGAATGGGGGCTGTCCATTTGTAGGTCATCTTTTGAACTTCAAGCAAAACCTGTGGTGTCCAGAAAGCCATGATTACTCAGGGTCATGGCTAACCAATGTGCCCCTGCCAGAGCAACAGTGAAAATCAATCATTTTCAATGAATCTTAGATCAGTGGAACTGGGTTCCACATCAGTACCACAGCTACCGTTTCCCCAAAAGTAAGACCTAGCTGGACAATCGGCTCTAATGCTTCTTTTGGAGCAAAAATTAATATAAGACCCGGTATTATATTATATTATATTATATTAATTATATTATATTATATTATATTTATATAAGACCTGGTCTTATAGTAAAATAAGAAATAAGACCAGGTCTTATATTAATTTTTGCTCCGAAAGACACATTAGAGCTGATTGTCTGGCTAGGTCTTATTTTCGGGGAAACACGGTAACACCTCTACGGTGGAAAGATTAAAACATAAAAGATTCAGAGCAGGTGAGGAGGGGTGCGCAAATGTGTGGGCATGGCACAGAATGAGATGACGCTGAGATGGTGTAAGTGGAACATACCAGAACTCTAAGGCAAGGGCTCTTAGCCAGGGTCCGTCCATTGATAGGCTACTTGTATGCAAGATTCTGTGTGTGTGTGTGTGTGTGTGTCTGTGTGTGTGTTTGCCTATATTTTTTCCTGGAGATAGTACAAAGCTTTCATCAGATCCTCAAAGAGAGAAAAATGGTCAAGAATGGTTAAGAGGAGAGGGTAGGGTCATCGTCCCTTTCTTGGGCTTTTCTCATTCATAAACCACTTACGGAACCAGCTGAATACTTGTATGTTAGGCACTGAGAGGACGTGAGAATGAATCAGACATCGATCCCGCCTTCAGAGAGCCCACAATCTAAAACAGTGGCTGGGAGACAGTAAGGGTTACCTTGGCTGATTCTTGCAGGCTAGCCTCCTGGGGAAGGAGTTGGCCTCCTACACAGCTCGTGACAATCAGTCCTGATACAATGCTGGGGTGGCTGGTGGGTCGGGCCACGGATATGTCCCCCAAAGTAAGCTGTAACCACAGGCTTGCACCCTAGACCCTACTTCGTGCCAGGGGAGAGGCTGTGCTCCCACAACCATGAAGGCTGACATGGGGGAGCACAGCCAGGGGACAAGGTCCTAGGCAAGGACCTCCAGGACCTGCTCAGGCCAAGTGAAGGACTGAGGCTTCCAGACACACAGCTCAAAAGCCCCACAGCCTTGGACAGGGGAGCTGTCCTAGAGTCTGACACCTGTGCTAGTAGAGCCTATGCATGACCCCAGCGTGTGATGGACAGTGAGACACACGCTCTTGCGGCTCCTCCCGTCTCCATGATTTCTCTCAAGACGCGGTATTCCAGAAAGCCTGGCTCAGTGCATCCAAGTCTCTGATCTTGTTTGTACAACAGGAATCCAGGCAGAATTCAGTGCTAAGAGGTAGAGCAAAGGACCCTGGGAGTTCCAAGGAGGGTGATATTGTTTTTCACTAGGCCTCAGAGCCATCAATCTCTTATATCTGCCCTTCCCCTTCCCCTCCCCTCTCCACCCCTCTGCACCCCACCCCACCCCATCGCATACCATCCTACCCAATCCCCTCTCCCTCAGTGCTAATATCCACCTTCAAAGGCTAACTGCAGTAGTCTCCCCACCTCCCTGCTATTCAAGCCAAATTAATTAAAAGCTGCCATTTTTTTGCTGGATCTGCTTTTCCCCACACGCTCCTCTCCTTTATCGTTCACTTCTAAATGACTAGCAACTCCCACCCACCATAGATCCTGTAAAGGAAATAGCCAAAAAAGATCAGGAATAATTAATATTCTTCTTCTTAATAATTACATACTATCACGTCAAGCTTCAATTTTTTTTATTATTAGATGCCTGGAAGTCCTTTTTTTTTTTTTTTTTTCTTCCCATTTCAGAGGTTCTTCCTGGAGGAGAAAGGTAGCAACCGGATTTTGATTAATTGTTCACCAGCTTGGCATAAATGAGACTGAGCCTAACAGTGCGGCACTTGGCGTTCAGCTGGGCCGTATGGACAACCCCTTTCAGTAGCTCTATTTCTTAAGTCACTTTACATAGCCATCAGCAGCTAATTCATTTCGGGAAGCCAGGCAGGATGCCACTCATTCTGCAGGGTGATTCTAGTGGCACTGACTGACAACCAACTGTACCACCTAAGTTTCTTCCAGCAACAGTGGCCTTTTCCACAGTACGCTATAGACTGGGCCAAGGTCTAGCTCCTTCGGCAGTCCCAAGTTTCCATGAAGGAAAGGCCAACCCAGACATAAGCACCACTGAAACCCATCTGACAGAGCGAGGTGACCCCAAACTTTCCCACTTAAACATGTAGATCACTCTCGACCCCGCCGCACTTTGAAGATAACTCCATCTTGGTTGTCCTGAGACTCAAATAATAAATGTTTGAGCAAAGGCACTCTGAAAAGCGAGGGTCCTCCCTAGGGTCAAGTATTATTAAGACACCAATAGTATCCTCACTGCTTTAAAATGTAACAATATCCTCTTGGCTTTTATGAAGTCTAGAGAAACTCTGGAGAAATGATAGAGAAAGACTTTCTTTGTACCTCTGGCTCCCCAAAGTCTCACGGGAAATACTCCTTGAAATCAGTGGCAGGCAAAGTTTGTCTCTTCAGAGAACTTGCCTATTTTCTCTTACTCGACAATAAAAACAAGCTAACATGGTGTGTTTCACCTTTTGCCCTTGCTGCTAGGTACCTCAATGACAATTCTGGTTCTTAATTGCTGTTATACTCTCATCCAGGTCCTTGGTCTTGCCTGTTTCTCTTTTTGATATTATGCTTAATTTTGGAGGTTGCTTCAAATAGTTTGGGGGTTTAGGCAGAATGTGAATTAATGTTTCTCAAATTGGTGCCTGCCAAGAGTCCTCAGCTATAGTCCTTATGAGATCTGTGCTTGGGCTTTTCATTTAGATAATAATGCATTTAAAATGGGATCCAAATGCAGACATCCCAGATTATCTGGATGACCATGCAATAATTGGATCCCACCGTAAGATTGTGGTGTGTGTGTGTGTGTGTGTGTGTGTGTGTGTGTGCGCGCGCGTGCGCGCATGTTTACAATCATTTTGCAGCTAGGTCATGTTACTCTGAATGTCAGGGATCCAGGAGGAAAGAACAGGGGGCAGGATGATATGCAGATGAGGCATTTGTGCCAAGTGAACACAAGAAGGTTACTTCAGACAGAGAAATATGGTGGGGGAATCCAAGAACAAAAACAACACAGGGAACTGCAGCAAGAATCGGGGAGCACCAGCCTCGTGCCATGTTCATGATGCTGCTTCCACAAGCCAAAATGAATGCAGTCCGTTTCCCTTTTATTTATTTTATACCTATATTTATATATTCATTTGTTTTGCTTTCAGAATTAAGAAAGAACAATAAGCAGAAGAAGGTGAATATGATCACACAAATTTAAACACATCAGAATAACCTGTCAACATTAACGTTTCATTCTTTTTTGCTTTACAAGGGAGTCTACACGTTATTTGAATCTAAAAATGACTGTCATTTTAAATGAAATGAGTATATGTACGCCCTTAAATTCACACCAAGTCACAAGCAGCTCATCATAGGTAAAAGGACTGGCTGACAGGCTCCTTGTTATTACTAATAATAACAATAAAAGTTACCATTTATTGAATATCGTGTGACTGTTTGATAGTCTGAGTCTCATTTAATCCTCACAACAACCCTGGGAGATAGAAATCGATATCTTATTCCTAGTTTATAAATGGAACAGTGTGACTGAAGAATTGAAGTAAGTTGGCCAAGGTCACGCAGCAATAAGTAAAGGGCAGAGCGGCATCCACCCCAGTTGTCTGTGCCCTGCCTCCGTCGTGGAGGTGTCCAGGGCAGGAAGCAGCATCCCCTGCTATCCCCTGGCCTGGGGCTGTGACTGCAGCTCATGAGACACGATGTGGGCTTTCACTCACCAATGCCTGGTGGTGCTACCTTGCTCTGAGCAATGCCACTTCAGTTAGGGAGCCTGGGACCTGCCACCAGAGCTAACAGGCACATTCCAATGATGGGGTCTAAGTCAAGAGACATTGAATGCCAACTGGTCTAGCCAAGGTTCCACGGGTTGAGGGGCCTCTGACCCAAGGTGGCATCTCTTACTTTCCAATTAACTTTTCAGATTACATTGTTTACTTACTGTCTCTTTTCTGCACATCGTCTGGCACTCAGTCAGGATTACAGGTTTTGATAGCTTACAGGAGGGATAGGGTAAGGTGGGAAAGAGAATGGTGTCTACTGATCTTGGAGAGTTTTTCTGAAGTACACAAGCTAACTTCTCTTCTCAGGCAATGCTAAGCTTTGGGGAAAGTATAAACAAGGATCATTCTTAAAAATGACAATTGCCATTTGTTGAGCATTTATTATATCCCAGGAATCATGCAAAAACCTTAACAGATATGATTCCATTTTATCACAACTAAGAGACTGGCATAATTCTGCCCATTTCACAGATGAGAAAAGTATGGCACAGAAATTTAAGTAAGCTATCCAAGTCATACAGTGCATGCCATATGGAAATTTAACCCCCAAATTCATGCTCTCATGCACTCTGACAGCATTTCCCGCACTGTGAGCCATGCACCCTGGTGGTACAGGAAATGATTCTAAAGTGAACAGCCAAGATTCAGTGACACGGAGCCACATCGTGAAAAAGCAGTCCCCTTTCAATTTTTTTCAATCCCACTTATATCAAAAAGAAAGGCTCAGCGGGGTAAGAGGATGCCTTTAATACCTCTTTAACATGCGTATCTCCCTTTGCATCACAGAGAGAACAAGGCTGTGAGCCCACAGGCTTCTGGAGGCATAAGTGTTTAGAAGAATTTAATACACTGTTTGGTTTTTATTGTTTTACTTTTATAGTTACCTACTTTTTATATCAGGAAATACTGGCTTTTCATCTACAGAGGCATAGTTTCCTTTAAAAATAATATTACTTAATTTAAAAAAAAAAACATGAATTGATTTAAAGAAAATATTGTTAATAGTACATTGAAAAAGTTCTGGAACTAGATAGTGGTGATGATTGTATAACACTGTGAATGTAATTAATGCCACTAAGTTGTATGCTTAAAATTGGTTGAAATGGCAAATATCATATTACATATATTTTGCCACAATTTTTAAAATTGGAAACTGTAATATACTCCCCAAATCCCTTGAATTGTACACTTTAAATGAATTGTATTTCAATAAAGCTGTTTAAAAAAATAAAACATAAAGCATGTTAATGATTCTCATATGACTGAAGTTTGGGAAAAACTGAATTATGATATACTGCTTCCATTTTGGTACGCTAAATTTATTAGTGATTTTGAAAATAAGGTAAAGTGAAAGTTGGAAGAGAAGAAAAATGTCTGTAGCATAAACATATTGAATTATTTTCTCTAAGCTTTGGAGGACAAGGAAAAACAAAGTGAACAGAGAAGGAAATTAAGGAGATAAATTTCAACAGAGAATTAAGAGCTTTCCACCAATCTAGCCCCAAAGGGAATGAAACCGAAATGGTCATTGGGGCCAGTGACGGGGAACATGTGTGTCTCTGGGCTAGAATGAAGTATGAAGAGAACATCAATTCGTATCCACAATTTTCAGCGTGGCTGATAAAAGAAAGAGTGAAGAAGATTCGAAGATTTCTTGGAAGAATGCAGAAATGAATAGACAAGCAATCTAGGTAGTGGGGTTCACAAAAGAAACAGGCCATGTTACCTCTGCATTTGCATCCCAGGTCCAAGACCCAAATTTAACTATCACACAGATGGGGCAGGAATACAGAGAATTGCCTGAGGTCTGGAGAAACTTCAGGAGGCTTTTCCACTCAGGATGCAATTGTGCAGCTATTATGATTTTCATCCATCCTACCTAAGCCACACGGATGAACTCATAAAACAACTACGTCTCAAAGCCCAACATAAAATGTGCTGAAACCTGAGCTTCTCATCACCTAGAAGTATCTACTGACCATGTATGACACAGATTCCATGGGAGATCCCATGAGTGTGTCCTCTATAGTCTTGGCCTTAAGGAGGTTACAGCTGAACTGGGAAGAGGAGGTTCCACGTGAAAAAACTGAGAACTATGTGACAGCTTCCCAGCAAGCACTAACCTGTGTGATGAGCCCATAAATACCACTATTTATGAAGTGAGTTACGTTTCTGAGTGTTTGGAAAAGTGCTGTCACATGAAAAATATAACAGAAGTTTCAAGACATTGAGAAGGACTTCCTGAAGGATAAAGAAGTTAACTTACTTTAACTAAGTCAAGTAACACTTGGATGCTTCTGTGAAAAAGGTATAGTTTCTATTTAAATTAATAATTCATAATTCATTCCTTTATCCCTTTAATAAATACTTATTGCCTATCAATGAATAACAAATATTCAAGCCATCCTAGGCCTCCCCAAGAAATGTAAGGGTAAGAAAAATGTCTGTCCTCGCTGATACCAGGGGGACACAGAAGAGAGAAACAGCTTCTCTCCAACTTCAAGAGACAAACGAGAACAGGAATAACTTCAAAACAAAACATTACGAGAGATAAACAGGGATTTATAAAACATAGTGTATGGCCACCAGAAAATCAAAACAGTTAAGACATCCCCAAAGAAGTGACAAGCATGGCCTTGAAAGGCACAGATAATGCTGACATGCGGGTCGGAAGGTCTTTGCTGGCGGAGGCAAAGGCATGATTAAAGGCGCAAAGGCATGAGAGCAAATGATGTATTTAGGCTATAGGAAGTAATGCAGGGACACCTTTTCTATGGCGGCGTGGGGAGGGAGGGATTCTCGGTGTCAGAGACCGTGAATACCATTCAAAGAGTTTGGACGGTATATTGAAGATCTGTCAGCCAACAGTATTCATGAGAAAAGGAAATGCTATAAAATATAGATCGAAATGTAGTTTCATTTTTCTAAAGGCTGAAGAATGTTCTTTGCTTGTGTTGAAAGTAATTCCAGACACACAAGCAGAATGTGTCAGCTCTTTTGTAAAATCTGGGTCGGAATTGAGAAAAGGAGGAGCTGACCACTCATCACACCCTGAGCAGGCAGCGCCTTCAAATATATAAAATAACAAGCCACTGGCTAACAAAGAGTTACCAAGCCAACATCCTGCTCTATTCTCTGTCATGAGCAAATAAGATGCTATAATTAACCTGACATCTGAAAGTATACCACAAATATGGTTCACAAAATGCTTAGAAAAATGATTCTTAAGTAGATTAAGCATTTTTCCTATTGTGTATCTTGTTTACACTAGCTATTTGCTTAGAAAATCAGTGTCATGGCAATTGTTCTGTCCTTAGAAGGCACAAAGGGAGACCTTAGGCTTGGCCTTGGCACCAAATTCTAAATGCATGGATCTAAATAAAGGAGCTTTTGCTCCACCACAAAAGCATATGGGTTTCGAGGTGGGAGGTGAGAGGCTTGCAATGGTGGGACGCAGAACTTGAGTTTTAATCACCCCCACCTCCCCAGTTTCCTGGCAAACATCAAGACTGCTTTTTCATTTTAGTCATCACCCATGGGTCTTTCTTCCCCGTTGTTCACCCACCTTGGTTAGTGGGTATTGAATTTCCCGTCCAACTGATACCTTTCATTTCAAGAGCTCCCAACACAGTTACAAGTATACCCACCCCGCAAGTGCCAGCTACCCCCGAAGTCACATAGTCATCAATCAGAACGATGGTAAGAGGTTCAGTAGAATGCCAGACTCTTACCCACCATATGTCTTCCTAGAACTTAAGTCAGGGGAAGGAGGAGGTGAGGATTACTTAGTGGCATTAACACGAGGTCATTAAAGTGACATCAAGCATGCCCTTGTCACCTTCATCATCATCATCATCCTCATGACACCAAAAAGGGAAGGCAGAGTCCTGTAGACACATCCCCAACTCAGACTTTAGATAAACTCGTGGGGGCCACTCTGCTGCCCTGGAAACAAGAAAGGAATAGAAAGGAGGAGGAAAAAAAATGAATCCACTCTTCTCACAAGGCTGTGCCGACTTCCTGGGGCAGTCGGTGCTGCTGGCTTTCCCAGCACCGGCTGGCTCACGTGTCACATCCAACCTGCTTTGCCATCCAGACGTCCTGTGTCAGCTGCAGATTCGTAGGGCTGTCTGGTTGCACTACATATCCGGTGAATTTGCAGGCCTGGGTGGAGGGTGCTAGATCAGGAATCTACGTCCTGTACATCAACCTCAGTCTTTTCCAGCCCACAGGCACAAGGAATTGTTTTTCCTTAATTCACCAGGTAATTCTCATCGCCTTCCTCAAGGCACTGACAGTTCTGGATAAGGGAGCAGAGAGGGAGGACAGCAGATCTCAGGCCTCTAAGACCTTCATGCAGCGCCCACCTAGTTGCTATAAATGACTATTCAAAGTGTTAGTTTTGTTTTAATGCTCTTCCCTTCCCCTCCCCAACTCACCCTACCTGCCCTTCAGCTTGAATAAAAATAGCCCCACAGCTGAGGCTGCTGTGACAACCAAAGTGTGGGCTCACGCTTGTCCACCACGGATGATAAAATCTGCCTACAGCCCTCCCACCCTCCCAGCTAGGGCTGGGGCCTTTCAACCCTCTCCCAAGTTCAACCTTCAGTAAACTTCCCAAGGTAGTAGAGCTAAGTTGCTCCATCCTCATTCAAGAAGCCAAGGATTCCCGGGAGTTCTCACACCACCCAGTGTCTCAGAACTTGTAAATTTGTTCTCATTTGTTCCTTCCAGAGTCCCCAGGCACACGTGACAGACGGAACTACGCATCTCCATTTTGCAGAGGGAGAGCTGGAGGCACAGGGATGTGAACTGACTCGCCTGAGGGCATTAGCTGCCGGTTTAATGGTAGAACCACATTTAGAACTCAAGGTTCCCATCTTCTATCCAGTTCCCAGACTGCAGGAAGAGCTGATCTCAGGAAACATGACTCCAGAGGAGAAATAACTCCCCTGGGTGAGTTGCTTCC
The DNA here is from genome assembly GCF_036562045.2 of Rhinolophus sinicus. Classification (NCBI taxonomy): domain Eukaryota; kingdom Metazoa; phylum Chordata; class Mammalia; order Chiroptera; family Rhinolophidae; genus Rhinolophus; species Rhinolophus sinicus. The sequence goes on along the minus strand of NC_133757.1, from coordinate 26,547,028 downwards.
TGGCCACAGACAGAAGTTCCCTCAACAAGTCTCTGGGATAAATCTGGTAAGGGATGCGGAAAAATCTGCTGCCCCACTGTGGGACATGGGTTCCACAGAAACCCACCTCTCTCCTGGACCCAGCAGCCAAGCATAACTTCTTTGGCCAAGTTTATCAAGATCCTTAAGAAGTGCTGTCCATACCTGGATTCCAAAGGCCACACCACCGAGCAGGAAGCACCCCACCCGGCCTCTCAGGGCTGGGGGCCCGCAGGCCCCCGTTTCATTGTTCAGGAAATCCCAGGGTTGCTAATAAAGCTGTAGAGACCGCAGCCCCCGTGAAGGCTTCCTCTTTCTTCATCTCTTTCTGACACTTATAAATGTGCTTCCTCTCTCTATGTAAATGTCGTTCAAATGGCACGACACAGGCTTGTAATGAGGCCATTAATAACTAGTCTTTAGACAGCCTCTTCTTGGTTTCCTGGTTTAGGAATCAATTCTAATCTAAACAGACTCTGACGCCTAGATTTACTGCCATAAGGACAGACAAATGGGCTTTGTTTGGGACAGGCCACAAAAATGTGGTTTATTCTCACCCAACCAAGAACTGAGAGGCCAACGGCAACTCTTGATAATGGAACCAAGCTTAGGAAAGTGTGAAGAAAACTCACTTCCATTTGTCTCTCCCACGCAATCGTCAAACTTCCAGGAAAGGCTGAGAGGGTGTTTTCTTGTCCCCACTTTTGCTGACCATTAGCATTCTAGCCAGCTGAAGCTACAAAATTGGACTGGCCAGTTTCACTTTCCATTTCTACGAAGGGTAACTTTCTCACCCCTCTTCCTGAAACTCTGTATCTGGCTTCACCGTATGGTGAAGTTGGAGTGGGGGTATAATTTTCATGGGTGATTGGCTTAACACTCCAAATTTTCCTTAAATAACTATGGGCCAAAACAAAAACTTCTTTAACCCAGGGCCCCCAGTAATTAAAACCTGTGCTACTAAAGGCAAGGCTCTAAAGATACTGTCTAATATTTCCTAGCAACATAAATGCAGCTACTGAAGGGTTCTGGAATAGTGCAGTCAACTAAGCCACGGAAAGCCTGGACCCCAGTCCCACCTCTACCATTTCCTGGGTAACTGTGACTTTGCTAAGCTTCAATTTTCTCTCCTTTAAAATGAGAATATTTCTACCTGCCTGGCTCACTGCAAAGGCTTGTTGGGATTAAGTGAACACATATGCTCTTTGAAAACTGAAAAGTACTAGAAGAAGTATTTGTAATTTCTGTTAGCATTCATTTACCAAATGGAGAGTTCTTACGTAAGAAATGATTCTCTGTAGGAATGGGCAAGAGTGTACCTCTGCTTCCGGGAGTCCAGAGCTGGACAATCAAATGTGACCCAGGAAGTGAGTGTCAGGTGGCCCAGGAGACAGGAAACAGCAGAGATCCAGCAACCTCCAAGCAGGAGCAGTGAGGAACGATGGCATTCTGTACCCACCACACTGCCCAGTGAGCCTGTTCTCACTGTGGCAGCCGGTGGGGATTTTTAAAGTGGTAGCTCAGCTGCTTTGGGTTCAGAGTGTCTGCTGCAGGGAAAGGAAGCCTGCAATCCCGGGCAGCGTCATACTCTCTTCGAACAGGCAGCATGGCAAGGGGCAGTGTAGCCGAGCAGTAAGCTTGAGGGCTCTACCTTCGTTCAAACCCCAACTCTTCCACTTACTGCTCTGTGCCTCAGTTTCCCCATGTGCAAATAAAGATACCACCTGCCTCACACAATAGTTGTAGGTATAAAATGAGCTGATGCATATAAAACACTTCAAAGAGTACCAGACAGAGAAGAAGCATTGGAGAGTCATCAGCAATTAGTGTTGTTTATCTGTTGACCAAATTATTCTTCCACTAGACTGTGATTTCCCTGAGGGCAGATTCCCTGACATTCATCTTTGGATCCCCAGAGCATAGAACATAGTGAGAAGTCAATAAATGCTTCTTGCATGAATGATGGATGAGATAAGACCAACTACTTAAGTGAGTGGGGGTGGGAGAATTACAACACAGGGAGGACCACCACAAAGCTTCATGCCTTGAGGCCTAGAGTGTGGAATCTGGAGAGAAACAGAAACCTGTCTAACTCCCAATTCACGCTAGTCAGCTGAACCCAGCTGCCCTGAAAATTTGGCACGGTATAGGTATATACACTGTGTTAGTGCAGGTCTTCTGAGAAGCAAAGGCTAAAATGGGGTTAAACATGCAAGGATTTTATTAAGGAAAATGCCTGAGACAGAAAATGGGGAGGAAGGCTGGGAGACCAATCAGATGGTCTGAGCCCAAATCAAGAAGATGGGGAAGGAAGGATGAGTAGAAGGGTCCTAGACCACTGAGCTCAGGAAACTCCTGCAAGTCTGTCAGGGAATCCTCAAGCTAAGGCTGGCCCTTGGGAGCCCTGTATCTTCCAGGAGCTGTCCTGCTATAGTATCCCTTGCCATGCTCTGTCATCAGCTGAAAGCAGCCCGTGGGAAGCAGGGCCTTGGTCCAACGCCATGAAGGAGTCAGAGCACAGCCCTGGGGCATTTGATCAGTTCCACTCAGGCAACCAGAGGTCTGCCAGCTGCACTGTCATCGCCACCACTGGTAGTCCTTAAGAGTACGGGATATGAGGTGCCGGCAACACAGGCTGGATCTTGGCTCTTACCAGATGGTTACCTTAGGCGAGTCACTCAACCTCTCAAAGTCTCATTTTCTTTATTTGTCAAATGGAAATTTCAATTGCAGCCTCTCAGAATTCTCATTATCAAACACTCTAGCACATAGTAAGTGCTCCATAAAAGGCAGCTGTCATATCCCTGACTATTATTGTTATTAATAATGAAGTACTTCTATTAGCAATTAGGTCATGAGAGCAGCCCCCGCTGTTGTACACCTATATTTGAGTGTTATGATTCTATCCCAGGGACAGGGGACATAAGCCTAGAACCATGGTTTGGCAATACCACAATTCAAACAACCAAACCAGTTTGTCTACCTATAAAAGGTCACAGGGGCTTTTCTAGGTTGGCTATTTCCTGGAGGGGAGGCCAAGGTGGGTTGTATTGTTCCGGAATCCATCTACAGCCACAAACCCCTCTCCTTTCTTCCATTTGCTGTGGTTTGTCTGCAGTGTCCTCAGCCTGTCCCCTGCCAGCTGTCCGTCTTTAAGGGAAAGGGTGGTCAGAAAATGTTCCCCCCAAGAACAGGGTCATTTCTGGGCCCTCTGCTAGGCTGAACATGCCCTATGCACCTGTTTTGGAATTCTGCTTGCTTTTGTCTCTGTGACCTTAATTTTTTTTTTTTAAACCTTGGCTAACTTTCTGGCAGTGGTCAGTGGTCATTGCCTGGCTTCTGGCCCACATATTTGATGGAGTCACACACTGTCCTCTTGTTGGGCTGGCTGTGACCCGAGGCAATTACAGCTTTCAAGGCCTCTCCCAGCCTCCCTGACCCTTGTGCCTTGGTGGCAGTAACAACTAAGAACCCACAAGGAAAGAACAGGAGCCCCCAAACTGGAAGCCACACTATTACCTCTTCCTCCACCATCTGAAAGGCCTTTTCTCCAACCCCCACTTCCCAGTGGGTCACCAAAAACATACACTGGGAATTTCTTTCTATTTTTATTTTTTGTCTTTGAAGAAATGACCTTTAGTTTTTCTAACTGAAGAGTGAAAATTAAACTAAAAAATATTGATTTTGTTTAATAATTAACAGCTTAAGAAAGCTGATCAAACTGTGCTTTCTAAAATGATATTCTCTATTTTATAGGGACTTTTCCAGGGAATTTTAAGTTTCCGTGTTAGAGCTGGAATCCAACCTTCTAGTTACCTTGTTTCAGCCTAAGGTTGGAAAGCAGAGGGCAGAAAATACAGGAACTGGTGGAACCCTCCCAACCAAGCTGAACTGGGCATTGCCTTCCGAGGGAAGAGGAATGCATTCACTGAAGTGGAAGAAAGCCCAAAGCAGAAACAGGCCGGCCACTTGCTTGGCGGCCTCCAACATGTATACTGAGCCCATTTCTGAATGTGTGGCCTGTCCTCCCAGCCAGAGCGAGGGAAGTGCAGGCCAACTTGACACCAGATGCACCCAGAGTCCAGGAAAGAGAATTCCCATCACCGGGGACAAACACTGGTTGGGCTACCTTCTGCCCCCATTACACAAAAAAATAGGTACAAGCTTATTAGTCAGCCTCTTCACACCACCTTTGCCTCTTATTTGCACTTATTCTTCTCACTAATTAAAAAAAAATCAATCAGATTTGGTTTCCTTACAAATCCTAATTCTTGAAAAATGATACCCCAGGGATGGTTGGATGGCTCAGTTGGTTAGAGTGCAAGCTCTGAACAATAGGGTTGCCGGTTCGAGTTCCACATGGGCCAGTGAGCTGCGCCCTCCACAACTAGATTGAAGGACAACGACTTGGAGCTGATGGGCCCTGGAAAAACACACTGTCCCCCAATACTCCCCAATAAAAATTTTTTTTAAAGAAATGGGGATGTCTTTGCTAACCACAGATCCTAACACCCCACCCTGGAGCATGGCACATAGTAGGCACACAATAATTTTAAAAAAAAAATGGTACCCCAAAATAGGACCTGAGGTTTCTCACATTCCTACCCTCAAGTCAATAATCTACTAACCACTTGGACCCAGGTGAATCACTTCTGTGTTCCCAGGTGTCCCCCTCTGTGTAAACACAGAGTGGACAATACAATTGGATTTCTGAAGCTCTGTCCAGCCCCGCCACACTGTGAATGAAACCCCACTGGCCTTGCCAACTGTGTTCTCACTACGCACAAAAATGCAGTCCTTGGATCTTCTGTGAACATTTCTCCCCAAGCCCAGTTTGATTATGTGTAGTGTGCAATATACAGCGTGAGAGCACACTTTCTGGTTCAGAGTCACAAGCATGAGGGCAAAATAGCATTTTCACTCTGATTTTATATTAATTATAGGAACCACTAGCAACCTAATCAACATTGAGATGAGGATCAAGAAAAATCTATTTCAGTGATTTGCATCTTCTCAGAAGGAGGTGGGAGTGTTTGCAAATATCTTGCCAGACTGATGAATTAGAGTGGAGAACTTGTATAGCTTTAAAGCTTAGTCAACATTCTATTATAATTTTATATTAATAATTTGAACTTATTATTTGTTTATCATATGAACCATGGAAGAGGGATGTTTGTCAGAAGGGAGCATAGGTTAAAACAGGTTGGAAACTGCTTCTTTGTCACCCTTGCAACCTTTTATTTACCTCTCTGCCACTCCCCTTAGCCTCTGTGGCCCTCCCACCAATAGCCCACAAGCCACAGGACTCGGCTGTTTTTCACTTTGCCTCTCCATGATCCTGCAGTCCCTTTGTACACTGAGCTTTGCAAATCCAGCAGTCCCAATATGGTTTATTTCCCCTTTGATCACGGTTCAGCAACCTTCCAACAGTGGGGGCGACAGACACAGACCCCTGTGGGGGAAGAGGAGAGTGGCTCACTCGTGTGAATGGGCAACGAGCACCTGGAAAGCTCTCATGCACAGAAACCTCCCCCACCTCCACATTCTACTAATAAAAGCTTCAGCTGTGTTATCACACTGGGGATAATGCAAATGCCCTGGGGAAAGGTTCAGCTTCGTGGTCACTCACACCTTAGTAAGAATTATTTTTGAATGTTAGATCATCAGAGTTTGAAAGACACTTAAGAATCATTTAGAGCAAAATTCCACTGAAAGAAGGATTTTTTTAAAAATCACAGTCAACCTCTGTTTGAATACTTACAGTGACAAAAGTTCCCTTCTTGCAAGGGTCTATTCCACTGATGGGCATTTGGAATTTTCTGGGAAAGCTCATCTTTATCTCCAGCCCAACACTGTAGAGTCTGTTAAAATGGTTCTTCTACAAGTAAAGGAAATCTCAACTTAAAATGCCTTAAACAATAAGGACACTTATCTCTTGGAACAGAAAGTCCAACAGCTGGGCAGATTTGGGGGTTGGCTGACGTAAGGGTTCAGGTGACATCATCAAGGCCCCAGGTTCTTTCCATTTCTCTACTCTATCATCTCCAGCATGAGTTTCATTTTCAGTCTGAAGGTTCACACAACGAGATCCAGAGGAAAAGAGCAAAATATCCCCCCAAACACAGAATATAAACTCTTCCCTTCGCTCTGACTGTTCCAACCTGTCACAAGCACAGTAACCATCACCAGCGGGATGTCACGCACCCATTGACTCCATTAAACATCTAGGGTGGAGAGAAGGTTGGAACTTCCACCCTAGTGTCCAGCACTCCTGCCTCCCAGAAACCTCCACCTGAAAAAGCGTTCTCCCCTACCCCGCCACTCAGAACACAGCCACACTTTCCACACAACAGCTCATACAACATGTTCCTAAACTCCCTCGTCCTTCTATGGACATATTCTAGTTGGTCAGTTTCCTCCTAAAAAGGTGGCACCCAGAATGAAACACCATTCTTGGTAGAATGCAATGAAATTACAATATTCCAAGACCGGGGAGCTGTAGTTTAATTAATGTAGCCTAATATTGTAATAGCTTTCAGTGGCAACATCATAACTGCTGGTTCCTTATCAGTCAAGTAGTCAACTGCAACCTTCACAAGTTAGTGCCGCACTGCCTTCCTGCCGTGCTGTAGGAGCTGAATTGCTCTTACAGACCTAAGAACAGAACTTAGGATCGTCCCAATTAAACAAGATCAAGATAATTCCGAATAATGCTTCTGCCAGTCAGTGTAATAACTACCCAGCCACCTACAAATGTTATCCATCTATGCATCTATAAATAGTCTATAAATAGTTTGCTAGGGCTGCCGTAACAAGATAGTACAGGTTGGGTGGCTTAAATGACAGAAATCTATCTTCTCACAGTTCTGGAGGCTAGAAGTCCAAGATCAAGATGCTGGCAGGTTTGGCTTCTTCTGAGGCCTCTCTCCTTGGCTTGCAGAAGGCTGGCTGCCTTCTTGCTGTGTCTTCAAATGGTCTGTCCTCTGTGCACACACACGTCTAGGTTCTAATCTCTCCTTATAAGGATACCAGTCATATTGGATTAGGGCTCACCCTAATAACCTCACTTTAACCTTAATTACCTCTTAAAAGACCCTATATCCAAATACAGTTATATTCTGAGGTACTAGGGGTTAGGGTCTCAACATATGAATTGATGGGAGGGGGACATAATTCAGCCCAAATAAATTTGATATTTGAGTTTTGCATATGCTTCAAAGTCAGAGAAAAACTGGACAGGAGATCTAAAACCCAAGTCTCTGGTACTCCGCTAGACAATCCCTTAAGGACCATTAAAGAATAACCATTAATCCAATTATCTTCTTGTGTTATGCTGAGATGAGCCACTTTGGAGAGGGGATTTTGACTAAGTTTGGGAGCGTGTTGAAGAGAAAGATCATTCTAGAAACTAGAGCATTTCTAGTTGAGCAAAAGGAGGGCTCTATTAGGGTGTTTCCACAGTCAGAGTGGGCAACTTTGGACATGAAGGTGCTGAAACAGGGGGCTACTGAGCAATGAGTCATAATGGAGAAGATTGAAGGAAAAAGAATTAAAAGGTTATCACAAGGCAAATTCAGTGACTTTCCAATTTTACTTAGCACATAGGTAGCAGCAACTGAAATTGAGACACTGAAAATCGTCCCGAATGCTCATAGCATAGATTGACTATTCCTGTCTTCATTACTTTGGTCTGCAATTAGCCAGGTGGGCACTGGGGACTTGGCATTTTGCCTGGACTTGAAGACCCATGTTTCTATAGACACGATGAATGGCAAGCAATTGGTATGCTTTCTCCATCTGATCCTCTTTTAAAAATCTACACTCACAAATATAAATAATAAATAAACATACGAGGGTACTAGGAGAACAACTACACATAAATACTAAAGAATTAAGTAGGCAGCACTAAAGAGTCGGATTTAGATAAACAAACCTGTTAGTAATTAGCTCAGTTACTCACTGATCCTTAACTGTTCCTTCTTAGATTAAATCACTTAATTTAAGACGCAAAAGCCTGCTCTCCAGACGGATGTACAGTTCTAATGCCTGAAGCTTGAGGGTAACATGATGTTATTAACCTCTCTGCCAGGGTTTGTTTGTTTTTCCTTCTCACTGTTTTGAGTAAGTCCTCAAAAGATGGGATATCATGGTTGGAGGGTCTGTAAAGGTCACTCAGCCCGGCTCTCACATCAGATGCTTGAAATCTCCTTTCCCACACCAAATGCCTACTTAAAGCCAATGATACCGGCACATGGAAGTTCACCTTTGCAAAACCCGCCTCCTCTCAAGGAAGCTCTCTCATCTTCCATTTCCTCAAAGAAAAAATTGTCAAGGGAGAAGAGAAGCCCCACTTTTTGCTTCCAGTTCTAATTTGTATTGCCTTGGTAATCATTATAAGATTAGTCTGTGACGACATGATGCCTAGCTGGAGAGAGAGAGAGCTGTGTGACCCCATCCTTTTTTTTCCCTTTCTTTCTTTTCTTCCTTCCTTCCTTCTTTCTTTCCTTCTTTCTTTCCTTCCTTCCTTCCTTCGCTTCCTCCCTTCCTTTTTTTCTTTCTTTTTTGTCCCATTAATAGATGCTGTTTAGCCACTTCAACTGACACCGAGCTTCGCCTCTGGTCTCTAATCAAAACCTTAGCAGGTTTTTACATAAACTGAAATTTATATTCAATCATCACCATAGCAACCATCATACAGAATTAGATACAACTTCTTCCGCTCTGATATAATGTACTTTTTTTAAAGAGCTGCTTTTCTCTTCAGTTGCAAATCCAAGCTATTCAGAAGATAATCATTAAAAAATCTATTTTGAAAAACTAAATTTAAATAGATTGTAACAAGGTTCTAAAAACAGACATTTGAAGTGTTTGCTAGATATTTAGTGCCATACACTTTCTCCCCCCACTAGTAGCCATGCATTGCTGAAGTCGCAAGGATTTGGCCCTGCGCTGGGAATTGTTAAAATCAAAACAAGCCTTCGCTGCTAAGTTTGACAACTATCCCTTGAAAGATGCTCCAAGATAATGACCCTGAGCTATGGCAGAAAATTCTAATTTCAAAAAGGATATTTGCACCCATTGCATTATCCCTATGCATCTCATTCCCTTGTTACTTATAGTCCCAGAAATTGGGCTGGCAATTCAGTTGAACTGAAATTTTAGACAACGAAATTAAGTCATTTTCCATAAGCCACATAATTTGATCTTGTTTATGTAAAGCCAAACTATACTGTAGCAATACTCTAATCATTCATTGATTCATTCGTCAAATATTTATTGAGCACTAGATGCTACCGTGTGCTTAGAGCTGCATCTCCTAAAGGTGAGTGAGACTTCGTCCAGACCTCAAGATCTTTACTTTTCTAATTCCATAGTGTGGCAGATGTTTTCTACCAAAACGTCAGGAACATCTTAATGCATTTTCTCTGAATGAACACTCAAGGTTGTGTCTATGTATAGATGACTCCTATCCCACGGCCGTGCCCATGACCCCAGTTGAACACCAAAAACTAAACTAATGGTTAATAGTTCACTTTTGTTACTCAAACCTAGTAGACCTCACCAGAGGACATTCATTTTGAGATTTCTGAAAACGTCCTGACTCGCTCCCAGTGCAACGCAGCCACTTAGGATATGGCTGAATTTCACCCCAAATGATAAAGAAGGCCCCCCAAACGCTCCTAACAGCCAGGTGTTATGACAAGCAAGGACAGACAGCTCTTGAAGGTTCTCAATCTCTTTTTTTTTTTCACTCAAGACCATTGACATAGCTAGTAGGCGGAGGGGTTTTTCCAAATAGTTGCCAAAATATCTTATATGCCTAGAAATGAGAAATTCGACATATTAAGTGAGACAACATATGTGGGGGAAATGCTAGACCAGGAAGGGGATACCAGTTTTATCTCAAGTGCCAGCTCCGATGGAAAGGGGTGGATGCCTAGAACCCTGAGGGAGACAACGGCTGAGGCCAAATCCCGGCTCAGTGAGAACAGATACCTTGATCCCTCAGTGAAATCTGATCTGGCAGTGGGCCGGCTGCACTGTAAAATATGTTTCACTAGTCCAGACCATGGGAAGGGGAGCCTGGGCCATGCTGGAGGGGGAGTGGGGAAATACATGCCAATGAGGTACCTGGGAATGTGGAGCAATAATCAAAAAGAAAACCCTAATGCATTCCAACACCAAGAAACCTGTGTTAGCAATCTTAAGAAAAACTTTTGAGGCACAACCGGCAGAAGTTAAAGCAGGATGGGTACCTTCCAAATGTCTGGAAAAGAAAAGAGACAACCAAACACATTCCATATTAGAAAAAAATGTACCAAGAAGCATTAAAAAAAAAAAAATTCCAGAAAACCTAAATATGGTCACAGAAATCAGAGAGGTATTCTATGTTGCCAATTAACAAGACAAGCTGAGGATAACGTTCAAATTCTTTTGTAAGAGATGAAGAGTCTCACCAATATACTCATTGCAACCAACACCAGAGTTCTTGGCTTTTCATTTGCTTTTGCTTTTTTTAAAGATCAATAGAAAGATTGCAATCTCCCCAATACAGCCTCCTGGTAATGATAGATGTGTGGCTTTTGTGGTCAAAGGGAGCAGAGAATGTCATTTTTAGTATCTTAGGGCTGTGGACTTACTGCTTTTGAAAATATAAGTAAATATATCCACAAAAGCCACAAAATTCAGCTTGTGAGTTACCTATGTCTTGATTTTTTTTTCACAGTTTCTCACACGGCCAATGTAGAATCTAAAATGATCGCAGCATGGTTTTCAGGTGGTCATTTCTGTGGTCGTCGAGCTCAAAGATACACAAACCTATCACTGGTGTGAACTAAGCAAAAAGAGAGCTCCCCCAGACTCCCCTGGTCTGTGCAGGTCCATGCAGCTAGCGGGAGTAGAGGTAGCCAGGTCGTGGTTCAGCAGGAAAGGATGTTGACCGTCCTCACCTGCCTCTGGTCCCTGGTACCACTTCCAAAGCTACATAAACAGCAAATGATGGGCCTCATATCTCCCGCAATGGGAATCACTGTACGTATCTCCTTGTTCCCATTGCAGAGGGAATTGTCATACCTGACATGCATTCCAACGATGAAAAGTTTATTGAGCATTTACTATGTGCTAGGCAGTGAGCTAGATACTATTTTGCAGCTTGCTTTCTATCTTAGCTCATGGACAGCTGTCCTCCAATTGGTCTTTTTGCTTCAGTTTTCACAATCTTGGGTCATGGAGATCTAAACATAATAACTCCAGAGCAAAGACGAAAAGTCAGCAATAGGAGATTGTCTACTATGTTCCCCACGAAAAAGGATAGAAAAGCGCCAAGAGTAAGCTCTCCAAAACTGGCTCTCCAAATCTCCACATCTAAGAGAGGATATCGTAGAGTCTGAGAGGAATCAGTCCAGATGTGCCAACAAGTTAATAAACGTATGAAATTCATTTTTCTCCAGGAAAGAAGGTTAACAGAAAGCTTCCAATGTTGGTTTTTTTGCTTGTTTGTTTGTTTTTAAGTATTGTGCTGCAGGCCCATAATGCATAAAGAGAAACTGAGAAGGCTTGTAACATCTCTGACTTTTTGAGGCTGATCTCAAGAAGGACCAATATGCTCTAAGACAGAAAATGGAACAGGATAGAGAATGAAGTTTGGGGGTCAGGGAAAGGTGCCTAGAGTTGTAGAGGCCTCCACATATGTAACCTCTAACCCCAGAAACTCCATATTTACCTGTTTAATACACTGGAGATGCACATAGGTTTTGTTCAGAGGACCAAAAGTTTCTACTGCTAAATATATATATATATATATATGAAATACTCCAATAAAATTGCAAAAGTCAGCAGGGGGCAGATATGGTGGAGAGCTTTGAACTGCCATACTAAGGAATCTGCACTTTATCCTATGGTCAATGGTTTCTCACTTGGGTTTTGGGAAAATCATTCTGGCAGTTGGTGTAGGGAGGGCTGGGGCAGTATGAAATGGAAACGAGAATGCCAATTAGATGCCAGTTGTCTATAAGCTAAGATAAAAAGCAAGCTACATAATAAAAGGTACATGATAATCTAAAAATAATTTCCACAAGTGTATATGTTATAAATTCACATAAAATGATCAATTAATTTTAAAAAATCAAGTTGCAGAATAATATGTACATAATGACTCTATTTATAGTGGGAAAATGACCGTGTGTGCATTTTATGAATTCATAAAAATGGTCTGGAGAGATACACACCAAACTGTTTATGGTAGTTAACCTCTACGAATGAGAATGAGGAATTGGGGACGTGGATGAATATTTTTACTCTTTCCTCTATAGATTTCTGATGGTTAGAAAGAAATTTTATAACAAGCATGTATTATTTTTATACTATTTAAGAGATTTCTAAAACTTAAAAAATAAAAGATTACCATAAATATATGGTTTCTGTGACATGAAATGATCAGGGCTTAAAACCAAACCAGTAGCCATAAAAATAGAAATGGAGAACGAACCCAGCAGACAGATGTGACAAAAAAGTAGAGGTGAGCGTGGGTGAAGGAGGTTGGGGAGAGGGAAATGGGGTTGGGATGGATTTCCATTCATCTTCTCAGTTACATTTCCTGATAGCCCCCACGAGCTGGGCATGTTCACCTCATTCTACAGATAATGAATGGAGTCTCGGGGAGCTTTGCCCCCAAACCCAGAGCTGGTTACCAAAACCAGAACTAGAACCTTAGCCTACCTGACTCCAAATCTTAGACTTACTGCCTTGGCCCACTGATTTCCTTCAAACAGGGCCGTCTTAACTGTCTTTTTCACGCTCAGGTGTTGAAAGATACAGCAGCAGTAGGGTACTAGGAAGCTAGTTCTGATGACACAAGGTGGGCACTGGGGAAATGAGCAAGGCTGAAACATGCTCCCATGTCCCTGTTGGGTGGCAAGTCCCAGAAGCCGAAACTAGGCATTAGCAGACGAATGCCCACATGCCGTCTTAGCTCATGAGGATTCTTGAGAGCAGGAAGGGACTATGCTTTCTCCAGAATCTGTAATGCCTCTGCAGTATCCAATATAGCACCAAATCCTCACTAAATTCGCTGAGTGGGTGTTTAATATATATATATTATCGGAAGGGCAGCAGGATCAGCTGAAGGAAGTATGAAGCTGCATTTGATTCCTTATTTAGATCATGAATGTTCTGAAAGCATTTCTTTTTCCGCAACAATGCAGGATATACGCAGTCAATGCACAACTGTGACTGAGAGAGAGTGATTTAATCACTCTGTTACAAAGCTGCTTCGGTAGAAAAGTAACGATACTATCTGTGCTCCAAGACTTCAACCAAACGGTCAACCAAGCAAATAGCAAGTAAACTAAGACCTCTGTGTGCCCACTGTGCTAGGCACAATGGAAAACCCCACGAAACAACACATGAGACTTCCTCCTAAGGAATTTACACTCCAGCTGAGAACCAACCTGAAATTCAGGAAATGATTAGATAAATGCCTGTTACCTGTGGATGTCCAGCAAATGAGTTCCATAGGACTCCAGAGAAAGGAGAAACCATAGATAGTAGAATCTAAAGAAAAGGTACTTGGACAGTGGGGTCAAGGATAGAGACAAAAAAGACAAACTTCTCCCCAGCTTCTTAGGACCATAATGGCATTTCACAGTATCCAGAAAAGCGTCCATACCTTTCAGGCTCCTCGCTCCCAAGCAAGGCATGGCTGCTGGGCCAGAACGATTTAATGCCCTGACAACTCCTCTGTATGTTTATGTGCCAAGAGGCTATTTCAGATTTCGGAACAAACAACCCTACCCCACCTCAAACCCCTTGGGATTTCTACTGTTTAGTCAATAGGCAACACTGCACGTCAGGGTTTTTCTCATTCCAGCCAACCATCATTCCCCACCCACACCACCGGAGATGGGGCCTTCTGCAAACACACTGCCTGAGCTCTCTAGCACATAAATAACCACTGATAGTAAAGGAGAGTTGGTGATAAGAATCAAAGGGCAAGGATAAAATGTCAGAGGAACTTAGCACTTGATGCTATCTCAATAAAATACTCACACTAGCCTATGGAAATTTACTATACTATTTCATCAGAAAATATGTGTAATATAAGTTCCATTCCTTATTTAAGTAGGATCTACATGCATTTATTTCTACGTCCAACTGACATTGGGGAAAATGCTGCCTCAAAAACTAGGGTCAGCCCTGTCGCTGAGCTGAAACAATCTCTCCAAAAGTCGTTTTGGTCATACTCGTATTGCTGTCCCAACCAACAAAAAACCCTCTGAGATAAGAGGGGCAAAGCAATTTTTTATTTTTTTTTCGATTACAGTTGGCATACAATATTATATTAGTTTTAGGTGTACAACATAATGATTAGCCATTTATATACCTTAGGAAGTGATCACCCCAACAAGTCTAGTACCCATTGGGGCAAAGCTCTTTATTCTGATGTTTTAGAACCCCTATCCTGCTGACTCAGGCAGATCTTTATAATCCTTTTTCCCCTCACTCTCCCTCCCACAATCACTTCTTAGCCCAAATTCAAACACGTTCTGTGCTTTCCTACCCCTCTGCCTTGCCCGTGTAGTTCCCTCATCCTGGATGTCATTGCCTCCAGGTCTCACCAGTGTCTCCTAAAATCCAACCCTCTATGGTACTTCAGTGCTGTCTCCTCCATGAAGTTTTCTGCTCACCACCCTGTTGAGTGCTTTCTTATTTTCTGAATTCTATATGCATGCCGGTCCCATAGGAGGCATCCATCGATTATTCTCACGTACTATAGTCACCCACTAGGCTGCTTCCTCTTTCTGCACCCCACAATCAAGCACCAAGTCCTGCTGATTCTGCCTGCTTTTCACCTCCTCAAAGTGTCCCTTCCTCTCTATTCCCACTGCTTCTGTTCAGCTCAGGCCCACAGCACCTCTCCCCTGAAAAATGCAATAGCCTCTTGCCCAATCTCCAGCCTCCAGTCCTGGCCACAGAGCGGCCAGACTGAAGTCACTGAAAATCAATTCTGAGCATGTCAGACCCTAACTTTCAGCTCTTCAATGTCTCCCTATGGCCTTCCGAGCAGTCTAAGCTGCTTAGATAAACATGAGGTTTTTTTAGGACCTGATCTCCCTTCTAGCCTTCCCATGAAAGCACCAGACCAGCGATTCTAAAACTTTAGTGCCCATCAGAATCACCTAGGATATTTGTTAAAAAATACATATACCCAGTCCATTCCACACAGAGAGTCTGGTTCATCAGGTAACTGGGAGAACCCAGGAACACGAATATTGGAGGGGAAACAAAAGTAGGGATCAAATAAATATTCACAGAGAACATATTTACAAAAATATGAGGTTCAAAATATTTAGTTCTTCATCAAAACCAAATATATGGTTCTGATGCAGGTATTGTGAGGATCACACACTGAGAACACACTTAGAGACATTGTGAAAATGGGACTGGAAACAATTTTTGAGAAGTCACTGAATGCAGTGGTTAAGACTGGGGTGGGGGGTGGATGGCTCAGTTGGCTAGAGCGTGAGCTCTCAACAACAAGGTTGCCGGTTCAATTCCCACATGGGATGGCGGGCTGCGCCCCTTGCAACTAAAGATTGAAAATAGCAACTGGACTTAGAGCTGAGCTGCACCCTCCACAACTAGATTGAAGGACAACAACTTGGAGCTGGTGGACCCTGGAAAAACACACTGTTCCCCAATATTCCCCAATTAAAAAAAAAAAAAACAACTCCCAACAAGATTAAAAACAAGAAAACATTGGGGGAAAAAAAAAAGACTAGAGCCTTGGGAGCAAACCTGAAGTGTGCCACTGGGAAATTAACGTAATGTTTCTTTGCCTTATCTGCAAAATGGAGATAATAATAGTCTTTATGTTAAAGGTTAAGAATAAATGAGATAATCATTATAAAATGGTTAGCATAGTATTTAGCACTGTAAACATTCTATAATTGGTACACGTTGCAGGAAAACAGTAAAAAGCAACATAGTCCAGGACTTGAATTTACAGTGTCTCTGGGTTGGAAGAGACTGTAAGGATTCCTTACAGTGTTGTTGGCAGATGTTTATCCAACTTGAACCGAGGCTGCCAATGACCAGGCCTCTGGCCAGCACCTCCTAATGTAGCCTGTTACCCTTGTTAAGCCATTCCAGGTGTTATCATCTTCCTTAAACTGGGAGATTTCTGCTTGTCAGTTACCACTCTCCATGAACCCTAATCTGCCCTTAGGAGCAACATCAAACAACACCATTCTTGTTTCCATAAGAATCCTTCAAATGTTTGAAGGCAATTATTACGACTTTCCTTAGTAGTTCTTTAGAAAGACAATCAAGCATAGTGGCTGACACTCTGAGTTCACAGTTCGAGACCTGGGCTTTCGTCTCCAACCAGCTGAGTATCCTTGGGAGTCACACCAATGCTGAGCCTCAGTTTCACTTTACCCCCAAATTCTGCAATTCTAGACTAAACACCCTCTGGTGATTTCCTCTATTCATCCGGCAAAGGCATGTTTCCAGACCCCTCATTATGGCAGTTGTCTTGGCATTGCTTGACAAGAACAAAACAGCAGTCCCCCTTCGGGAGAATTCTTCATCCCTCTACTCTCACCAAGTAGTTTGAATGGAAGCTGCCAAGTTTTTAGAAATCTCACTTCACACCCCAGGCTATCAATAGTGGCCATTCATAGTCCTCCAACTCCATGACCACAATGAATTGGCCTAGATTGGGTACTTGACCCAAGTTCAATTAAACAGACCCTACCCTGGGAATTTTAAATTTTGGATTGGAGAGAATAGTATCAATCAATTCCTCTTTTGGAGTTGGCATTGGAAGGAGTGAGGTATGACAGCTCCTGAGGGCTGTAATTCCCCTTCCTGGAGATGACTCACCAGAGCCTGGCACCCACATGCAGAGAGACAGAAAGGAGAGATAGAGAAATAAACTGTGGAGTTCAAGTCCTTAGTTCCAGGTTATCTCTGAGGACCAACTACACTCCTGCCCTTCCCATAGTTTAATTCCTCTTTTGCCCAAGTTGGCGTTCTCTCCTCACAAATAAACAAGTCCAGAGTAATACACTCACCTTTCTAAGCGGGCCTCAAATGGAAATAGCTCTGGGTTATCTGTTCCCCCTCATCCATCCCAACCTAACTCCACTCCCCTAACCCGCCAACTGCTACCCCAGATGGGTAACTAGAGCCTGTGTATAATACAAGAAGGGCTGTCATTTCTTCCAGTATGGCCACTGCTCAGAAGGGCAGCTCAAGACTGTATGTTAGAGCAGTCATGCCACCTTAGTGATTCATACAGTCACCTCAAAATCTCAGCTCTTTTTCGTGTAAACCGTGGAAGCCAAGACTTTTCCTTTGCTGTGCCATAATTATATAGTTCTACTTGTTTTGTTTTGTTTTGTTTTGTTGGGGGAGGGGAGAGGTTTGGGACCTAATTGCAAATAAACACTTAACCTTGTTAAATGTTATATGTTGGATTGGGGTCAGTGTTCCAGCCTGTCGAGATTGTTTTGATCAAGATTCCATCATCTGTGGCAAAGCTTTGCAATGGGTCTGTCAAATGCAATGGGTTACAGATGTGCCAAGATATTCCTCAGTTCTCTGCTTGGTGGAATGAAAGTTGGGTCTCTGAACCCACATTAGTAGCTTCTGATTCTGACAGCCTTATCGTTTTCTGAGTACACCTATTTCACATGTCTATAATTGTGGTAACATAGGGAAGCTAAATATTTGATAACATAAAAGTGTTTACTGACAAAATGCTCGTTGACTGGTCCTCACTTAAACACCTCTGCTTGCTTAATCTTAGTCTCCATTCTCATCCATAAAGTCACATTTTTATTGTTTGTGCTCTCCAAATTTAGGATTTCTCCACAATAAACTACAAATGCAATACGATTTGGTTATATGGGGTAATTCTAGATTTTGCAAAAGATGCAGCATTTTATGAAGCTGATGACAGTGATGTTGGAAAGCTGAATCACAAGTAAAGCCACAGTCTATTGGAGAAGCTATCAAGTGAACAGGAGAAAGTTCACAAGGACATTACCTGATAATCAAAAGCAAATGATAGGAATGCGTGATGATTGGGAGGAGGTCTTGAAAACTGTAAAAGTCAAATGTGGTGTGAGTTGTATTTAATACAGCCATTTTTAAAAAGTCAAATGTGAACTAAGGAATGTTATCTTGTACTAGCATAAAACTGTGTTAGTAAATGTACTCTTCTTGCATAAAACCTAGCAGCAGCTGATTCAGTCTTTGTGTGGTTTAAGATTTAGCATACAGCTGAAATTATAATCAAAACTGTGTTAATATGATCGAATAAATTTACTTAACTTTTAGTTTTACTTTTCAAAATCAAATCACAATAAAATTTTTCCCAGGATTAGTTGTCTTTGGATTGTGAGGGTGTCCTAAATTTGAGTTATTGCCATTGTTGCCACTTTCACCCACTGCTCCTTGCCCTGTCTACACAGAAAGAGAAAAGCCCCGCTCCTCTGCTTCTCCACGTGACACGTCTTCGACACTCCGACACTCTGACGACAGTTTCCATGGTTCCAGTGAAATGTCTTTTCTCCACAATAAGCTTATCTCCTTTAAATATTCATCATCTGACAGATTTCAAATTCCAAGTCACTCCATTCAGTCATTCAACAATTTATTAAAGAGCCAACTATGTATGAAGCTGTGTTCTAGGCACTGGAGATACAGCAGTGAAAAAAATCCCTACTCTCCTGAGGCTTACATTCTATTGAAGGGACAATAAACAAAACTGAGTGCGGGAATGGATGAGTGGATGGACAGATGAGGAGATGGATGATGAGTGGATGGATGGACGGATGGCTGGATAGACGGATATCTGTATGTGTCTCCCATTGAAGTAGTGAACACTTCTCCCCCTAAGCTGACCAGTGCAGGATAGAGGAGGAGCCCCTTCTCTGACTCTAATACTTTTGTTCATAAACCATGTGGCATTCAATTGTTTTCGAGGTGACATTGCTCTGTTGACCATGTTTAACTTGCCTTCAACTAAAACCACCAAATCTTCTTACAAATGCTACTCTTAAAATATATATCCTTTCATCCTGTTCTTGTACAGCTGTTTGATTTTTTTTTTTTTTTTTTTTTTTTTTGGATCCTGAGCAGGATTTTTATTGATCCTTATTAATTTTCAACTTATCTGTAGCCCATCCTTCCAGCCATCACACATTTAGATTAAATAGAATGTCAAACTTCCAAAGTGTGAGAACATATTAATGTATACATCTCCACATCACTACTGTCTACAAACTTAAGAAGCAAAACGCTCATTGTAAAACTGAGTGCTTGAATAAAGCTACTGTAAATTTTCAGACAGTCCAAATCACTGCTTTGAGAAAATGAGTGCCCTGCCTGAAAGCCATGGTTAACCTGCGCTCTATGTTACCATTAGATAATCCTGTGCATAGTATGTGCCGTAACTGCAAGCCATGCCTTTTCTTCTCTTCTTCCAGATGTATGCTCAGGAAACTCTTTCCTTCATGGATGTAGTAAGGAACTATCCAAGGGGCCCTCAGGATATCTCAAGTCCCCTTTATTATTGAAACAGAACTCCTGGACTTCTGCTTCGTAACATTGGACACACCTGCCCCTTAAGTAATTAACGGGATAACTGGCTGTGTCATGGCCCTCTCCTTCTAGAATGGTAAGCTCCAAGAGCAATTGAGTGAGGCGTTTTCGTTAAGTATTCCCAGGACCTTGCAGAGTGCCAGCCTGGCAAACACTCCATAAACGCAGTAAATGTTTGTTTAATGTAAACATGAATTAATGGTCTCATCTCTGCCACTAACTGTGTAACACAGGACAAATTCTCTAACCCATCTGGGTCCTACCTTGTTCATTTTAATCTAAAGGGGTTGGGCCAGATGATTCTGAAGACTCCTTTCCTAATGTTAATATTCTATATTTCCATCTTGTGGACTCAGTGGCTCCCTGTATCTGTTTCCCCACGAGAAACTCTAAAGCTAGATTGTTTCCAGAGTGTGGGCAACTTCTATCACATGAACAGCCTGGACCGTGGCAGGGATGTTAAAGGGTTTCTATAACCTATGGGACTTTGAATTCAGTGACAAGATAAAAATAAACATTTAGGCTGCTGAATTACTGTACGAGTATTTTGACATTACATATTTCCTGAAAAATTTTTAACACAAAAATGCATCACAGTCAGAGACCTTCTCTGGCAACAAACCAAGTCATTGAGAAAAGATGTTAAAAAAGTTTTAGAAAATGAAAGGGGGACTCTGTTTCAGAACAAGTAACAGGTGGGCACTGTTTGGAATGCTTAATGTCATATTCTGCCACAGAAATGTTTTCCCACATTTTACATGTTCAAAAAAACATTTAGTCAACAGCTAATGTTAACATTCTTCTATCTGCTAGTTTTGATGGCTGTCAGTCTTACTGCAAACTTTTAACCATAGCTGCAGCCTCAAACATGAGCTGTATATGCAAAAGGAAACTTATTTTAGTCCAGTTTAAAAGTAGAGCATTTTCATTTCATCATCAGCCTCCCCTCTATTTCCTGTGTTATCAGATGATGGAGAGAGAGCCAGCACTCTGTGAAACTGGCAATTTGACAGACAAAATACACACGTTCAACCAGCATTCTTTTAAATAAGAACCTAGTATGGGTCTAACCTTGTAAGAGGAACAGGGAAGATACACATATGGAGAAGGCATAAACCCAGAAGAAAAAACAAAAGTACCAAGGAATTCCTGAACAGACTAAGCCAATTCAAGAGGTCTCCTCTAAACTCTACAGATTTTTTCACTTCAATGCTCTCCTTCAAAAAGGACATGCCCAGTATAACCTCTGTTCCTAACAGACTCACACACACCCATGGAGTTAACGAGTCCAGTTGTTAACTAGCTTCTGTAGTGGCATAACTGATTCTTTTGTGGGATAGGTTGTTGTATCTGGTACATCTTTAAGTATTGACATAGTAAAAAAAAAAAAAAGATGCACTCCATGGACCCTGTCTTGCTCTGAATCAACCATGAGGAGTTTCTGTTTCGTCACATCCTGACTATGTGACCACAAGACAAACCTGCTCCATGGAAACAACTGACAATCCAAATGGCACCAGTAGCACAGGCCCAAAGAAGGATGCTCATGGGAAGAACATCTTTTTCTCCAAATGGGACATTCAAAATGGGCTCAGGTATAAATGAAATGGACAGCAATCCATGGATGCACCCACCCATCCAGTTTTCCATCCATCCACCATTTACTGGACACCTACCACACATAAAACATTGTCACTAGAGACCAGTATTTTCTTTAAAAATATCAACACAGTGAAAATGAAATCATTTTCAAATGTGTTTTTTTTTCTCACAGAAAAGACAATTTTATCAATTACTGATTTTGTTCATTTTTCTGTGTCTTGGAAAACCAACTGACCACTGTTTGTGTCTAAATTTTACCAAACTGGCTAAATTAGGAAGTTTTCTGGTCAGAAGTCCATATGACAAGCCTATTGTGGTTTCAATAATTTCTCCAATGGGCAGACAAAGAGTCATTTACAGCATAAATCATCCTATTTCCTTTTCCATCTCAGACACACTCTCAGTCATGTGAATAGTGCTGGAAACTAAACTGAAAAGCTGTCAAAACATCCTGTAATAACAGGGAAATTAACAGACCTATTCTGTCATGCATATTTGCCCCCATTTCCCCAGACCCCATTACCTTCCTGTGAACCCACATTCATAAATCTATGTGTAGACCACAACAAACAGTATATGTAAAATGTTAAATACATGCATTCTTTCATTCTCACACAGATAACAGCATCACGTTATATTCTCCTAAGACTGAACTTGGGCTAATGCCCATAAACAGAAAGCTATTACTGTGGTTCTATTTAAAATTCTGTTGTGAAAGATAACTTGTTAGCGGAAATAATATACTACACCTTGATGAGATTTTGAAAAATATCAGATTGAGACCTAGTAATGCAATGTAAGATATATAAAATCACACAGAGTTAAAATCATGGAATTTCATGACTGTAAAGGTTTGCGATGTCAACTTGTGCTCTTCCTAGCATTTAAAAAAGGGCAAGAAGGGACCCAGGGTGGCCAAGTAACTTGCGCAAGGTGGGAAAACCAATTAGTGTCAGAGTTCGTAACTATACATTCATATTCTCCTACTTCTCGTCATAAAGATTGTAGTAACCTAAAAAGGCAACAATCCAAATTTGATTTAACCAGAGTAAAAATATGACTCAAAGATAAGTAGCTGTTCCCTCTTTAGCCCACACCCAGTGAGTGACGGTATGGACGTTACAGCAAACACACACCGATCCCGGGTCGCTTCCCCTTATCCAGAAGAGCAAGCTAATGAAGCTGAGAAAAAGGTTAAGAAGTGTGTACAAAAGAACTTAACCTGAAGCTCAACTTATTTAGATGAGCTGGGTACAAGCCCACCTACTTCCTCTCAATCCATAAAATCCCCACCACGCAATCATTTTTCTCTTCTAAAATTCTTAACTGAAAGTAAAACATGGATGCAGTAGAAAAATTAAAACAGTGGGGAAATGTCTAAAACAAAAAAGTTCAAAATGTCCTCCATTCACCCAAAAGCAACTACTAGCAACACTTTCTTATATATCCTTCCAAAAAAAAGTTATACACACACACGCACACACACATATATACATGTACATACACATATACATACCAGCATATTCCTAACTTTAAATGTGTATCTGTGCTATGGGCACCCTGGTTTGCGTCTGCCTTCACACAGGCTGCCAGGAGGTCAGTCTCACTCGCTCAGATGATAAACTGGTCATTTCAAGGACAGAAACCCTGTTGTTAATCAAAGCTAATTTTGTCTTACATGATACTGGATTTCTAGACCCCAGGAGCATAGCTAAACAGCTGACAAAATATAGAAAGGGACAAAGAAAGCGGAAGAATAGGGATGAAAGCAGGAAAGAGATTAGTGAGGAAAGGAAAGAAAAAGATAAAGAGGTGTTACACACAGATCGGCAGCGTGTCGGTGCTCATTCAGGACTTTCTGAATGACTGATTGACCAAATGAATGAATGTTTTATTTTAACACATTATGACATTTAATATATTAAAATATTAGTTGATAGGGCCCCGATTCTCTGAAAAGTAAGCATCCTTCTTGGTCTACACTGTACAATAGCGTAGACACTGGCCACCCATGGCTACTGAACATTTGAAATGTCTTCTGTATGTGTAAAACAGAAACCAGATTTCAAAGACTTCATATTTTTTAAAAGGATGTAAACTATCTTGTTAATAATTTTTATTTTGATTATATATTGAAATGAGACTATTTTAGAAATATTGGGTTACACATACCATCTTATTAAAAATTAATTCATCTGTTTCTATTTTCTTTTTTACTGCGGCCACTAGAAAACTTTAAATGTCACAGGTGGCTCCCGTTACACATCTTTTGGATAGCACTGGTCTGGAATGCAGATACCGTTACAGCAGTGACCATAACCATCGTTCCCTGCTCTAACACAGCACCTAGCACAGGGCCTGGAGAACAGCAAATGGCCAATAAATATGTATCAGATGAAAGGCCAGCTGTGGTATCCAGATAAGGCAATAACTAAGCCTCGGACTACAAGGTAGGAGGCCCTGGCCCTGATCCTAGCTCTCCTGAAAAAGCAGCTGTGTGACCTTGGGCAAGTCAGTGAACTTGTGTAGGCCTTGTTTTCCTCCTCTTTAAGATGGAGATAATATCTGCCTTATAGGAAAATTGCATGGACCAAATGAAAGAATGTTGATAAAAGGGCTCTGAAATGGTATAACCGATGTCAGTTTCCTCCTAAGTTCTAGTAAAGTAATCTCTCTAGCAATAGCCCCAGGAGAAGACAGATGCAAAAAATACTGAAAAAACAGGTAAGAAACTAACTGATAAAAATTCCTATATCTGATATTTCCAGCACGCGTTAGAAAATTTAAATCAAGACAGGTGCAAACTTGAGATTTTCACACTAATGGAAACTTCCAGCATTCATCACTCCCTTTTCACCGTGTCTCACCAACCACAGCTGACAAAGGGAATCACAGATACTTTCCACAGAAACTCTAACCAACTGGGAGGAGAATGCTGTCTCTGGGTGCCTGATGAAGCAGCAGGGTGGCCAATTTCACTTAGCCACCTGGGGCTCACAGCTTTGTGGAAAATTCTTAATCCTGGGGGACTCTGAGGCCTCAGGGGGAAAGTTCCATGGGCACAAAAATCTATCATGGGCATCAGTCCTTGTTAACTGTTTCAGGCACAGCTAGGAGAGTGAATGTAGCTTATTTCACCAGGCGGTCAGGGTACCTGGCAAGGGAAATCCAAAGGATCCTTGGACAGGCTGTAGCTTTTTAGTGACACCGGGATGGACTGCACTCTCAGCTGGGCATCTTCTTCCCCCAAATCAAAGATCATTTCAAAAGGGAAGAGAATATGAAGAAAGTATCCTTCCGCCGGGGCCTTTAAGGAGGAGCCTTGAGTTGCTGACTGCAGACTAACCCACAGCAGAGAAAGAGCAGACCCAACAACCCATAGCCACAAACTGGAGGACAGCAAAACAAAAATAGTCCATTTCAAGAGGCCCAAGGTCAGATTCTCCCCTCATTCTCTGCAAGGCACCACAGAAGCCCCAGAGGTCAATGACTTACCATCAGCGAGGCCACCACATCAAGAACAGCAAGGAGGATGCAGTGACTTCCCTTTTGCTGTGAGGATCCGACTCTCCCCCACTCTAAGAGCTGCTGCCTGTGACGTAGACGCCTGTTGTGCCATGGCCAGGCTCTGAGCCCTTGCAACCAGGGCCCCGTGACCTGTATCGAAACAGCTCCCAGGGCCTGGGCTGCAGCCGGCTCATCCAACCAGAACACCAAGGGACAGGGCAGCAGGCACGGAGCAGAACCAACTGCAGGGGGCGGGTTTGAAGTTCATATTCCCGGAACCAACCCCCTGAAATTCTGGTTCAGTAGGTCTGGAGTGAGACCCAGGCACCTGTGTTTTGACAAAGTGCAGAGACAATGCCAGTGCCCAGCTTGACTTGGGAACCTGTGGTCTAGACGACTCAGGGACGCTTTATTGTCCCTGAACCTTTCTCTTCCGTAAAGTCTCTTCATCCTTCTCGTCTCGGTGAGGAAGAGGAGAGTGGGGAAAGGAGACTTAGAGGAAAGCAAAGCGAAGTGGAGAGCATTCTAGAGTCTAAAGACCCTAGGTTCCGAAGTGAGCTGCTCCCAATCCTTAAGCAAGTCATTTAATCCCTCTGAACCTCAGTTTTCTCATCTGTGGAATAGCAGTAAAACCACCTACCTACTCAGGGTTGGGGGGGACGATAAATACACAGAAAGGACCCAAATGCATTACACACAGCAACTGTGATAAAAGCATTCATCGATTAGCTCTCTCCATGAGGAGAAGGACGGGTGAAGGTAGTTCTCCGTGTGATGAAGATCTTTGCAAGAGACACCACAAATGTAAATAATTGACTTAATTAGGCATAAAGGGGAAGAAAAAAATAAACTGCAACAACAGAAAACTGCAGTAAGGGGGGGCCGTGAGTTCAGATTACATGGGGAGAGTGGAGAGATGCACAGAGCAAGCTTACAACCCTGTCTCTGGAAGGCTACAGAGAGATGTGGTTGGGAGGGAATCAACAGATAGTTACAAAGATTTAGGCACAATGTGTCATGGAGATTTATTGCAACATTGTTTATATAGGAAAAATTTGAAATTACCTAAAGGTATTTTTTCATTTTCTTTAACATTATAATGTACATATATTACTTTATTTCAGGGGGGAAAAATGTTCCTTTTTAGATTTAGGAAATTTTGGAATCTATTTGATTGGCTGAAAGCATTTTTAAATATCTCAATTGTTTTTCTTAAACTCCAGTTTAACATTCAGATTAGAACATGAATAGCAACAAAGGAAGGCCAGATAAGGGCATATCCGTTTAAATTTTCCCCATAGGAACATAAGGCAAAATACATTATGGGATACCATCAGAACTTCTGAAACACAAAGGACATGAGGAACGATGGGGAGGCAAAGAGAAAATAATTCATATAAAGATGCAGACAAGATCTCTAGTGTAATGCTAAATAATATTAGGAGAATTAGGTTTAGTGCTTACCTACCCCCTCAACATACACAAACGCGGGCGCGCACACACACACACACACACACACACACACACACACAGTTATGAGAACTTCTGAAATAAAACTCAGTATTACCCACTAAGTCCTTTCCCACATAGACTAACAGAATCTATTTCTGTATTGCTGCGAGATTTGCAGCAAAGAATAGAACTCCAGTAAAGAGGAAATAATTTCTGTACTGTAACTGGGTTTTTCTCACTTCCTTCTTTTAAAGCAATCACCCAACAAGTCCAAAAATTTTTGAACAATAGTACAGTTTTCTATGTACTGGGTATAGATCAACTGCAGACATTTTGGAACTCAGCTGAATCAGTTAAAAGGTTCTGGGTAATTTGCCTTCTCAGAAAACTTATAATGATATATTACAGTGCTGGGGGCTGGAAGCAGCCTTCCAAATCATCTGGTCCAACCCCATCATTTCACAGATGAAACTCTTGGAAAACAAACTAGCTGCTCCAACACACTGAAGACTCTAATTAAAATATCTGCTCAATTTTAAGGTAGCTGACAAATTTGGACAGGGGTGGATGGGAAATAAAACCTCCAAAACATTTTTAGTGGAATAGCAATTATGATCAACGTACCTAATAAATAAAGAAGCCTTAGGGATTGTGATGAAAGTATATCCCCTCTCTAATATCAGGACTACATCTGGAAAACTAAGAGATTAAAAGTTGCCAGAGCTAGCACATGGAATCTGTGAGCAGGGACGTAAGAAGAGAAGTGGGAAGCTCTACCCTGAGTCTGTTGGCCTAAGCACCAAACACTGGCTGAATTTTATACATAAACTCCTGGGTGTCCAGGAGTCACTCTGATGTGATGGTGCCTCCATTTCCAGAAAAGTGGAGATTTCAGAAAATAGTCCATGCACAACAGAGGTACATGGCCGCTGACCTGACAAAGGAAGGGGGGCTTAGACCCCTGCTCACTACTCAGTGGGTCCCAGCAGCAGCATCACCTGGGTTGTTTGTTAGAAATGCAAAACCCTAGGCCCCACTCAGACCTACAGAATCAGGATATGCATATTGACAAGATCCCCAGGGCTTCAAAAACACAGTCAAGCTTGAGAAGTACTTATTTAGATAACGGGGAGCAAGAGAAAGTGTAACTGCCGACCTGTAACCACAGTTAAGTGTCCGGAATAATTACCGCCATTACCAGCTCTAGTCACTAAAGCTTTGGATCTGTAAGCCTTATTGTAAATTTTAAATGGTCTAAAAGTTAGCCTGAATTTTACATGGTCTCAGTGAATATCTCATTAAGTAGTCGTGAATTTTCACAAAATATTTCAAAGAAAAAATACATAACTAAATATGCTGGGAACTCTCACATTTTCAGGGGTTACATAGATTATGAATTGAGGCCTTTTCCCTGCTAATTTCTGCTGGGGTCGTAACAGAGACACGACCAATGTGTCTTCAGTTTTGAATTAGAAACCTCAGGGAGACCTGGTGAAGAAAAAAGACTGAATTCCAAATAGAAATATGTTCCTGGTGAAAAGGAGGAACTTCACATAAGGGAATTTTACAACCAAAAGGCTGTGAAGGTCACGTGATCCCATCCTAGTTCCAAAGCTGAACACCAGTCTCTGGCTCACACACTTCCAGGGATGTGGAAGTCACCTCCTCCAAAGGCCACTTCCTGAAATTTGTCTCCCTGGAACTTTCAATAGCCCTACAATCATCGCTTCCATTAGTTCATCCCCACTATCAATATTCCAGGACATTTCCCGCTGGGATTTTTTTTCTTTAAAACACAGAAAGTCAAAAACACGTTTCATGTATTTCATGTATTTGTTTCTCATGGGCCTGGGGCAGCTTGTAGTAGTGGGGTGTATGGCATTTTTATTTGCTTTTATTTTGAGGTACTTTAGGAAAACCTCATGTGCACAAGAGGAGTATTAATACACTATCACCGGTTACAGAGAATGTAACCAAAAACATACCTAGTATAGGGATAGTACTGTCCTTCAACACTTAGCCGGAAGCTTCCTGGGAGTCAAAGGTGGTATGAAAATGGGCAAGAAGGGAGTGCCTCAAAAATGTGTGAGACCCTCTGGCCTAGGGGAGTCAGAGATTATTAGCCCCAGAAAAGCGTCTTGGATTAAGTCTAATTCTTCCCCTTACAGAGAAGAAAACTGAAACCCAAAGAAGCTAAGTGACTTGCCCAATATCGGGCACGTAGTCAGCAGCAAAGCCAGGCCATAGAGTGTCCCTACCGCTGTTGAATGTTCTTGTTGCTACACTGCCAGACTCTGAATCTTAAATTTGTTAAGAAAGCTTGTCCAGCATAAAAATCAGAGCTATAGCACCACATTACTGGGCCCAAAGGCAATGGCTACAGACACTCCAAAAGCAAACCCAAGCCATCCTGCTGCACACAGAGACCTCAAATCCCAAAACACACAAGTCTAATACCAGATAAGAAAGTTTTACTGGAGCCATAAACCGTCCTTTCCTCCTCCCCACTTTCCTAGAATTCCATTTTGTTCCTACATATCCACTGATTCTGAACTCCAGAGATTTTTTCCACTAAGCGGCTTATTTTAATCTCCCATTAAAATAATCTCTTTCTGATGAGCAGTTATTTGCTCTCAGAACAGAAATACCACTGTGAAACACTTCATTCTTTCTGAAACACTTGAAACTAAAGGCTCATAACATACTGAGCCACAGTTGTTAGTAAAAAGTAAAATATTATAGGCGATCAATTTATCCAGGCGTCTAAACATTGGAAGTATCCAAACAAAAACAATATTTTAAAACTGCTTTTTACCATCTATTTTTTAAAATAACACCACTGTAATATTCCAAACAATCATCTGTTAGAGCATACAGCATGAGATGCCAATACAGTGACAATTCATCCATGGAGCTCTGAATAATTGGTTGGTGGGTCAAAGTGGCCTTCCCACAAGGTCATAATGGACTGTTGCAGTGACATAAGCTAATCCACAGAAACAATCAGTTATGTCTCAGTTCTTTGTAAATTTGGGCAGATCACAACCCCCTCAAAGCAATGGAGTGCGATCATGCAAGTATGAATTATGTGCTTTTTCTACCGTTGTGTCCTTTGGAAATAAAAATAAACAAACCGCAGAAAAATTAGTAACCCAGGTCCCAAGCATTTCAGGTGAGAGCCTTTATGCTAACACTAGTCATTTATATTACAAAATGAGCTGGGATCCCACTATGTTACAAGACATGGTCATATTTGCTGGTTTAAAGAAGCCTGTTCCTGAGATAAAGCATCTAAGAAGCTATGTTAGCTTTTCAAGGTCACTAAAAACTTGTGAATTCTTGATTCAATTCATTAAATGAGACAGGGGAGATGAACCAAATTAATGCCCAAATCACACCAGGGATAACAGAGTATCGCCCCATAATTTTCCAGGCTTCTTTGTTGGCGTCAGGTATATAAGATCTTAAATGGCAAGAGAACAGAAGAATAAAAACATAGTCTGCTATAGTCCACAGTGAAACAAAAATAGAAAACAAAAAGATGAAGAAAAGCTGTGACACGCATCCATCCAAGAGCACATTTTCCGTTGCTGTTAATCAGAGTTTATGTCACACTTCCTGGGGCCACTGGAAGTCATTAGCCCTGGCAGAGAGGATTGGAATTTTCCCACTTTAAAAGGAGAAGTAGAGCAAAAGACAAAGTAGGCTGGCGGGAAATAGAGGGGTTTCTCTAGAACCATGTTATCCAAAAGTGACAACTTTCCAACAAAAATCTTGAGGTCATGTGATGATAAATGGGGGTGGTTAGAAAGCAGGAAGACTGGCAGTTGTGTTCCTCATACCCCTACCAAACTAAGTTTCAGCCTCCCAGCCCCACAGCCCTCCAGGCTAGAACCTGTGTCCTGTGTCTTCCAAAGTGTGGAAAATTCTAGAAAGGCTTTTATCCTAGCACAGAACTAAGAGAAAGTGTCGTTTTCCTCTCCTGTAGCCCAGGAGACCTATCCTATCCCTATCCCATCCGAGTAATAGGCAGCTCTAAACCAATAAATATGACTGGGGCTCTTAACATAGTGAAATCCAGGTTCCTTTTGTAATATAAATGCCGATTGCTGATGCGACAGTGTCTCACCTGAAACGCCTGGGGCCTGGGTTAGTCATTTTTCTAGGACCTGCTTATCTTTACTTCAGAAAAGGCCCTTACCTTCAGAAATGGCCTTCTTCACAGCTGCCACGTAAGTCTCAGGCTCGTCATCACAGGTGAGCTCCTGCCAGTGCGCCCAATCTGGAAAGAAGTCCAGGAACTCCTCACTGTCCTGTACCCCGCAAAGCAGCCGCACCATGCGGTGTGGAGGGTGGAAGGCTCTCTGCAGCAGGGGGAGCAGGGCCGGCTGGCAGAAGTGCTGCACCAGCTCTGCAGATAACAGCACCACAATGCAGCGCGTGCTGAGAAAGAAGCTCAGGTCCTCAGCTGAGAAGGAGGTCCGGGGGCCCAGCCTATAAGTCAGCGTCTTCTGGCTGCGGACCTGCCGACTGGACAGGAAAAGGTCCTGGAGGTACTGGCACCATTCCTCAGCATCCGGGCTGTAGAAGAGGAGGATGTCACATCGTCGGGGCACCCCTGAGCAAGAAACAAGGCACGGAAGCATGTTAACACGCTGCTCCTTCGAGGGTGCCCCATCACCTGCAAGATATGCGATCCAAATGAGGAGCTGGGCACCCACAATCATTCAGGGTCTGCCTCCAGCATACCTGTCTGACCTCTTTCCCCATTTACAGTTAGTGTTACAACCATACCAGACTCTCTGTCTTTGCCCAGACATACAATGCCGTTTCAGATGTTTGCATCAGTTATTGCTTCTGCTGGCATACTCTTCCCCCCACAGCTAGTGCAGTACAGGATGACGATGATGATGACGACGACGGCAAGCACTTATATAGAGCTTACTATGTTCCCAACACTCGTCTAAGCACATTGCCTAATAAACTCATTTAATCATCACGGTGACATTCTAAGGTAGGTACTACTATTAGCCCCATTTTAAAGATGAGAAAACTGAGGTGTAGCAGAATCAGAATTTGAACTCAGACAGTTTGGCCCCAGAACCTGGTTCTTTCCCAAATCCTGTGGTGACAAGCACATGTGTGGAATCAGCAGCCAGAGTTAGCATCTTGGCTCTGCAAAGTATTAGCTGTGTAACATTGGGCAAGTTAAATATTCTAAACCTCAGTTTACTTATCTGCAGATGGAAATATAACAGCAATATTTATCGATGTTCTGTAAGCATTAAGTTCGATATTCCATGTAAAGTGCTAAGTATAGCACATGGCATGTAGTACACCCTCAATAACTGGTAGCTGACGCCATTATCCTCACATTATTACAAACAACGCATTAATGTAAATGGTAAGCGTGGTTGAATGAATGCTTTAACCTATACAATACCATTCGTAAGGTGTCCCTTACCACACCTGGTCCGCAACACAGGCTTTCTTCTTCCTCTAATAAAGTACAAATGCCAGAAACAGAGTCAAAACCCTCAGAAAAGTATTGAGTTAAAAGGGGCTTTTGGGGAATCACTTGGCCCAAATGCCTCATTGACAGATAAAAGAAACACTTCAGCTATGAAGATGAAGGGAATTACTTAATTTCAAATTCAGTAATTAGTCACAGAGCCAGGACTGAAACTATTGAACAAATGGGTTAGGAGAATAACATCTCAAAAGGTCCCATACATTGCTGATAAAGAAGCTGTCAGTTGTGTTTTCAATAGGACTGACAAGTGATTTCAAAGAAATGAAGAAAAGGGAAGAGGATTTCCTAGAGCAGAAGTGCCCTTAAAGCAGCTTGGGTCTTAGAGCACGGACGGCCTTAGCAGGAAAGCAGTGACTTGACACTGCCCTGACTTTTATGAGGAGACAGTGAACCAAAGGCAAAACAGTTTTAAGATTGACAAATTCTGGGCCACTGGATTAAGTATTCATCTCACCCTGGATCCTGCCTCACCTTTTCCTGCTTCTCTGTTAACAACACATCGCAATATCTGTCATTAAAGACCTCTAGTCAAGGAAAGTTTAAATGTTAATAACAGGGAAACTGGGTGTGGAGTACATGAGAACGCTCTGTTAACTTCTTAGTTTTTCTATAAATCTAAAACTTCTAAACTAAAAGTTTAAATATACAACTTAAATAAAAAGCACCTATGGGATTAGTTTCTTCTATATGGAAAACATACTTAAAACATCTCATTCCTGGGGTTTTAGTGTTAAGTTTGGCCTCCCTTTAAGCAAAAGTACTTGAGAAGGAAGTGGTTAGTGCCTCAAATTAGTTAATATCACAACCTACTTGTTCACCAACTTGCAGAGTGGCTCCAGACCAATCTACAAAATCTAAGCAAATTTTGCCTCAATGTAAATGAGATCAACAAAAATCTCTCACCTTCCCGAATTTCACTCTGTTGCTGAAACTGAAAGCTGGGGAACTTGTAAACAAGTCCACAGTGGAAGTTAAAGCCCCTCCATAAGGTGCTGGGTAACAACACAGGACTAAATGCTTTGTCAGCAACTCTCTCGTGTGGAGGACACACCTTTCTTCCAGAATAACTCCCTTCCTTTAACCATAAGTCATTTATTCACATGTACCAAGTCAATGCTCTCATTTTTGGTTGCTTATGAAGAGAAATGAAATATGTGAACAAACAAGGAGTCCATAAATCCTAGACAGAGATGAGGAAGGGTCTTTGTCCTTGGAGAGCTTAAAGAACAGGTCTGGCTATAGAAGGAGAACGGAATGGATAACAGCAGAGCATGGGCTGGCTGGTGGCACCAGGGGGTGACAGTGGTAGTAAGAAACACAGTGACTGAGATTCGGAATCCACCCAAGGAGAGAACAAAGAGGAAGTGTCAGGGAGATGGTCAAAGTACCTAACCCAGACCATTTCTTCAGTCTGTAGGTGATGCTGCTACACCATTCGTCTGTCCTGGAGCCCCGTGTTTGAATCCAACAGCATACTGAAGAGGGATGTGATATAGAGGTGACCAGGATAGGGTGAGATCTGGAAACAATTCGTGTGAGGAGTTTCCAGACTCTGAAGATTTCAAGTTTAGAGACTTGAAAGGAGTCTTGAGGGACCTCAAGGATCATATGGAAGTTAATATCACGAAAAAGTAAAGGTCCCTTCAAGCCCCAATTTCCTGTAAGTACAGGGATCGCAGAAGGATCTGGTGATAAGAGAAGCCTTAGAAAGAGTGAGCAGGAAAAGGTGTGAGAGCTTTCTTCAAATACCTGGAGGCTGACACATGGAGGAAAATATTCCAGTCTTCACCCAATCAGATTTGGCCACTTGGGAAAGTCACTTACGGCCTTCCTCTCCTCTCTCTCATGTGTAAATACAAGAGATGCCATCAGGGGCCTTAGAGAATATTCCAGAATAGGCTGATTCCATTTCATTTTATCTTGCTTCTCAAGGTTTTTCAAGGACAGGGAGTCAAGATTTGGTTTCAACAAGCAAATATGCCTTTCAAAAAATAAAAGACTAATGATTACCCTTCAGTGGGAGGAAATTTAAGGAGACCACATGATTCAATCATAAAAAGGAATGAAGTACTGACTGATACATGTTACAACCTTGGTGAACCTTGAAAGTATTATGTTACATGAAAGAAGCCAGTCATAAAAGACCACATACGACATGACCCCATTCATATGAAAAGTCCAGAGCAGGGACATCTATAGAGACAGAAAGTAGAACTTAGGGCTGAGGAGGAGGAGGGATTAAGAGGGTGAGAGCTAAAGCATACAAAGTTTCTTTTTGAGGTGATGAAAATGTTCTAAAATTGACTGTGGTGATGGTTGTGCATATGTGTGAAAATACTAAAAACCACTGAATTGTACATTTTAAATGGGTGAATTGGATGGTATATGAATTATATCTCCCATCCAAATACTAACCAGGCCCGACCCTGCTTAGCTTCCACAATCAGATGAGATCGGGCGCGTTCAGGGTGGTATGGCCATAGGCTGAATTATATCTAATAAAGCTGTTTAAAAGAAGAAGAAGGAAGAAGAGAAAGAGGAAGAAGACGAGGAGGAGGAGGAGAGGGAGGAAGAAGAGAAGAACACATGGAAGAGTGGCCTTGATGACTCCAGAACCTATAGCATCTTGGCAAGAGATACTCTCACCACTGTGACCTGCCAGTATGGGTCACTGTACTTCCAGGCCTCAGGGAGACCTAGTGACACCAGAAACCCCAGCTCTAACCATTACAGACCTGCAGAAGCCACAGCAGAGCCCATAAATAGCCCCAGGTTTGGCCACTGGGCTTGAGGCCCCCTGCGAGTGGGAGCACACCCTCTAGCCTCCTTGGCCACATCCACTGAAGACATGCACACAGGACGCTAAAGGAGGGTTTTCTCTGCCTCCTCTGCCCAATGCCCGCCCCATCCCCCCATTTTTCTGCTTCCCAGACCTAACAGCTCAGGGCCTGTTACCAGGCATAGAAGAGGTGGGAGCTTCACTCACCTTACCGTCTTCTTCTCCCCACTCACCCACCTACTCTGGCCACCTGCTCCTTAAACATACCACCACACCTATTTACTGTTCCTCTACCTGGAGAACTCTTCCCCAGTCTTTACTCAAATGTCCCTTTCTCCATGAAACCTAACCTAGCAGCCTCATTTAAAAGTATAACCCCTGCCTGACCACTGCACTGTACACCTGAAGTTGAATAATATTATATGACAACTATAATGTAATATATATATAGTCACGGGATATGGAGAACAGCATAGGGAAGAGAGTTGATGGAATTGTAAATAGAGATATACGATGTCAGAGGGGCAATAGATCAGGGGAGGGGGGTTATCACTTTGTGAGGGGTGAAATGTCTAACAATGACATTGTTTTGTACACCTGAAACTAATTTCAAAAAAAAAAAAGTATAACCCCAACCTCTTTACCCATGTCTATTGTTTTTCCACATATTTCTCATACCATGTATCTTACTTAAGTGTATTGCCTGCCTTCCCCACTACTCCATACGCTCTATGGGGACATGGCTTATGTCTGTTTCATTTACAGAATATACACCTGACACCTAGGACAGTGCCTACAAACAGGAAGCATACAATAATTATTTGTAGAATGAATGAATTCTGTCTAGATAACTCTTCTTCAGCTTTCAAACATAATGTGTGGACAATGAACTTATTATTACCAGCGGTTCCTTATTCACAATGCAGCTTCTCCTAACCTTCAGAGAGCCCAGCTAGGGCCACAAGGCTACCTTCCCACTCCCCTTAAATAGTGAGCCTGTATCACCAAATCTAATAGAACTGTCACCACTGGCCTTTTCCACCCCTACTTCCAAAGCACAACTATAAGGCTAGACCTCAGGGGGTCTAGGGAAAGCTGGCTCTTCATTCTAGTATCTACCCATATCATCCAAGAACAGCACCTTCTGGCCAACTATTTTTTATTTTCAAGATGCTTTTACATCCTGTTTTCACATGTTATCTCTACTAAAGCATCATAAGATGGGCCTGGAAAACACAAGTAAACCCATTTGCTAACATGGTAACTCTAATCTGCTCATCTAGTAATTCCGTTTGGTTACCGCTTTCCTTCACAAGACTATAAACTCCTCAAGAGGAGAGACTAGGCGGGTCCTCATTACCACTGAGAACATATTTAGGTGCATATTATTCGTTAACATGCATAGTAAGTGCTCATTAGTCGTCTCTGTTATCATTATTGCATGGTTCACCCTGGAGCTCAATGAGTGAGTAATCCGCCAAGTGTACACACCCATGAACCAAGAAGGGAACTCAAAGACTAATCAGAAAAGCCGCCTGGCACCTTTTGGTGGGTAGAGACCCAGTGGCCTCCACGACTCCCCCATTCCCCAAAGTTCTGTAAAGGACATAGGAAAAGTAGAGCTAAAGGAATGGTGTTCCTAAATAGAATTTCCATAGGAATATGGAAATTCTAGACCAAAAACAAAACCCAGAATGGGTAGAGGAAGCGGGATCAGGAAGATGGGCCCAAGGGACGCCTCGGAACTCCCAGCCCCACCTGATTGTCTGAGCGCCCCCTATCGGTCCCAGGAGTGTTTCGCCGGCGCAAACAAGTCGGCTCACCGCCTTCTTTCAACTCGGACTCTAGGTTCACAGAGTTGGAAGAACAGGGGAAACGACCCTCAGGAACTCTGTGGGCTAGTGATGGAGGGAGAATAGGACACTTAGAAGAGAGGGACAGAGGAGGGTCAGGCAGGGGCTGCAGAGAATCGCGCAACACGCTTGGAAGGGGAATGTGAGAAAGTCAGGTGGTAAGTTTCCAATAGGGGAACTGGGAGAAAGAACAGAAAGAACACAGATCCCGCGCCAAAGAAGCCGACAGAGTTGGGAGCCGGACAGCGCTCGGAGGGCTGCTGGGGGCCGAGAGAGCGCGCGGAGAGAGAGAGGGGCGCGCCTGCGAGGAGGCCACGAGAGGGACCCGGCGCCCTGCCTACGCACCTGAGGCTGCCATGCCGCGGGACGCAGCTCACATGCCCGGCTCACTGCGTGCGCGGGGCCTGGTGCCGGGAGCCGGGAACCGGCCGCGTCCCTGGGTGCGGGGCCGGAGGGGACGCCAGCTCCGTGCAGCACCAGCCGCCGCTCTGGCGCTTCCTCCCGTCGGTCAAGGAAGACTCGCCGCGAGGGCGTGTCCACAGTGCCCGCCCCGCCTGCGCCTGCGGGGCTTAGCCGGCGGCACCTGCACCGGGGGCCGTTGGGGAGGGGAAGTGAGAACCCCCGTCCCGGCTGCCGGCCAGCCTCCCGCACGGCCTCCGCTCCCCTCATCGTTCAGGGTAGTGAGGAGGCTGGGGCTTCACGCCACGGGCGCTCCACTCCGGGTGAAACCAGCCGGTTCTTATTGCTACCAAAGGACAGCCCGAGGTGGAAGAGGTGTTGAGAGGGAAGGGAGGAAGGTTGAGCTGTCTGCTCCAGCCCAGTGACCTGGAGTGGGGTGGGGTAGGGGTTTATGAGTACAGCTGGCCAAACCATCTTCCCATCCCATGGGGCTTTCTCCCTGAGCCGCTGCCCCGGCAGGAAAAGGGAGGGGGCAGGAAGGGGAAGAGGCACCTTCCTTGGCACCTGGCCCTCGGTGCTTGGCGTTGCCCTTGATTACTCTCCAGTGACCTTTCTGTGACTCCTTGGACCAGGTCTCCTGATGGCACATGAAAATTAATGATCATCTCAATATGATAAATGTGTGCTATAGTTATCTTCGTCTTTTACGCATTTGAAGTAGCATCCATTACTGTCTCCATGTTAGAGCTGAAGAAGCGAGCCAAATATTGTATCTTGCTCAGACTCCCATAGGAAGTAAATGCTCCCCAGGGTTCCACATGGGCTGAGTCCAGAGCTAGACCTCTTGCTTAACCCTTGCGCTCACCCCGCCTCTTGTCCTCCTCCCTGTGCCTCCTTCTGTAGCTGGTCTCAGTAGCACTAGCCCCTTGGATCCTCAACAATGCAGCATCCAGAGGATGGATCCGGGGAGCAGAGATGAGGAAAAGATAGGGTTAGGCATAGGTGGATATCAATGAAATGGATTTAAGAATGGAAAGGCCAGGGTTGAGGCCGAGAATTCATTTTCTACTGCTGCTGTAACAAATTATCACAAATTTAGTGG
The DNA here is from genome assembly GCF_036562045.2 of Rhinolophus sinicus. NCBI lineage: Eukaryota > Metazoa > Chordata > Mammalia > Chiroptera > Rhinolophidae > Rhinolophus > Rhinolophus sinicus. The sequence continues at coordinate 26,509,172 of NC_133757.1, read as the reverse complement.
CTTAAAATAACACAAATTTATTATCTTACTGTTCTGTATTTCAGAAATCCAACATGTGTGGCATGGGCTAAAATCAAGGGTTGGCAGTGTTGGTTTCCCTTCTGGGGTCTCTAGAGGAGAATCCATTTCTTTGCTTTTTCAATGTCTATAGAATACAAGCATTCCTTGGCTTGTGGCCCATCCCCTTCATCTTCAAAGCCAACAACATAATATCTCTCTGACCCTGGTTCTGGGACATCGCATCTCTCTCTGACACTTCCATCTGCCTCCCTCTTCCACTTTTAAGAACTCTAGAGATTGCATTGGTCCCACCCAGACAATCCAGGAAAATCACCCTATTTTAAGGTCAGCTGACTAGCAAATTACCATCTACAACCTTAATTTTCTTTTGCCATATAACATAATATATTCACAGGCTCTAGGGATTAGGATGTGGACATCTTTGGGGGGTGGGGGAGCCGTAGGATGTCATTACTCTGCCTACCACAAGCCTGTAATTCCAAAAAGGAGACGAAGTTGCTACCTGCTATACCGTATACCTATTCCCCATGTCCAGGACTTCTCTGCCCTCCAGACCAGGTTAGACACACACACGCACACACACACACACACACACACACACACACCACCCATCATACCCTGTCGCAGCCCTGTAATTTAGTAAAAATTACATAGATATTTTTATGCAATTACTTATTTTAACTTGTGTCTCCTCCATTCAACCTAAGCCCCTTAGAGGCAGGATCCAAGTCTACCTTATTCTCCATAGAACCTCCAGCACTTGGAGCCAACTGTGGCACAGAGAATATGCTCAGAAAGCATTTGAATGAGTGAATGAATGACTGTGATCAGGAAATCCTTAAATTTGGGAAACAAGGATAGAAAATCTTGCAGTGAAAATCTTGGAGCCCTAAGCTTGGAGGAGGGCAATATAAGATGTGAAAAATAGGTTGTATATAATAAAAGCCATCAGCGTAAGGAAAATGGTGAGCAAAAGTTTGGAAATGTTTAGTTTGAGGTGCCCATGGGTTGTCCTGGGCACCTTGTCAGACTTATTTCTTCTGAGGGTGTATTCCTTTCAGAAGAGAAAGATGGGGCTTACGACATGGCCAGATGTCACCCTTGGAACTGCAGCTGCATGAGTGGATAGGGAAGAGGAAATAGAGAATGAGAACTAGGCCTCACGGGAAGAGTCATGGGGAAGGGCCATGCTCAGGGACCAGAGAAAGAGGGTCTGCAAAGGAGAGCAGATTAACCAGAAATGTGGGAGAAGAGGCAGGCCAGAAAAACCAGGAAGACAAGGAAGGAGGGTTTTGAGGAGAAGGTTGTCAACAGTGTGAATCACTATGAGAGTTCTGGGCGAATGAAGTCTGCTGTAAAAATAACAGGCACATCTAGAAGTGCAACCCTGCACAGCAGAACCTGGACTGCTGGACGATGAGGTGAGGGAGTGGATGGTGAGGAAGGCAGCTGCAACAAGGGACAGAGATCTGGACTACAGACAGGGTCCCCAAATTCTTATTTCAGCCCTCTAAATTCTCTCCAAGCCCACTGTGGGCCTTGGGCAAGCTATAAACTCCAAAAGTCCTCTGTTTCCTCATGTGTACAAGGAGGGCATTCCAGCTTAGAAAACACTAAGGTTCTGTGTTCTGTGTAATACCCCATTTGAAGAACACTGCTTGAACGCTGGTCTTCTGGACTCTACCCTCTCCTGCATCCTCCCTCACTCTTCACAAGCATGTGGACCTGGGTGGTCTGTATTCCTTGTCAGACTCATTTCTTCTGAGGGTGTATTCATCCATTTGAGGTCATGTGCCCTGACCACTCCCTTCATCCCACCATCCAAATGCATGCTCCTCCTTCCAGTTCCTGATGTTAGGGAGAGAAGGCTGCTTTCTGCTTCCTAACCAAGAGAATCTGGACAGCTTTGAACCAAAAGGATACTTCTATGCATTCTATGCAACATACTTGTTACAACTGTTAGAAGGTATTTGCCAGTCTTGGGTAAGGTCTCGGGTAAGGTCAGCTGTTCAAAATCTGAACATTCCCGCTGCTGCACAGCCCTGACCTGGGGAATTTGGCCCAGAAGGGGACTCAGAGGCCATATTCCCTTGGGGAGATGACTAGTCCCTGACCCTGGCAATTCCACCCGTTTCTTTGTAGAGCAGGTGGGTTTGGATTGGGGAAGTGGTATCTGTTAGTTTCTGCATCTCCACTCGATGGTTTTTGCAGAACGTGGAGGGGAGGGCAGCTGCCCCTTCAAAGGTCCGGGCTCTGTGCCTGAGCACTGACTCTTGGGGCAGGCTCTGCAGCCCCAAACAGCCCAGGATGGGTACTAAGCAGAATGGAGAACCCGGACTTGTTGGCTTGGCAAACAGGAAGGGCCAGAGAGGTGACCATGTGTCATCGAAGGAACAGAGGGTTGAGGAAGGGGGAAGAAATCCCTGGTTTTTACATATTCAAGGTGTAATTTCTCAAGCCTGGGGACCAGGCCTTTGCCCTGGTTATCAAGATCACACTTGCTAGGGCAAAAGGTAGAAGTAGGGGAGCATGCCACAGTAGATGCTCTTAATTCATCTCAATTCTCTTAATTATCCTATGAGGGAGGTACTAATAGTATACCCATTTTACAGATAAGAAAGTTAAATAACTTGCCCAAGGGCACATAGCTAGTAAATTACAAAGCTGAGTTTTCAACCCAGATGGTCTGGCTCCAGAATTCATGCTTCTGCCCACTAGAGCAAGTGGAAAACACTTGAAGCAGGGCCTGCTGTAATCAGAAGGGTCACACAAGTCACCACTGGCATGTATTGGCATCACCTCCCATTGCAGGGGGGCAGAGCAATAGCTCTCTGGATCAAGTTCAGAGAAACAAATGTTGTTGGGCGTCCACTATGTGGCCAACTGCTCAGAGCGCTGTCACTTATTCAGGTTTCATGAATCTTTACCTCAAACCTGTAAGGTAGGCATATTATTATCATCCAATTTTACAGGTAAACTGAGACTCCAGTAAGGTAATCCATCTGACCCATGGCCACCTGGATTTGAAGTCAAAGCTAGATTTTGAAGTCAAATCTATTTGTTACACGAGAGCTGTCTTCTTGTCACATGTTATGATTCAGAAGCCACACCAGCTATTCTGTGCTAGATCCATGATCCCCAACCCACAAGTAACTTTTGTAACAAGAAAGAGAAGTGTCACAGAGATTAGTGGTTACACACCCAATATCTACTGTCCCCATGTTTCTGAAGAACAAAATCTCAGTTTTATTTGGGGGCAGCAATATGCCCAGCTAAAAGACTCCATTTCCCAGCCTGTCTTGCAACTTCGAGGAGGTTGATAAAATGTAAATTGAAGTCATTGCTTCAGCATCCAGAAAAGTTCTTTATAGGATTCTTAACTGCTGGCAGATACCCTTTTTGCCTCTCTCTCTCTCTCTCTCCCTCCCTCCCTCCCTCCCTCCCTCCCTCCCTCCCTCCCTCCCTCTCTCCCTCCCTCTTACCCTCGCTCCCTGTTCCTGCCTGGAATGTGGATGAAATGGCTGGAGATCCAACAGCCCTCCTACATTACAAGGTGACTGATGAATGGAAGCCACACACTAAAATATAATAGTAGACCAGGAAGGTGGGCAGTCTGTTTCCCTTCTGACCATGGAGACCAGGTCAAGCTCCAGGTTTCCCACCTCTTAATTCTTTTACATGAAAGAGAAATAAATACATCTCTGAGCCATGATTATTTGTGTACTCTGCTATATGTAACCAAACCTAATTCTTTACTTATATGAGCGTGAAAGCTAACATTTATTGCGCACCAACTGTAATCCATGAACTTTCTTATGCTATCTCAGTTAATCCTCACAATAATACTAGGTATTATCTCCACTTCACAGGTGAAGAAACTGAGATTCACAAATGTTAGATAATTTTTCCAGGGTCATTCAGCCGGTAACAGAACTGGGATTCAAACCCAGCTCAGTCTGAGCCCAGAGTTCATAGCCTTTCCATAGCACAGTGACATAGTGGGTGACTTCAGAGAGTTAATTAAAAGTAGTTTCTGAAGACACGTGGGTGCTCTCAAGTGGGAGATCACCATTGAGTCCTCAGTACCTCAAGTTGTGTGCAGATGGTGCCTTCATGTGTGCATGAAAGCATATCTTGCAGATTTTCTACTTCTGCCTTCTGAGGTGCTGAAGCAGAAAGTCTAGGCAGCTGTGATAAAAATTTTAGGACTTGGCCTTACAGACAATTAGAATGTCAGGGTCAGAACAGACCCTAAGAGGTCATTAGTGGACACATATGGAAACTAAGGCCAAGAGAGGCAAACTGACCTTTCTGACATCATACATTGAGTCGAAGGCAGAACCAGGATTAGAAACTTGGTCCTGATTCCTAGTCTGGTGTGTTTTTTAGCTACACCTGACCACCTATTTTTTTTTCCCCTACCAGTGAAAAAGAGCAACTGTAGAAAATTCTTTCCTCAATCTGATGCTTTAACTTTGCAGTTCTTTCCCATAAATCTACCTCAGTTCCTAGAGGGTTAAATCAAACTTGAATGCCTAGGATAAGCCCCACCTGATTGTGATGTATCATCCTTTTTATATGTTGCCAATTTACTCATATTTTGTTAAGGATCTGTGTTCATGGGGTATATTGGTCTATAATTTTCTTTCTTTAATGTCTTTTGTTAGTTTTTGGTATCAGGGTTAATCTAGCCTCATGGAACAAGTTTAGAAGTATTCCTTTCCCCTCTGTTTTCCAATAGAGAACTATCAGTGTTATTTCTTTCTTAAATATTTGTTAGAGTTAACCATTAACACTACCCAGACCTAAATTTTTCTTTGAGAAGGTTTTGCTAGAAATTTCAATTTCCTCAATAGATATAGGACCATTCCAATTTTATATTTCATCTTGTGCCAGTATTGGTAAATTGTATTTTTCACAGAACTTGTTCATTTGTTTTAAAAATGTATTGATATGAAGTCATTTATAATCTTTCCTTATTATACTTTTAATGTCTATAGAATTTGTAATGAAAGCCCCTTTTATTTTTGTTACTGGCAATTTGTCTCTCTCACTCTCTCTGTCTCCTCTTTCTCTCAGTCTAGGTAGAAGTTTATCAATTTTATTGATCTCTCCAAAGAAACTGCTTTAGGTTTTGTTAATTTTTCTATTATTGGTTCAGGGTTTTCATTGGGTTCACTTTGCTCTTGTCTAGCACCCTAAGGTTGAAACTTTGGTGACTGATTTTATTCCTTTCTTTTTTTCTAATACAAACACTTAAAGGTATAAATTTCCCCCAATTCAATACTTTAGCTGCATATCCCAAGTTTTGATATGTTGCATTTTCATCATAATTTAGTTCAAAATATTTTCTAATGTACTCTGTGATTTTTTTCTTTGAGCTATAGGTTATTTAAAAGTGAGTTAATTTTCAAATATTCTGTTTTTTTAAGACATCGGTTTGTTATTTATTTCTAATTTAGTTCCAATACAGTCAGAAAGCAGACTCTGTATGATTTCAACTTTTGTAATTTATTGAGGTTTGCTTATGGTCCAATTTCTAACCTATCGTGGTGTGTGCGCAATATACATTTGAAAAGAATATATGTTCTACAGTTGTTGGGTCTACTGTCAATTAGCTCAAGATGACTGATAGTGTTATTCTGATAATCTATGTCTTTACTCATTTTTGTCTAGTTCTATCAATTGCTGAGATATGTATGTACAAATCTCCAACTGTGATTGTGGAATTTTCTAATTCTCCCATTAATTCTGTTAATTTTTCTTTCATGTTTTTGAATCTCTGTTATTAGACATTATTAGGTATATACATATTTAGATTGTTATGTCTTTCTGATGAAATGAGCCTTTTATCTTTGGTAAATATTTCACAATACTTTTCTCTCTTTATTTATGGTGGTTCTCTTTGTCTTCATATCTACTTTATCTGAAGCTAATATAGCTATTGTATCATTCTTATCTTTACTGTTTACGTGACATAGTTTTGCACCCATTTACCTTCAACTTACCTGCATATTTTTATTTTTATTTTTTTTTAAGGAGGGTGCAGCTCACAGTGACCCATGTGGGGATTGCACTGGCAACCTCGGTGTTATCAGCGCCATGCTCTAACCAACTGAGCTAACCGGCCACCCCCTATCTGCATCTTAATATAATACTTCACTTATATCTCCAAAGTAGACAGAACATAGATGTTCTTTTTAAATCAGTTCTAACAATCTCTGCCTTTCAATTGGGGTATTTAATCTCTTTACATTTAATGTGATTATTAATACGGACAGATTTATGTCTATCATTTTACTATTTATTTGCTTTTTGTCCCATCTGTATTTTGCTCTTCTATTGCTCCTTTCTTGACTACTTGCATTAATTGCATATACTTAAGAACTCCATTTTAATTTATATATTGACTATTTAGCCACACCTTTTAACTTTTAGTGGTTGTTCTAGGGATTAAAATACACATTCTTAATTTTTTAGTCTACCTAGAATTAACATTTTACTGCTTCTCATGAAATATAAGAAATTTGCCACCATTTAGAACCATTTATTCTTCCCCCACACCCTTATTTTATGTCAAAGTTGTATATATAAAATCTATATGTTTGTAATATGAACATCCACAAGACAATGTCATAATTTTTGCATCAAACTTTTTTTATACATGTTGTTTTAAAGTAATTAAAAGAGAAAACAGTCATTTATGTTTTTAGAAAAAAAGAAATATTTTAAATTGAATATATGTGGTGTTATTAAAAATCTATCACATTATAGTATTTTTTTCCTCCCTTTTGTATGACCTGGTGAAAACTCCATCCCAGATTGTGTCCCCAACCCAGGGAAGGAATTTGGGAATCTTTGTGATGAAAGCTCAAGGAATCTCAATGTTTGCCAAAACCTTTGCTGTAAAATGAATTTCAAAATAGAAGAAACAGGACACTGTTTTTCAAATTTCAATCATATGAGAACATCTTGACTAATGTTGTCATAGCTACGTTTCACATGTGTTATTATTTATTACAGCGCTTTATTTAACTTGAGCCATTTGTTTACTTAAATAAATTTATTTTTAAATGAAAGCCTTATATGAATACCATAAAAGGAAAACCAGTATCCCTTGCCATAAAATCAAGATAACACAAATACTGGAAGGCCGCTAACTCTGTGGAAAAGAGAGTTTAGTAGGTGTTGGGGGTTCAAATCACACTAACACCAGAATGAAACTTTCTGTTTAGTTTAAACACAAGAACAGGAAGAATTGAAGGAATTGAAGGGAATAATTGTCTCATTATGTAATTGTCATTTCATGTGTCATGTCCATCTACTGTCTAAAATCATGTCTTGAACTAACTAATATCATTTTAGTAAGTATTTCATGGTATCAGAGGTGTCCTCTGATTGTAATTAAGAGCATTGGCTAAATTAAAAAAAAAAAAAGTCAGCAGAGGTTTGGGCAGAGTTTGGAGCTCTCCTCTCTTGCTCTCTCTTTTCTGAGATAACCCTCCTCACTTTCCAGCTGCTATATGCCCTGATCCTTCAAGACCGTTGGACTGTAAATTGGCTGCCTCACAAGGTACAAACTGGGGCCTGCTATCTGGCAAAAAGCTATAAAACTGAGAAACCCAGTGCTGTTCCCTTTAACTAAATGTTGACTCCCTTTCAGTGTCTGCCTGCTTTTTGTTGCTCTCTAGTGCTTTTAGGTACTTGCTGTTTTTGTTTGTTTTGTCCAGAATTTATGGTGCTACCTGTGGGAGGGTTGGTCCAATAGGAGCTACTCTTCTATGGTCTGAATCTAAAACCACCAGCATCTCAAGCCCAAATATGAGCTAGATCAGCTGGACAGTAGCTTCAGGTGCCACTCCATAAAGAAGGCTAAAACATAAACACAAATAAATCAGAAACATGGTGCCAATTAACTCAAGTTTCCACAGGTTACTCCTTTGTAATAGATGAAATGCAAATTGTTTCTTCATTTGCTTAAGTAAACGCAGCCCTCAAGTGGATTTTTTTTTTTTTAAGGAGGGCACAGCTCACAGTGGCCAATATGTGGATTGAACCAGTTACCTTGGTGTTATTAGCACTATGCTCTAACCAACTGAGCTAACCAGCCACCCCTCCAGTGGATACTTAAGAACTAAAAATGTCCATTGAGCCAGATATGCCTCTAGGTCAATTCACACATATCTAATTCGTTCTTTCTAAAAGTTGCTTAATACTCCATAATACCATAATATATCAACTTTACTGTTGGAATTTCATGTTAAGTTCTTATTTTTCTACAAATTAAGTGAATCTTTTTGCTCCTACAAAGCCATGCTGCCATAAATGTCCTTGAATGTATTTCCTTTTTTTTTTTTTTCACAGAAATGCCCAGTCTATATTAGCCACTATTTTTTTCCTTTTTTTTTTTTTTTTTTGCCATTGTGCAAACATCATAGAGTACGCTTACACAAACCTAGATAGTATAGCTTATTACACACGGAGGCTGTGTGGTGTAGCCTATTGTTACTAGACTAGAAGCCTGTACAACACATTACTGTACAAAACAACATGAGATTAAATCAAGCACACGAGAAAATGATACAATCAAGCAAGAGATATGGTAAACACAAGATGTATGAGGCTGCTGCCGGTATAACATGGCATACTGTTTTCCAGCAAACTTTTCTTTTATAAATAGAAAGAATACACTCTAAAATAACAATAAAATGTATAGTATAGTAAATACATAATAAACTAGTAATACAGTCGTGTATCATCATTATCAAGTATTACACACTGTACATAATTACATATGCTATAGAGTTCAACTTTTCTTTCCTAAGTTCCTGAGACATAGCTCCAACTGCTGGCTAGATAATTAAAACTCAGTGTTTCCAAAACTGAAATCCATAAAACAGTTCTGATAGTCTCCATCTTGGTGCACGGCACCACCACCAAGCACCCATCATCCACCCAGTGGCTTAAGCCAATAGCCTGGGTCATCCTCTCTTCCTCTCTCCCCTTCACCACCCAGATCAAGTTCCCATGTTTAGTACATATGACTTTCTTGCTTCTTTGATTGCATTCTCTTCTCCCCATCCCCACCGACCCATGACCTAATTCAAGCCCCATCATCTCTTCTCTGGATGCCTGGATCAGCCTCCTAATTGGTCTTCCTGCCCGAAGTTTTTATCCCTCCAATTTATTTATTCTCCACCAGAATGATTTTTCCACAGCACTAGTCAGCATGTCCTTTGCCTGTTTAAAGCCCCCCAATGAATCTTTATAGTAGGTTTTAATCCCTATCTGTGTTATTTTCCTTCCTTTCCTCGCCATCTTCTCTCTCTACTTCCCGCTCCCAACGAACACCCACCCTCTGCTTGAAACATATTTACAGTTCCCTTGAATGGGCCTTGCTGTTTCACTTTCACACGTCCACACTCTGAACAATGTGCTCCCTGTGCTAGGACTGACCTCCCTCCCTCCCTGCCTCAGGACTCAGCTCAGAGAGCTTCTCTCTGGGTCACTTTCCCAGCTTCTCGCCCTCAATTTCCCCTGCCCGACTCCTTGCTACTCCAGCTTGTAGCACTTTATGGGGGCTTCTACTGTCTGTCTCCCCTGTGAAACAGACCTCCCTGGGGGTCCAGACTGTGTCTCGTGCACCATTGCACCCCCATTACCTGGCACACCATAGTTGCTCAGAAAATGTTGGCCAAATAAGTGAATAGGTGCTTGAAGGTCATGAACAGAGGGAGGAAAGAGGCAGAATTTGAGGAAATGACAGTGTTTGCTTTTAGTCATGGAGAGAATCATCAGCCAGGGCAGCACGGTTTCTTTTTTAACACTCTCAAATATTGATGTATTAAATAAACATATAGTTTATATACAGATGCATTAAATAAACATATAAGTTTAAACTAAATATTTTTTTCTACTTAATTTTGTATAAACAAATGGTGACAGGGACCAAAAAATTATGAAAAGTTATGAGACAAAAACTTAACGTTAAGTAAATTCATTTTATGATTTGGGAAATACATGCAACATAATATTTAATGAAAAACCTTAACACAAAGCCACATATGACACAGTGTATAAATTGTCTAAAAATGTAGGCTCTACAGTCAGATCTAGGTTTGAATTCCAGCTCCCTACTTACTACTGTGTGGCATTGGATAAATTTCCTTCCTCCTCTGTTCCTTAGTTTCTTTTATTTTTGAATAAGGATAATAATGTTTCTGCCTCATAGGATTATTATGAAAAATCGCATGCTTTAGTATCTGTAAAGGGTTTAGAACAGTGGTTTGGCCCCGGTAAGTAGTCAAGAAATATTAATTGAACAATCATAATAGTTAACTATTGTTATTAGTATATTATTAAATTATTAATACTTAACTATTATTCATAAATTTATCTAATTATATTTTTAAATATATTATTGCTCAATCTATCCACTGAAAAGGAGTCTGGAAGGAAATATACATAAATATATGGAGATGAGGTTATGGATGACTTTTAATTTTTCTAATGAAAAATATATGAATTTTATCATGAGAAATAAATATCGTTTTTAAAAAGAGAGCTCATTCTATCTACAGATGCAGAAAAGACTTGTTTTAGCTGTGGACCATCAAGGCCCAGGGTTCCTCACGGCCTAATTTGAAAACCACTGCCCTGTCTTGCACCTCACAGACATGCTCAGCAGCCCTTTTAGGCTGTTCCGACCTTCTTTACTCAGGCTTGCCCCTCAGGCTGTCCTAGGCCTCAAGTGGCGTGCCATCTGGGCAGGCCCAGATTCCCATGTGAGCCACGCTAACCTTGGTAACTGGGTAAGAAATCGGAGCTTCCTCTCCTGGGCAGTCTGCAGACTTCGCTGGGAAAATTGGAGTTGGGGGTCCTCTGTGAGCTATGAAGGAGCTGTTGCCTGCTGGAGTTTTCTCTGGGAGAGAGTTTTCTTCCTCTGGGACTCTTGCTCCTTAGCCTCCCTTTACTAGCGGTTGGATTTGGGTCCTGAGAGCAAGGCTCCGGGCAATTAGGTTGGGGTTGTTAGTTTTGTAGGTATATGATGTCCTCCACACCTGGCACTTGCTACCTTTCAATGTCCTTGAAGTCCACACGGTGACTCACCTAATGAAAAGCTCCCTTTCTATTTAGGTTTTCTTAAGGCCTTCCCCCCGCTCTTCTTCTGTGATTTCAATTGGCTCAGATCCATCTCCCTTTCCAAGTTTAGCCAACCTTCTGGCAGAAGTCCCTCAACAATCAGCCAATCCAACATTATAACATAATATTATATAAAATATATAAATGATATATATTACTTAAAATCATATATACTGTGTTTCCTTGAAAATAAGACCAGGTCTTATATTAAGGTTTGCTCCAAAAGATGCATTAGGGCTTATGTTCATCCTGAAAAATCATGCTAGGGCTTATTTTCCAGTTAGGTCTTATTTTCGGGGAAACACGGTACATATATCCTTTTAAACATGACTAGTTGTTCATTCTCAGAAATCTTCAACCATTGGAAAACTATACAGACATATATTGAAATTTCCTCCTCAATTCATAATTTCCCTCCTCAAACTGTTCAAGCACCCAAGGAGCTGAGCAGAAAAGGGCCCCTAGTTTCACTGCCTATAAAACTCAGAGGAGTGTCTGCAGCTGTTTCGACATGGACACTTCCCCTCTGGGGCCCTGTGCCTCGTTGAACTGCAAAGTCAGGCCCCAGCAGACGCCTCTTGTGGGTTCACTTGACCACAGCTTTGCTCAAGGACAGCTCCTTCCTAACTCTCGAAAAAGTCATCTTTTCTGCTTCTCACTTGCTGTCCCTCACTTCCCTTCCTCACCTGACAGGGCCTGGGGGTCAGATGCAAACTCTGCCTCACCTGTTTCTTCCTCTTTCGTTCCATTGACTTGTCCACACAGGCTTCCCTCACTTTTCCCCACCTTCTGTTTCTTTTCCAGTTGTTGTTATTGTTGTTTTACTTTTTAAATATAAAACTAATACATATTATCAGGAAAGAGTAGGTAGGGTAAGCCTCTGTTGAAGTTCTGGGGGCTTGACCTTCCTGGATATTGACTGTTGGCATGGTTTGGCTATAAGACACGAGAAAAGGACTCGAAACACACACTCCATCTCCTTAATTGTTCCCCTCTTCCCACGAAAAATATTTTCTTAAGGACAAAAATGAGACATGTGACCCTGGTGCCGACTAAGATCCTTTTGAGGTCCATAGAACAAGGCAATATTCCCCATGTTAAATTTATCCGAATAGACTGAAATTCAGGGAATTATAGGCCAAAAAATATTAATGAGTACTCATTGCAGAAAAATTAAAATATAACAAAGTCAAAAGGCAAAAATGAAAATGAGTTGCAATCTCATCAGAACAGACTAGCACTGCAACAATGCAATGATTTCAGGCTTTCCTGATGGCGACACGGAACCCAGGCCACAGGCCTTTGTCTGCAATTCCAGAAAGTAAAAACCTTGAGAAACACAAGGTTGTTGTGTTTTTTGCTTTTCTTTTCTAAGTTTGCAGAAAATTTATTTGGCAGCACAACCTGTGACGTCATTTATATAGTTTTTAGTTTCTCAGTGTAAATATTCATGTTTCGCTACAGGAATTTTAATGGGTTTGATTGTGAGTTGCTGTCTCAGACACACTAAGGGTTTTCCGTAGTTCTGCACCTTTGTAAGATCTGAAAAATTCTGAATGTCAAAGTACATCTGACACCAAGGGGTCAGATCTGTGGACCTGAATACTTAAAAAAAAGTGATGATAATAAAAATGACGATGTTGTAATAGCATCTGCACACTCCAGGTATTGCTACACACTTTGCATATGTTAATGAATTAAATCCTTGTAACACCCCCACAAGGTAGGTACTATTATCTTCATTTCCATTTTACACATGAGGAAGGGGATTATATTATACCTACTGTTTTATTGCCTGTGTTCTGCACTTAATGGTCTGTCTTGAACAGCTTTCATTTCAGTGAGTAGTAATCTACAGTCCTATCTTTAGTGACTGCATTATGTCCTATTTTGTGACTGTGTTATCACGTAAGCCAGTTCTCTGGTGTTGGACACTTCAATTTTCACACCCTTTCCTTTTGATGCGTTTCTCACAAAATTCTTCAGGAGAGGCCTGTCAGTTGTCCCTCTCAACCCTTTGACTCTAAGAAGACAGCACATCCCAGTATTCATGGGCTCCTTGAAAGGAAGTCCTTTCTGCCTCTTGACCATCTCCTTTTATATATTTTTATATTTTTTGTTACTCTAACAGAAATGTGCCCATCTTTTATATGTCCAATTTCCCAGCTTTCAAGAAATCCATTTTGCCATTTTGTGGGCAGGATCTGAATTGGCAGGTATCTCTCTCTTCACGCAACACGGCCTCTTTTGTTTCCTGCCCTTAACTCCTGTTGGTTTTACTGACCTACTGCCCTCTTTGTGGGACTTTGCTTCAGAAGGTTAGCATGTCATCTACGTGAGGACTGTATTCCTATTGCCTGACACTAAATATTTCGTCAAATGGGTCCTTTATTAATGTCTTTTAATCTTGATTCTTTTCCCAGAGTGGCCACTGAAGTAGTCTCATGGCACTTGTATTAGTTTCCGGTGGCTATTGTGACAAATTACCATACACTTGGTGACTTAAAACAACAGAAATTTATTCTGTCACAGTTCAGGAGGCCAAAACTCTAATATCAAGATGTGGGCAGGGTCTGAATGGAGGTGTTGGCAGAGCCACGCTCCCTGAAGGCCTCGGGGAGATCCTCTCGGGCTCTTCCAGCTTCTGGTGGTTCCAGGGCTTCCTTATTGGCTGCATAAGCAAATCTCTGTCTCTGTCTTCACATGGCCTTCTCCTCCTCTCTCCATGTCTCTCCTCCATGTCTCTTATGAAGACACTTGTCATTAGATTTAGGGTGCACTCAGATAATCCAGGATAATCCCATCCTGACATTATAACTGCAGACAGCTTTTTCTTAATTAGGTCACATTCATAGGTTCCAGGAATTAAGACATGGACATACCCTTTGGGGGGCCACCACTGAATCCACTACACCATTCCTCCAAAATCTAGGGATTGACTTTTTTTTTTCCTTTCACACTTTCCAGGTAGAATTGCTTGCTGTCCCACTTACATGCAGGATAGTTCAACCCCCTCAGAAATCTTTCAGTCCCATTGTGTGCATGGAGGTTAAACAACGGTCATGAGAAAAATGGTTTCTTTCTTCTGCTGATCCATAAAAGAATCCCAAACCAATCCTTTCACATACATTAAATACATTTTCTTCAACAAATTAAGTATTGTTTTTATGCTGAAAATATGAACAGATTTTCTTTACCCCAAGGACCAAAGGTTACACCCCAAGGAAGAAGAAATTATTTCTGAAGTGCCTAGAATATATTAAGTGGTGTTATATTGTCTCATTTAATTCTTATAACAACCCTGAGTCTTACAGTCCATTTTCTCTACTTCAGAGAAAATGGAGGATTCGAGAGGTTAAGCAACTTGTTAAAAGTCACACAGTAACAAGCAGATCCAGCTCTGTCAAACCTCACAACATTTCGATCTTGCCTCTACACCAAACTGCCTTGCAGATTTCTGTAGATGAGACAAGTGCAGCACAGAGATAATAAAAGACTCAGGTCGTTAATGATAGAAACAGGACAAGAAGCTCGGTCTCAACTGCCAGTTCAATGAACTTCCACACTTTATACTCAGGACACAGGGTGTCATTTGAGCTGACAGAAAGACACACACCCTGGCTGAGCTCAGAAAAAGCCTGAACTTTGGAGCTGGCCTGAGTCTCTTCCAGCTCCCCTAATTGGTAACAGATGCTCCTGGACCATCATTTGGCACCTCTGAAGCTCAGTTTTCTCATCTGTAAAATGGGATGATTATGACACCCATCTCTGTATTGCTGTGAGAATAAAAGTATGCATGCTAAAGTATATGGCATGTAGAAAATGTTCCACAAATAGCAGCTATGACAACTATTTATATTATGACCCAATCTCACTTTAATACCAGAGATTTTTTTTTTAATTATAAAAGAAAAGATAATCATACTTATGGTAAAAAGTGTAAAGTAACACCTCCTGTCTCCCCAAAGATCCCAGAATTAGTCTCCGGGGGTAGCTATTATTAACTGTATCTTCTATATAGTTCCACAGATTTTCTATGCATTGGGAAGTATCCATTCATTCGTCACACAAATAGGCTCATACACGCTCCCAGCTTGCTTTTTTCACTAAATCATTGTCCCAGTTGTGTTCCCCCAGAAGCAGACTCTGAGATGGACTTCAGTGAGCAGAATGCTTGCTATGGAGGCTCTTGGGAGTAACATCTGTGGAAGGGAGGGTAGGAGCAGGAGTGAGCAGTGGAAAAGTCAAAATGCTTGGACAGCCTTGGCCAACCCCTCAGAGCTCCAGAGTTAAATGAACCATCAGAATTGCCCTGGGCCATGTGAGTGCCAAAGGCCTGGGTCTTTGCATCCCCACTGCTCTTAGTGGGCCAGCCGGGGAAGGGCATAGCCTTGGACAAGGCAGCTCTCTGCAGAGGAGGCCATCTCTGAAGGAGATGACAGCTGAGGTCTGTCTGCACTCCCAGACACCACTCCCCGCTGCTGAACAAGTCCTTCTGCACAGGTTCCAGAAGGACTGGTGTCCACTCAGTAACACTGACAGTCAGTAAGACAGAGCGCAGAGCCGCCCACAAATGGCACATGAGCACTGTGATGAAATAATGGTAACCAAATGCCATGGCCTACTTGTCCAACAGCTCGGAGACCCAAACCCAGTAGACCCAGTGAGTCTGCCTGGCTGTATGGGCCTGTGTTAACTTTAGGTTAGTTTTATGTGGGTTTTATTATCTGGGGACAGTCACCATCACCCTATCTTCCCCTTTTGATAACAGAACTTCAGGTTCCTCTTTGGCTGGATGTGATTAAGTCTCAAGGTATGTTTCTCTGACAAAGAACGAAAACAGAAAGTGGATGAGGATCCCCATCCTATAAAAGTCAAGCACAAAAGGTCATTCACAACCTAACAATGGGCCTTTCCTATCACTTCCCCTTTCCGTGGTCTTTTAGTATTTTTTTCTTTGTGCAGCACTTGCTGAATCAAATCCCAAGGTGAGAGTTTGGGGGCATCACCCCATGGTCTGAAAAGACAGATGCCACTGCCCTGTCCAGGCCACGCGCCCAAAGGGGGCTGCCGTGTAATTCAGCATACTCCAGGAGTGGCCCCGCACATTCCCTGCCTTTTTCTCCCCTCTCCTCCCTCCTCCCTCAAACTTAGGTATCCACTCATCAATAGAAAGGCAAATGTTGGGCGGGGGTAGACCAGGCTCCATGCTGTGGTGGAGACCCACTGGAAAGCAGAAATTAGGCATTAATTAATATTACCAGTGGGTATGTACCATTTCAAACCATTCTGAAAAACAGTTTGGAGGTTTCTTACAAAGTGAAACAAATACCACATAAGCCAGTCATTCCACTTCTAGTAAATTAAAACCCATATTCACACAATTAATTGTACATGAATGCTTGTAGCAGCTTTATTCATAATTGGTCAAGCTGGAGACAACCCAAATGTCCATTAGGCAAAAAAATCTTGTGATATATTCTTACAATGGAATACTAATCAACTGTAAAAAGGAATAAACTATTGATAGACACAAAAATATGCTGAATGAAAGAAGTCAGACACAAGAATACATACTGTATGATCCCACTTATATGAAATTCTAAGAAAATCAATTTAAACTATAGTGACAAAAAGCAGATCCATAGTTCCCTGGGGCTAAAGGTAGAGGGGAATTGACTATAAAAGGTCATTAGGGGACTGATGGAAATATTCCATGTCTAAACTATGGTGATGATTACATGGCTATATAAAATTGTCAAAATTTATTGAAATGTATACTTTAAATGAGTGGGTTTCATTATAGGCACATTATTCCTCAAAAATAAAAGGTGAATAAAAAATAAAATATATAGGCAATGGTACTAAAGAAAAATGTGAAAATAAATGAAACCAGGAGTTTTGATTTTCCAACTCTTTTAGCTTATAGTAATTTATGTTAAAACCATTTGATAAATATTAGAAAAGCTGCTAATATAAAGCATTCTATTAATAAAGGAATATAACTCCAAGATCATATGTCCAAAGAAGGTATTTAATAAAAGTTAAGACTCACATTTCAGAAACAAAATAGACAGAAACTAGTAATAGAAAACTCCCTTGACCTGATGGAGATTATCCATCAGAAACGAGGAGTGAACATTGTAATTGTGTTCTTAAAAAACTCAAGAGAGTCAACTAAAATCCATAAGAATTGGTAACAGATTACTATGATAGAATTTATAAGATAACTATAAAAGTTCTGTTTGATAGTGATATAAACATGCAATGGTATTATTGTTCTTGATAAATATCAACTTTGCTTTGCAAGCCCAACTCGCCACCCTAACCCCACTAGCAGGGATGGAGTAGAGAGCGAGAGGCGGTGCAGACTAAGCTTTGCCAATGAATGCTTCTTCTGCTACACATAATGATTGCACTCTGCATGGCGATTTCCTACAGAGGGGCAGAGAGGGTCTGGTAAGTAGAGGAGGACATGGTTTAGATTCTCCCTCTCACCCATTCTCCTCTGTTCCCTGGGCCAAAGCTCTCAGCAGAAGGGACTAGACCACAATTATGGATGGTCAGCAGGGAAGGCTTTATCCCTAGGCCATATCATTCCTCTGTTGAGATTGTTCCCATTTTTGTCAAAGAAGGAGGGGGAAGAGAGAAAAGGAGAAAGAAAAATGTTAAGAGAAAGAAGTAAGGAAAGGAAAAAATAGGAAAACAAGAAAATAAGAAGGCTAAGTATGGGCATGCTCAGAAAAAAAAAAAAGACATGCTACCAAATATTAAGGTGCTTGGCTCACTTGGGATATGGGGGAGGAAAGGGAGGCATCATAGGTAACCTTTCCTTTACATGATTTTTTATTTTAAAAACTTTACAATATGACCCAGCAATTCTACTCTTAGGTATATACCCAAGATAAATGAAAACATATGTCCGTAGAAAAACTGTACACAAATATTCATAGCAGCATTCTTCAAAAAGTGGAAATAATCCAAATGTCCATCAACTAATGAATGAAGAAATAAAACATGGTATAGCCATATGGTGGAGTATTATTTGACAATAAAAGAAGTGAAATACGATATGTGCTACAATAGATGGTCTTTAAAAATATTATATTAGGTGAAAGAAGCCAGTCACATATTATAGGATTCCATTTATATGAAAAGTCCAGAATAGGCAAATTTATAATAGAAAGTAGATTAGTGTTCGCCCCAGGTTGGGGGAATGGGGCAAGTGGGGGGTGACAGCTAAGGGATACAAAGTTTCTTCTTGGAGTAATAAAAATGTTTTAGAATTGATTGTGGTGATGGATGCACATATGTGTGAATACACTAAAAGCCATTAAACTATACATTTTAAATGGGTCAACTGTAGCCTATGTGAATTACATCTCAATAAACTGTTAATAAAAATTTTACAAAGTGCATGTATTAGTTTTATATTAACAAAAAAATTAGTGATCTTATCTGTTACATGTGCATATTACCATATATATATTTGCTATATATTAAAGATTTGTCCCCCAAATACCCAAACTATTATAATAGGATTCTGCCTTGAGTCTCCTGGGATAATTACTCTTATAAATGGGTAGGCAATATAACAAAAGCAGAAGGGAATACAGTGTAGTATTGACAAATAGAAAAGCAACACACAGCAGTGAACAAAATGGAGAATCTGGAAATAGACTCGGCTAAGTATAAACTCATTATATATGATACTGTAAGCTTTTTAAAGCTCTGTGGTGAGAACACTTTCTTTGATGAATGGTGTTGGAATAATTCGACAGTAATTTGGGGAGAAAATTAAATTCAATTCATATCTTACAACACATTGCAAAAAGATACTCCAGATTGATGAAGTGTTAAATATAAAAATCATATTAAATATAATAAAAAAGAAATGAGAATGAAATATTTACTAGAGCTACAGAAGATTGCTAGCTTTCTTAATTCTAAATGCAACAGAAACGTATCACTAAAGCCAAACTTCAAAACCATTAAATTTTTCATTGCTACACCTTGACAATTAAACAAAATTAAAATAAAATACCATCAGCTTAAAATATATTTATTAACAAAAGACAAAGGATTAATAGAAAGGTCTCATTTTAGCTATATGAAAAGAAAATAGAACCCCATTGATAAAAAGATAAAGAAATTACCAGACAATTTTCACTGGGGAGCTAATAGGAAACAGACATATATTAAAAAGGCTCATAATTGATAATAATCAAAGAAATGCAAATTACAGCAACTGCATTCTGAATGCAGGCACTACTGGTTAACCTACATGGTTGCCTTGGATTCTGGCCCCTTACTTAGTTGGTCCTGCAAATAGGCCTAGCTTCCCCTTCTCTCACTTGCACAGAGCTGCATTAGTACTCAAATACAATAACCCCGTGAGCTACCCAAGGTTAAAATCATCTCCCATTTTATTCCCCCTTTTTCCCACCTTCATGCTCCAGATCTCTTGTGGGGAAAAATAAAGTTAGCTAACATGGGTAAAAACACACTGCCTCCAATTCTTCTTCTCTTTTTACATAAGCGCTGCCAAGTGTCTCACGATTCCTTCAGGCATCATTTAGCAGGCCTGTTAAGTGGTTCTGATGGGAGAGATGTCTCCCAATACACAGCTTTCTCTGACTCCCAGCCCCTGCCAGGCATTCTTCCCAAGACCCCTGTACTGTCCCTGCTCCGCATTGCTCCCTTCAGTTCCCCTTCTCCTTCCTTCAGTTTTTTGCTGCCCACAAATTTGCCTTTCCTAACATGGGCAGTGCCTCGCTCAAAAACTGACCCTTCAAGCCTCTCATTTGACTCTTGCCACGTATTTCCCATTCCTCTTACTTAAAAAAAAAGAAAAAAAAAAAAAAAGTATTAATTGTATCATTGTAGTGTTTTTAAAGTGAGGCTGTTAAATTAGCCAAAAAGCAAAAATGGTTTCATTATAATATTTGATGCTTATGCACAGATACAGTCTTATGACACTGTGGGGACAGAGTCCCAGAGAGTAGTTTCCAGGCTCTCGGCCTCACGTGGAAAGGTGCTGGCTTCCGTCAGCTGTGGCTAGTTGGCCATCAGCTGTAACCAGTTAGCCATTAGCCACTGATATAACTGCTGTGGCTGAGCTAGCAAGCGCAGATTGCATTTAGTAAGGAGTTGGTTGGTTGGCAGAGAAGCAGACGGCAGGTTGCGGATCGTGTGGCTCCTGCTTCCTGTGTCTCCAACCCAGCTGCCAGCAAGAATATAGTGGTATGACTCCCCTATCTATGGCTCCGTGGGTGTTCCTTTTTGGCCTCACCATATCCTGTGTTCTTGTGTGGGGAGCGGGAGCTGAGACCCTGCATGACACACTAATAGAAGTGGAAAATGATACAAGACTACAAAATTGTGCATTCTTTTTGATTATATAAATGAGAGTGTGATATTCATTATACTAATGTTTATAATGGCAAAAAATAAATGGCTTTCTAAATGCACAGCAACAGGGAAAAAGTTATATTGTGAGCCTGCCCTTTTGGAATAAGGATGAACTCTTCACCCAATCCATTAGCTGGCCAGTGACCTATCATTTTTGTGGCCAGGCAAAAAAAAGACAAACTGAGCCTATTAGAGTCGCTCTCTCTTAAACAAACAATACCCATTGTCAATTGAGTGTAGGTATGAGAGCTGGAATACCATCTACACCAGTGGTTCTCTAATGTGCATGAAAATCCCCCAAGGGCTTCTTAAAATACAGATTGCTGGGCCCCACCAGAGTTTCTGATTTGGTAGGTCTTGGGTGTGGCCCAATAATTTGCATTTCTAACAAACTCCCTGATAATCCTGATACTACTGGCCCAGGGCCCACATTTTGAGAACCACTGATCAAGACATTGCCAAGGTACTATTTCTAGACCATGAGCAAACAGCAGATATGCAGAAGGGAGAAGGAAGGAGAAGACCACAGAAGGAAGCAGAAACCAGCCGTGGTTCCTGACTACTTTCCAGTTCCCCTGAGCCCAGCTGTATTCGGGTTCCTGGTTTTAGAATCCATGTGATCTTCCTGTATCCTTGTAGTAAATTGTCCCTCATTTGACTTAACTTGAGTTAGTCTCCTTGCAGTGTAAGAAGACTTCCTAAAATAAAATTGAAAGAATATGATGTCCTCTAATGGAGATAAACTTCGTTAGCCCCAACTCCATTCCAATCCACCCTCTGGGTAACCAAGTGTGGGGACAGCCAGGAGGGCAGTTTCCAGGCTCTCGACCTCACGTGGAAAGGTGCTGGCTTAGGTAGTAAATGGCCATCAACTGTGATTGGATGGCCATCAGCTGTGGAAAGTTGGCCGTCAGCTGTAACCAGTGAGCCATTGGGCACTAATATAACTGCCGTGGCTACACTAGAAGCAAAAGGAGGCTAGCAAGAAGATGGTGGCTGAGCTAGCAAGAGCCGATTACAGAGAGGCGGATGCCGCCAACGAGAATATAATGGTATGACTCCCCTATCTATGGCGCCATGGGTGTTCCTGTTTGGCCTCACCATGTCCGGTGTTCTTATGCGGGGAGCGGGAGCTGAGAACCCGCAGGCCACCCTGCACGGCACCAAGATTAACAGATTGGTCTGTATCTTCCCATTATCTTCCTCCAAGCTCCACATACATACATATGCAAGGATTTCTACTATTTCTTTTCCAAAAATAAATTGTTCTGAGTTAGGATTCAGATTCTGTTCCTGTAATAGGCTTAAATAAGTTGGAAGTTTACTTCTCACTTGCATAAACAGTCCTAAGGTGGATGTTTCAAAGCTGGCAAGGTGGTTCTGTTCTCTGAGGTCATCTTGGAACCCAAGCTCCTTCTATCTTGCAACCCCACCATCCTTGGGTTTCCTCAACCACATTTTCCAAAGTGGTTCACACCAAGTCTATACTCCAATCAGCAGAAGGGGAAAGGGTGGGGACAGGGAGGGCATTCTTTCCTTTTAAGAGCAGATCACATCTAATCATTTCCCCTTGGCCATAATTTAGAACCATGCACACAACTCATTGCTTAGAAATAGTCTTTAGCTAACCAGTCATGTGCCTGGTTAAAATTTGGAGGTACTTGGGGAAAAAAAGAAAGGAGAAGTGGGAGAATGGATCTTGGGGGACATGTAGCAATCTCTGCCACACAGACGATACAAAGGGCTCTGTAATTTGCTTATTTCATAATATCCTTCCAAACCAATAACTATAGAGCCAATGTGGCTTAACAGCTGCCTAATATCTCCTTGTATAGTTATAATGTATTCAACTAGTCCTATATTGGTGGATATTCAGGTTGAGTCCTTTGTATACCCATAAAGTTTCTTCAATAAACATACTTGTTCATAGATTCTTGCTTCCTAGAGCTCTTGTTTCTGTAGAATAAATTGCCCAAAATAAGTTTAAAAAATGTACATTTTTAGTTTATATATATATATTGCCAAATTATTTTCCTAAAGGCTATAATGATGTTATATTTTCACTAGCAGTGAATGAGAGACCCCATTTCCTCATATTATCATTAATGCTCTTATCTTTTGCCCGTGTGAATGGGTAAGAAATTCTATCTCATTGTTACTCAAATTTTCATTTCTCTGGATACAACTAAGGTTGAGTGTATTGTCATCTTTATTGATGATTTACTTTTCCTCTTTGTTTATTGCTGATCTGTATCTGTATCCCATTAGGATCCCAGCAGGAAACAAAATTCATCCCAGATGGTTCAAATGAAGGGATGGTAATAAAGGCACTACTTACAGAGCTGGGGGCAGGACTAAGGGAGTAAATAAGAAAAGCCGGTGAGGATACCCAGTAATGAAAAAGCAAGAACCTGTTGCTGCCTCCTGGGGCTAAAGGGACAAGATAGGGAACTAGTGTTACCCAGTGAGTAGTGAACCATTGAGGAAAAGCTGTCCAGTAGGAGCTGTTGAGATGGAAACATCCCAACCTTTCTCTCCTCAGCCCTCCAATCTCCTGTGGGTTCTTCCCATTGGCCAAACCCAATGGGCAAGCCTGTTAGCAAGAATCCCAGGTGATGCAATCCACAGGGCCACCTCCCAGGGCCCAGATGCAGGCAGGGCGCAGAGACTAGATCTAGGGAACAAACAGGAAAACGAGCCCAGTATCCTTTACCTCTTTTTCTACTGGGTGTGTGTTTTTTCCCTATCAATTGGTGAGAACTCGTCAAACACTGAGGATAATAATCCTTTGTCTCTAATATGTGGGTAAATGACTTCCTCAGTCCATCACTGCCTATTGACTCTTGTGTAAAGTTTATTTTTCCATATAAACCATTTTTATGGTTTTGGATTATTCTGCGTTGCTGAAGACAATCTTTACCTTCACCTTCAAGGTTTGACAAATACTTTCCTATACTATCTTCAAAAGTGTTCTTTTTAAATTTTTGCATCTTTTGATCCCTTTCTATTTTATTTTTGTATAGAGTATTCAGTAAAGAGCCTTGCTTTGTTTTCTTCCAGATGGAGAGTCAATTATGCCAACCATATAAACCATGCTTTGTTCACTGAAATAAAATAGTTTTGTCATATACGTTTGGAATATATACTTATATTTCTCAGCTTGTTGTACCACCCACCCGTGCACTGGCTTGAGTGGGTGGTGTGTTGGGTAATACGAAATGAAAGCATTTAAAAATATGTAAAGATGAATCAAAGTCTGAGAAGTGAAAGAGAGAATAGCTAAGAAATTCTTGAAAGAATTTTTGAGTAGAGACTAGACATACTAGATGCTAAAAATTTTCTATAACTCTGCTCTAATCAAGAGTATGATTTTGTCCCAGGAAAAGATGAATAAATATATACAAATTAAATTGGAAAACTTTCAGTTATATTCTTCTAGTCTACATGATAGCTATTTTTCGTTCTTTATCTTATCTTCCCCTTTATCGGTATAACCCAAAGGTCAGCCTTCTAATGATCCCAAATTCATCAACTTTCTAGAGACATTTTTGTTTTGTTTTGTTACCTTTCCCTAGCTCCCTCTTTTCTGTCTCATGGTTTTTCCTACAACGTTTTCATGGGTCATTTCTTCTCCTGAAGTTTCCAGCCTCCCATCATTTTGCCTCCCTTTCTTTCTCTGATCTCACTCTTCATCTTCACAAGCTTCTCCCATGACTGCCCACCTTTGCTTGCTCCAGGAAATTAAATATTTGTCTTGCTTTAACCCAGGCCAGTCCTAAGATCTAAGTTGCTACAACAGTGGAGGTCTACCTTGGCAAAGCAACGGTAGCTCACTTTCTGAGGATTCCTGCCTCGAGTTTATTAAAGAAACGAGTTTTTCTCCATGCTCTATATGCATAGTTTTCACAGAGTTGCAATCATAGATTTGTGTATGTGCATACAGATTTGTGTTCTACTTGCATTTGATGTTATTTCATCAAACGTACATACATATAAATTTGTGTTCTACATTCTCATTTGATGTTGTTTCGTACGTGTTTTTTGCATCATTAGTCTTGTCTTTAAGAACGGTGTGATTCCATCATGTAGAAATAACAAAATTGACAATCTTTTCTCTAGGGTTGAACATTTGAGACATTTCTACTCTTTTGCTGGGTGAAATTTGTTATAAAATATTTTTAAACAATTAAAGCTCTCTTTCTATCAAATATTTTCTGAAAGTAAACCCTGGGGGATATTTATTTAAAATGTGTATTTTCTTTTCTGTACATTGTGTCCTTGTCTATGTGTAATTGACTTCTTGATGCTCTTACACACGTCATAGAGGGCAGATATTAATGCTTTATCATATCTGCTATAACTATGTCCTCCAAGCTCTTCTTTTCATCCTGTATAGATTTTGTGTATAGGTATTCATTATTTTTACTATGTCCTAGAAGTTCAACAGCTTTTTCCTTATTATTTATTGATTTATGTGAGAAGGTAGTAGAAGATAGTTAAGAGTGTGTGAATTCAAATTCCACCATTCCTATTCTTGCTCTGTCACTCTCGGTGACTGAGCAGATTACATACTCGTAGTTCTCTAAACCCTCTTCCCACCTATAAGGGCCTGGCATCACTGGCAATGGCACTGAGGTCACAGGGTCTTAGGAGAATTAAATGAGATAATGCATAAAATGTAACTGGTGCATAGCAATTGATAAAGGTAGTTCATTGATGTTATTGTCATTCTTTTATTCCTTCAATAATTAGAAAAATGATTATTTCACCATAACTGTGATAAATGACTAACTCATTAGTCAGTTTTATTTTTAATCTCCATGACCCGTACATAGCTTATTTTGATGTATGTATAATGGATGATTGTGAAGTAAGAAAGAAAGATAGAGTCCAAGCCCCAGGCCACATCTAACAGGGATTCTCACGGGGGCAGTCATGAGGGGAACAGGGGGCATTCTCATGAGAGAAGAAGGACTTATACATTAAGCCATAGAGGTTAGTTAATAACTTGTCCAAATTAATACCTGCCAATAAACAGGAATCAAAATGGCAGGTGAGGAGCCACAGAGGTAATGCATTTGTAAACCTAAATGGACAATAGCTCAGAGTCTAAGGGACAGAATGAAGAAGTGTAGCATTGACATTGAGCAAGCTAAAATCCACAGGTGCAGTGAAATGGGCCAATATTTAGCCAGTATGGACCACAGTGGCCATACAGTGAGATACTAAAGCACAATCATTCTGCTAGAAAGTGCGTTTCTGCGAGGGAATCGGCTCATTACAGGAGGAAAATTATAACCAACATCAGGAAAGCAAGAAGCCTTCAGCGCAACAGCTACCCTGATTGCCTGAGCCTTTTCAGCTATATTTTAGACAAATTAAAAATAAATAAGCACGCCCAGCCCTTTTTTCCAGCTCCAGGCCAGGTTGCACTGCCTCCTGGACCCACCTGAACAGCACTCAGAGCTCACTGCAATTAGCACTGTGTCAGCACCTGCCAGGACAGCTCTAATTAAAGCATTGCTAGCATTTCTCCCACTATTATATTGTGCATTTTAACTATCCATTGTGACAGCCTCCAGCCACACTGAGATGCCTCTTTGAGCAGTACAAGTGATCTCCTATGTACAAACTACTATTTTTATTAGCATTTTGGTTACAGATTTGCATAGATTTGGAGTGATCTTCCTCTAACCCGCTTTCCCCCATAAGCCCTAGTATTTGTACTGCTTGATTTTGCAGAATACAAAGTTTTTCAGGAATGTGTAAGTGTTGAGCCCCAGTGTGCACGGCTTCATGTCCCCTTGGTCATAGCTATGAATCTGGCCATTATTCAGGGACATAATTCCCCACCAGCTCCAGCGGCCTCCTATGGCCATGCCTCGCCCCTGAGCCACACAGGGCTCCTCTGATGTGGTGGTGTGGGCTGCCTGTACAAGCACACTTGGCACTCGCTTGTGGGCAACCCCAAGGTGCAAGGATGTTACAACCCTTTGGGGCAACCCTCTGCCAACGCTAGATGGGAGTGGATGAGTGAAGATTTATAAACACTTCTCCCTTTCATCCCTCGGCTGGTCAGTTTGAGGGACATTCTGTGCAGCTACTCAGAAGTTCCTGTGGGCATCAAAGCCCCATTGCCCACAGCAGTGACCGTGTGACTGGTTTGGTTCTCCTTCCTTCCCTGGCTAGCTTCCCTACTGCCTCACTCTTGTTTTCTTAGATCATCCTCCACAGTAAACCACCAACACCTTGTTTCAGGCTTTTCTTTCTAGGGGAACTGACAGCACATGCTGCTTTAAAGTCGAAACACCTTTACTTACTGTTGATCAATAATTGCTGCCCAATCTTTCCAAGGGCCTTTGTCATCTCTTTCTCAGCACCCCCTGGATTTCTCTGTGATTCTCCACCTAAAGGAGTCAAGTCTGGCAGAACAGGGAGCTGCCAGCTCTCCATGCCAGCACCTACAACAGCATCTGTTCACGGTGATCAGTACATTAGCCAAACCAGTGTTAAATATTTTAGCTATCGCCCTGGCAGTGAGTGCTAATCAAGTCCCTATGTCCCTTTTAACTGTGGCTTGTGTGGCACACTCCCAATGAACTGGGTACTGTTTATAAAGGCAAGGGCAGAGGACTAGGTAATTTGAGGCCACATCCACTAAGAATGACCAAAAAAGGTTGGGTAAAATATTAAAAGTGATAAGAGACCTAGCAAGGAAATAAAGAATTATGAGGCCAAGATCTGAGAGAAGATGAAAATCCAGAGAAGAAAGCCTACAGTCTGGGCCATTTTTCCCCTGGGTGACACTGTCAATTTAAGAGAGAGATGCCTTAAGATGTTGAGAAATGGAGCCGTACTTTTGGACAGTCTCTGGATGTTGCATGATGGAAAATTGGAGTGGAAGGCATGCAAGAGATTGGAGCACCTTCTCCCTTTGTTTTGGGATTGGGACTCCAAAATGTCACCTAGGAGTGTGTGTGTGTGTGTATCATTGCTTCTATTGTGACATTTTTTTCTCTGATTCTCCCACCTCATTCTGTCTCTTAAAGACACTTGTGATTACATTGGGCCTCTGGACAATCTAGGATTATCTTATCTCAAGATCCTTAATCACATCTGCAAAGTCTCTTTGGCCATGTAAGTAATATATTCACAGTTGCTGGGGAGCAGGATATGGACATCTTTGGGAACCAATTGTTCTTCTTACCACGTCATGGAAAGAACTTCGGGTTTTACTCTAAGTAGGAAGTTGTTGAAGGGTTCTACAGAGAAGTACTACATGTGATTTTATTTACTTTGAAGATTTTTAAAGGAAGTAGTCATTACAAGCACCAGATACATTGTTAGAATATTGAGTGAATCTAGAAGACTGGTGAATTTATCATGAGATCCTACTTAATGACCAGCCCACTCTCCATGCTTCAATATTCAAAATTCAGAAGCACGATGAATAGGGGAAAGGAAAACAATGCAATTCCGTTCAGTGCCTCTTCTTCTCCCCTGACCTGGTTTGCTGTTAAGAAGTTTCAATTTCAATATACATCTCACTGTACACAGAGAGAACCAAAACCAAAACCAAAACCAAAACCAAACCTTCATGTAACAAAGAGAGATGAAGACACCCAACTGTGACATTTCTGCCACAGTGGAGGTTTATTTTGTTTGTGAGTTAGTCCTGCTTAAAAGTATATTTTCCCAAGTTTTGTGGCAAAAAGAATTAAAGAGAATGTTTAATATAAACATTGTATATATAGACAGGTTTGCATAAGAGTGTTTGAATTTGCTCCATAACACTTGGGTGTAAGAAATACCACATTTCTTTATTTTTTTTAAAAATCAAATTAAACTAGCTCAACCCCTCAATCTCTCCCACGGTTGATGGAAATTCACCCTCCACCATTTCGGGAATCCTCTCTACCCTCAAGAGCCCAGGGGGCTTACAGGCACCACCAAAGACATTTCCCTACCTGTATCATAGCTCCTAGTCCAGACAACTTCACTGGTGATGGCCATTCTCTTCCAGCTAAACTTACTGTGGTTCCCTAAACTGGGGTGCCCAGGCAACCACATGGCTACCATGTCAGTTATCTATTGCTACAGAACAAACCACCTCGACAGGTCATGGCTTAGAACGTGATGCTCTGGGCCACGAATTTGAACACAATTTAGTGAGATGAAGTCATCTCTGTTCCTCATGGTAGACGCTGGGCTCAGCCCTGTGGCTGCAGTCAGCTTGCGGCTGGGCTGAACTTGGAGATCCAAGAAGGCCTCCTGCCCATGTCAGCGGAGAGACAAATTTACCTTGATTCCCTCCACACGGACTCTCTCTCTAGCAAGATGGCCTAGACCTCTTTACAGGGTGGCTGGGATCTCTACGCAAAAGCCAAAACTCTAAGACCTCTTAAGACCTATGCTCAGAAGTTCCTTCTGCTGCATTCTATTGGTCAAAGCAAGTCATAAGCCCAGCCTAGATTCATAAGTCAGGGAAATAGACTCTGTTTCTTGAAGGGAGGAGTGGCAAAGTCAACTGCCAAAGGTTGTGACCATACCGAGTGTGATGCATTGGGGACCATTTTTAACATTCTACCACAGGCCCCTCCCAAGATTCAGAATCACCGCCCTAACACACCAGGGTCTGGGAATCCCCTTAAATAGGGGCTTTACCTCCTCCTTCCTCTGGGATGATCCAGTTTCTCTCTCTCTCTCTCTCTCTCTCTCTCTCTCTCTCTCTCTCTCTCTCTCTCTCTCCAATCTTGAAACCAGCCCAGAATAGGAGAATGGAAAGTCTCCTTGGCCCAAACGAGAGGAAGGCTAATAAAAAGAGGCTACAGGACTTCAATGCCACTGTGAGGGGCCACATCTCTTGCTAGGCCCAGTATGGTGTTGGTCAACAGGCCCACCTTGCCTGTGTCTGGGTGCCCAGAATTAGCAGTAATGCTAATGCTGGCAAGCAACATGAAGTGGGATCCCAGTCTCCACAGGTCCCAGACTTCAGTCTGACTCCCCTCAGAGAGTTTCTGTGAAAGACAACCTGCTTGTGAAAGAAGTTGCAGAACTTGAAGCTTGTACATGTAAAGTATGTTTTCCTGATCAAAACAAGCTTCATTGCTTTCAGCTAACTGTAACCTCAGATGAGGGTTACTACCAGGGTTAGAAATTTTCAGTTTAAACCTGCATTTCCCACTGTGTACAATATGGTATCCCTCAAAGTGAATGCTTGACCAGGCTGATCTGGCACCCCAACATCACCAAGAAAGGTGAGATTAAACTATTTACTGATCTTTTGCAGTGTGGTGATCCATTGAATATTGAAGCTACAGCACCCCATCTAGCAACTAGAAGGGTGTTCCGAGAGGATTGTGCAAAATGGACATTTCCATAGACCGAAGGGTGTGGCAAGGGAGTTATTAGCAAAAGAAAAGGAAGGATTATTTTTAGGCCAGGTCCTCTACTTTTAGGGGGGAGGGAATAGCGGGGGTTTTCTCATACAGATTACCTCACTGGTAAAGATCGGGAAATTCCAGACTGATTGGTTTTAAAATTCCACTCCTGGGAGAGGCTGAAATTGTTCTTAAGTTAGTTATTAAGTTTTGGTTCAGTGATGTGACTTAGGAAAAGTGACTGCATTTTGGCCTGTTGTTTCTTTTTTTAACAAGACCAAATGTCACACTGAGAATAACAATAAATGGATTAACCAAAAAAGCTAAGTGGAAAAAAAACTAAACTGAGCGCTACTGTTAAATCCATTTTACAGTTGAGGAAACTAAGGTTCAGAGAGAGCAAGTAATTTGCCCAAGATCACACAGGTGGCTAGCAGGTAGTAGGACAAGGGTTCCAACCCAGGTAGCACAGAGCCCAGAACCTGCTTACTTGTTTATCTGCTGTGCTTCAGCTGCCTCTTAAAAAGATATTGTTGGTGTTAGGCTACCATTGGTCTTTCTTTATTTTTATTTTTTATTAGTTTCAGATGTACAAAGCAACATACTAGTTAGACGTTATAAACCCCTCATAAAGTGATAACCCCCCCAAACTACTACCTCTCTGACATCTTATTAGCTGTTACAGTACCATCGACTACCTTCCTTATGTTGTACTCTATATCCCATGACTACACATACATGTATATTTAGTTATAGTTGACATTCAATATTATTCTACTTCAGCTCTTCATGTGTATAGCACATTGGTCAGGCATATACACATGATCCCCCTGATAAATCCAGTGCCCATCCGGCACCTTACATCATCTTTACAACATTGTTGATTATATTCCCCATACTGAATTAACTATCAATTTATATTTCTTAATGCCTTCACCTTTTTCACCCTGACCCCAACCCCATTCCCATCTATCACCCTGATAGATCTAGTACCTATCTGGCACCATACCTAGTTATTACAAGATTGTTGACTATATTCCTTATGCTATAACCTACATCCCCATGACTACTGTATAACACCCAATTTGTTCTTCTTAATCCTTCCCCTTCCACCCACCCTTAAACCCCCTCCTATCTTAAAGAAGTCCCTCTAAGAGTCCCTGTAATACAGGTTTGGTGGTGATGCATTTGTTCAGCTTTTTCTTGTCTGGGAAGCTCCTTATCTGTCCTTCAATTCTAAATGACAGACTTGCTGGGTAGAGCAACCTTGATTGTATGATGTTGCTTTCATTACTTGGAATGTTTCCTGCCACTCCCTTCTTGCTTGCAAAGTTTCTGTTGAGAAATCAGCTGACAGTCTTATGGGGGCTCCCTTGTAGGTAACTACAACTGCTTTTCTCTTGCTGCTTTTAAGATTCTCTCTTTGTATTTAACCTTTGGCATTTTAATTACGATGTGTCTTGGAGTTTATCTTGTTTGGGACTCTCTGTGCTTCCTGGGCTTGTATGTCTACTTCCTTCACCAGGTTAGGGAAATTTTCTGTCATTTTTTCTTTAAATAGGTTTTCAATTCCTTGCTCTCTCTCTCTTCTCCTTCTGGTACCCCTATAATGTGAATGTTGGTACACTTGCTATTGTCCCAGAGGCCCCTTAAACTCTCCTTAATTTTTTTGGATTCTTTTTTCTTTATGCTATTCTAGTTGGGTGTTTTCTGCTACCTTATATTCTACATTGCTGGTTGGATCCTCTGCTTCATCTAATTACTATTGATTTCCTGCAATATATTCTTTGTTTCCATTATTGCATCCTTTATTTCTGACTGGTTCTTTTTTCACGGTTTCCATCTCCATTTTTAGGAGATCATTGAGCATACTTATTACCAGTGTTTGGAACTCTGCATCTGATTGATTGCTCATCTCTATTTTGCTTATTTCTTTTTCTGGAGCTTTGTTCTGTTCTGTCATTTGGGACATGTTTCTTTGTCTCCCCATTTTGGCTGCCTCCCTGTGTTTGTTTCTATGTATTAGGTAGGGCTGCTGTGTCTTCTGGTCTTAGTAGAGTGGCCTTATGTAGTAGGTGTGCTGTGAAGCTCAGTGGCACAGTCTTTCTGGTCACCTGAGCCATGTGCTCCAGGTGCATCCTTTGTGTGGGTTGTGTGTGCCCTCCTCTTGTAGTTCAGCCTTGGTTGATAATTGCACATCAGTGTGAGGGACTGACCCTTGGGCTCACTGATTGTAAGGAACGGCCTTGACTACAGTGGAAGGGTTGTTGTGCAGGAGCTGATCCTACAGAGCAGGATCTGCCTCAGCAGGATTCTGGTGCCTGCCCAATCTGCCCCTTGGGTGTGTCGTACTTAGAGATGGCCAGGTGATGCTCCAGCTCGTTTTGATGATGACCACTGGGGGCTCCAACCCCAGGACCACCTTGGAGGGGATCCTCTGTAGGTCTACTTCAGCCATAGCCTGTGCCCCACCCAGGGCCACCTAGCAGGAGACAGAAATCTGCAGATGTCTGCCGCCCATGCTGTGCTTGGAAGCACCTTTGAGAGGCCAAGCTACCAACCAAGACTGGCTGCCACTAGTGCCGGCTTAGGGCTGCTCAGCCAGAGGTACAGAACACACTCAAGCCAGATGCTGTTTGTCTGGATTCTGCAAAACTTTGAGAGACCTTAGGAAAGTGCAACTTGAGCCAAGGCAGTGGTCTGCATGAGAAAGCCACTGAAAGCAGCCTGGGTGTGCCTAAAGTTGGGCAGGGCCTTGTCCCAAATCACCAGGGAGGGGCAAACGAACAGCAGAGACTCAGAAATGGTGGCCACCTGTGTTTTCACGCACCGGGAAGGGGGAGGGCTCAACAAAGAAACAATGGCTTCCTCCAGCCAGTTCCTCCATCCAGGAGAAAACCGCCTCTCCAGACCCTGTCCCAAGCCAGACAACTCAATTCTCCACCATTTGTCCCTGACGCCTTTCCAGCTGCTGCCCCAGCGCTGGAGCTCAGAACAAGTGATTCCATTGGTGGGTAAGTCTGCACACAGTCCCTTTAAAAGGAGAACCTGTGAGTCTGTGAGTACAGCCCCACTGTCTCACTCAGTCACAATCTCTGCTGGTTTTCCCAACCAAAAATTATGGGGACTTCTCTCCCTGGCACTGGAACCGTGGGCTGAGGTAGAGCTGGTATGTCTCACCTCTTTAGGGGATGGGGGGAACTCCCACAGCTGAAGTAGCCTTCCCAATCTTTAATGGTCACACACAGGTGTGGGAGCAGCCTGGTCTGCGTCTCTGCCCCTCCTACCAGTCTGGAGGTGGCTTCTTCTGCACATCCTTAGTTGAAAGGCTTAAGTTCAGCTTGATTTTAGGCGAGTCTCAATAATAGTTGTTTTGTAGATTAGTTGTAATTTTGATGCGGTTGTGAGAGAAGGTAAACACAGCGTTTACCTATTGCGCCATCTTGGTTGTCTCTCCATTGGTCTTTCTTTAAAAGGACAGTCCTTTATTCTAACATGTCCTTTGTACTTTTTTTGATTGTTGTTAAAGGTCCTTTTTAAAAGTAAAGTGATCATGGTATTAAAGGTTAGTTTTTTATTAACCCTTAGCACACTTGAAATGACTACATTTATGAGAGTTTTCCAATTTTTAAAAATGTGGTTTTTTAATATACTGGTCTGTGAGATCCCAAAGTCTGAGACTCAGTGACCTAGATTTTGGGATACAAAGAATGCAGAGAACATGAAAACAAAATCAGGCCCACGTGTGTGTATATACACACACACACACACAGAGACAAATATCAGACTCTAAGAAGAGAGTGCCCCAGTGGGAAGTACAGGTCTCAGTAACGGCGTTATTTCCACATTTCTGAGCTCACCTGGAATGTGATGAGGGAAAAGTAGAGATTCATAAACCCAGTGTTTACTCCATAGACATAGTTTTACAGAATCCTGGTGTACAATTGAGAGTTAAAGCTGTGGGAGTCCATCCCTGTTTGTCGGTTGGGACCAGCCCTTGGTACAGAGGAGCCACTGGGACAGATGCTCAAAACTTGGTTCCTTCTATCTAAACCAAGCAGATTCCAGATGGAATTCTGTTCTTCAGTCTGGTTTACTGTGTTTGGCAAATGAACAAATGATGCCCTAGGAAATAGAAAACAGGTGAAAAGGGCACATTGCACTTGATAATTTGTACTTAGCTTTAATTCACATAGAGGTTATCTTAATTGTCTTAACACAATGGCCATTAAGTACTACAAGTTTGTGGTGCAAATTTGCAAAAAGCAAACCACAGCTTCCTAAGTATAAGGACTCTGAAAGTTTTTGGAACTGTTCAAGTTCCAAAGAATAGGATACTATTTTGTAAATTACCACTTTGATTGCCCAAAATGCCCCCCACTATACTAAAGTCAAAGTAACTCCACAAATGCCTACGTAATTTGATGACAAAATTCTATGCCAGGTGTGTCCAATAACTCATAACCTACCCCATACATAGAATTTAAAAGTAATTCAATCTTCCTGCAAACTAGAAAATACTTCTGGAAATGTTTCCAGAAAAGGCCATCAGTTAAAAGCTATTTATAAAAATAGTCAGACGGATGTAAAGTACAACATAGGAAATATAGTCAATAATATTGTAATAACTATGTAAGGTATCAGATGGGTACATGACTTATTGGGATGATCACTTCATAAGCTATATAACTGTCTAATCACTATGTTGTAGACCTGAAACTAATAAATACTGTATGTTAACTGCAACTGAAAAATAAATTTAAAAAAAATAACAAAATCCTCAAAAAATTATGAATAGAATTACCATATGACCCAGCAATCCCTCTTCTGGGTATCTACCCAAAAAATCTGAAAACATTTATACATAAAGACACGTGTGCTCCAATGTTCACTGCAGCTTTGTTTACGGTGGCCAAGACATGCAAACAACCAAAATGTCCTTTGATAGATGAATGGATCAAGAAGTTGTGGTATATATACACAATGGAATACTATTCGGCGGTAAGAAAAGATGATATAGGAACATTTGTGACAACATGGATGGATCTTGAGAGTATGATGCTAAGCAAAATAAGTCAGACAGAAAAAGCAGAGAACCATATGGTTTCACTGATATGTGGTATATAAACCAAAAACAACAAAAGAACAAGACAAACAAATGAGAAACAAAAACTCGTAGACACAGACAATAGTTTAGTGGTTACCAGAGGGTAAGGGGGTAGGGGGTGGGAGATGAGGGTAAAGGGAATCAAATATATGGTGATGGAAGGAGAACTGACTCTGGGTGGTGAACACACAATGGGATTTATAGATAACGTAATACAGAATTGTACACCTGAAATCTATGTAATTTCACTAACAATTGTCACCCCAATATAAAAAAATAAATAAATAAATAAATTTTAAAATAAAGGCTATTTAATTTACCTCTAACTAGTTAATTGACAGCTGATGGATACAATTTAACAGTATATATTATAGCAGTGGTTCTATCAGAATCACTTCGAAACATTGTTAAACCATTAGCTGATGGGCCTTATCCTCATTTTTGGATTCTCATAAGTCTAGGATGGGATGTGAGAATTTGCATGTCTAACAAGTTCTCAGTTGATGCTGAGACTGCTGGGAAACCACACACTGACTGTATTACAGAGATGTGGAAATACTGGCTATTCAGCTAACTACAAAATGGACAAAAATTCGGCTTTATCCAGGAACAAAAGGGGCTCAAAATTTAGCTCTGGCCTGGAAAAGAAATCAAGGTTATCTATAGGGTTTTTCTTTGGGGCTAGTGGTCGTCAAGGGTGATAGGGGAGGAGGTAGATTCCAACAGAAGTTAAGAGGATGTTGAGGTCATATTTAAATACGTGAAACTAGGTTGCTGGAACCAGCAGTTTATGAGTGTGGTGGACATCACAGGCATTGAAATCTCGCCTCATTCTAGCACCCTGGCTTCCCTGCAAACTTAAAAAGTGAAAAAGGAATTATCTTCACTCTGATCTAATCTCTGAAGGCCCAAGGTGTGAACTAGGTCACCTGGTGATGATGCTTATAAAAACTTTACATGTTATTTCCCATCAACAGGATGTAAAACACTTTTGAGTATAAAATGTCTGACAATTAAGTTCACGAACTTGTTGCAACAATGTTGCTAAACTTTTTTGATATCAAAGGGATTATTCATTATGAATTTGTACCATCTGGACAAACATTTAACCACGTTTACTATTTGCTAGTACTGAAAAGGCTGCGTGAAAAAGTTAGACGACCTGAACTTTTCACCAATAATTCATGGCTCTTACATCACAGCAATGCACCAGCTCACACGGCACTGTCTGTGAGGGAGTTTTTAGCCAGTAAACAAATAACTGTATTGGAACACCCTCCCTCCTCACCTGATCTGGCCCCCAGTGACTTCTTTCTTTACCTGAAGATAAAGGATATACTGAAAGAAAGACATTTTGATGACATTCGGGACATAAGGGTAATACGAGGACTGCTCTGAAGGCCATTCCAGAAAAAGAGTTCTAAAATTGCTTTGAATGGTGGACTAGGCGCTGGCATCCGTGCATGGCTTCCCAAGGGGAGTACTTCGAAGGTGACCGTAGTGATATTCAGCAATGAGGTGTGTAGCACTTTTTCTAGGATGAGTTTGCGAACTTAATTGTCAGACCTCGCATTATTATCTTTATGCTCAAACTAATCCTAAGAGGTAGACTCTGTTACCCTCATTATACAGATGAGGAAATTGAGTCACACAAAAGTACATAACTGGATCAACAATACAAGTAGACCAGTGCTCAAATCCAGGCTTTGAAGAGCAAGTACTGAAAGTTTAAGCTGTCCAGAGATGTAAATTCCAGAGACATTGAAGCCAAGAGGCAAGTTTGTTGTCCTTGTTAATGCTGTTTCTCAAACACATTAGAAATAATTAGTAATGTTTAAATACATGTAATGCTTGTTTTTACAAAGAGGTAGTATAAAAGTAGAAAGATAGTGTTTAAAAATAACTTTATTTAAAGGATACAATTTAATAGGTTTTTGTTTTTTTTTAACAAATTTTATTGGGGAACAGCATGTTTTACCAGAACCCATCAGCTCCAAGTCAAGTCGTTGTTTTTCAATCTAGTTGTGGAGGGCGCAGCTCACTGGCCCATGTGGGAATCGAACTGGTGACCTAGGTGTTATGAGCACTGCGCTCTAACCAACTGAGCCAACCGGCCGCCCTGCAATTTGATAAGTTTGACATATAGATACACCTGTGAAATCATCACCATAATCAAGATAATGAACGTATTCATCACCCCTAAGAGTTTCTTTGTACGCCCTCCCTCGCTTCCCTCCAAGCATGATCCTACCCCAACCCCCAGGCAACCTCTGATCTGCTTTCTGTCACT
This sequence comes from Rhinolophus sinicus, assembly GCF_036562045.2. Lineage (NCBI taxonomy): Eukaryota > Metazoa > Chordata > Mammalia > Chiroptera > Rhinolophidae > Rhinolophus > Rhinolophus sinicus. The sequence goes on along the minus strand of NC_133757.1, from coordinate 26,471,821 downwards.
AAGCGTTAATTTGCATGTCCTACAGTTTTATGTAAATGGAATCATACAGTATGTACTCCTTTTTGTCTGGATTCTTTCACTTGGCATAACTATTTTAAGATGCAGCCATGTTTTAGTATATATTAATTGTTCATTCTTTTTTGTTGCTGACTAGTATTACACTAAATGGATGTGCTGCAGGCTCCTTATCTGTTTACCTATTGATAGACATTTAAGTTGTTCCCAAATCTTGGCTCTTTCATATAAAGCTGTATCAACACTGAGGCACAAGCCTTTGTACAAACATATGCTCTCATCTGCTTGGGTAAATCTGGTGACTCCTAACAGGTATAATGGGGTTCTAGTTGCTCAATAGCCTCAACAGCACTTGGTATGGTCAGTCTTTTTAATTTTGGCCACTCTAATGGGGGTATAGCAGCCTCTTATTGTAATTATAATTTGCGTTTCCCTAATGAGAAATGATGCTCATCTTTTCATGTTTTATTTGTCATCTGTACATCTTCTTTGGTGAAGTATCTTTTACTCTTTTTTGAAAATGAGTTGTTCGTTTTCTTAAGTCTTGAGAGTTCTTGATATGTTCAGGCACAAGTCCTTCATCAGATATTTGATTTAAAAGTATTTCCTCCTAATCTGTGGCTTATGTTTTCATTCTCTTAACCAACTCTTACTAAGAACAGAGATTTTACCTTTTGATGAAGTTCAATTTATCAATTTGTTCTTTTATGGTTTGTGCTTTTGGTGTCAAGTCTAAGAAATCTTTGCCTAACTCCAAGGTCACAAATATTTCTCTTTTTTTTTTTTCTAAAAGTCCAATAGCTATAGGTTTTACAATTTGATCTATGACACATTTTGAGTTAATTTTTTATATAGTGTGAAATGTTTGAAGTTCATTTTTTTCATGTAGATATCCAAGTTGTTCTAACATTTTTGTTGAAAAGACTATATATTCTTTCTCCAGTGAATTGTTTTTGTAGCTTTGTGAAAAATCAATTGTCTGTGTATGTGGAAGCCTATTTCTAGACTCTCTATTCTGTTAACTCATTTGTATGTCTATCTTTAAGCCAATGCCACATTGTCTTATTTACTGTAAGTTTATAATAAGTCTTCAAATCAGATTAATATTACCAGAATCACATTGTGTAAAATTTAACAATATATGTCAGGGCAACAAAATGTAAACTCCTCTTCCTCTATTATACTCTCTTGGGAAATATATTTTCAAAAAATAATTTGAGAGGAAGAGAGCTTTATTTTAAAATATGTAATAATTTTCTCCCAGGCAAAAAACAAACAAATAAAAAAGGTTAATATCAAGGGTAATAGAAATTTAAACTCTTCTTCCCTCATGCCACATATTCCCAGAAGTTTACTTCCAGAAAATATTTGATAGAAAGAGAGCTCTATTTGTTTAAAAATATTTTATAGCAAATTTCACACAACAGAAAAGTGGAAATGCCTTAAATGTTCAGCACTAGAGAAATGATTGTCAATTATATCATTTCTACATGATGGAATTATATACACTTTTAAAAGATATGACTCATGATAAGAAAACTACCAACAAAACAACATCAAATGAAAAAGAGTGGAACACAAATTTATATGTATGTACATTTGATGAAATAACATCAAATGCAAGTAGAACACAAACCTGTATGTACATAAACTGTGATTGCAACTCTGTGAAAACTATGCATATGGAGCAGGGAGAAAATGTCATTTCTTTGAAAAGCTTGAGGCAGAAATCCTCAGAAAGTTAGGTACCTTTGCTTTGCCAAATACAGTAGTCCCCCCTTATATGAGGGGGATAAATTCCAAGGTCCCCAGTGGATGCCTGGAATTGCCCATAGTATCAAACCCTGTATATACTATGTTTTTTTCCTATACATACATGTCTCTGATAAAGTTTGATTTATGAATTAGGCATAGTAAGAGATTAACAATAATAAACTAGAACAATTATGACAATATACTGTAACAAGAGTTATGTGAATGTGGTCTCTCTCTCTCTGTCTGTCTCTCTGGCTGTCTGTCTGTCTCTCTCATACCAATCTGATAACCCAGGGGGCTAACAAGCAGGTAGCGTCTACAGCTGGTTGCGCTGGACAAAGCGATTTTTCGTGTCCTAGGCAGGAGATTTCATCCCACTACTCAGAACAGCATGCAATTTAAAACTTATGAATTGTTTATTTCTGGAATTTTTCATTTAATATTTTCAGACCAAAGTTGACTGCAGTAACTGAAATCACAGAAAGAAAAACCACAAATAACGGGGGACTATTGTACTTTAAGGTCCTCGTGGTTGTAGCAATCTAGAGCTTAAGGCTAGCCTGGATTAGTGAGACAAGTAATACAGCTTTGCTCTTCAAAATAAAGAAAGACGAATTTTTAATTTCCTGGGTCAAGTGAAGGGGGGTGGGTGAGGAATGAGGAGAAGGTAGTGCAGATGAACAGTGAGAGCAGAGAAAGAAAGGTGGACAAAAGGATAGGAGGCTGGAGACTTTAGGAAAAGAAATGACCCACGAAAATATTCTAGGAAAAACCATGAGGCAGAAGTGCAGGAGGGAGCTAGGGAGAGACAGGAAAGAAAAAAAAAGTGGGCCCAGAAAACGAGTAAATTTGGGATTTCCAGGAGACTGACTTTTGTGCTATATAGGTAAAGACTGGAAGATGAAATAAAAAAACTGAAAATAACTGTTATGTTACATGAGTGAAAAATGACTGAAGAAAGTTTTCAAATTCAATTTGTATTGAGTTATTCATCTATGCCTGGGACAATACTATTTTGATCAGAACATCTTTATAGAAATTTTTAGCATCTAGTATATCTCTACTCACAGTTCTTTTTTTCATGAATTTCTTGGCCATTCTCTGATTTCTCAGACTTTGTTTTTTCCATACAAACTTCTGAATGATTTCATCTAGTTCCCCTAAATACATCCCCCCCAATCAATGAATAAATGATACAGCGCCATGAGAAATAAATCTAAGTGTATATTCGAAACAGTGACAAAGTTGGTATTTTTTTAAAGCTTTTTTTTTTTTTAATTGGGGAAGGGGAACAGGACTTCAAAGTTGGTATTTTAATTCAGTAGAGAAAGTGTGACTTACATGGCTGGCATAATTGGCTCTTCATCTGGAAGAAAACAAAGCTAGACTCCTTCTTGCTCTGTAAAACAAATGAATTCCAAATGTACCAATAATAGAAAAGTTGGAGGGAAAAAGCCATTAGAACAAAATTCAGGAGACTATATGTATAACCTTGGAGTAAAGGAGGGCCTTTTCTTAAATATGGCAGGAAACCGAAAAACCATAAAAATGGTGATGACTATTTAAAGTAAAAGCTTAAATGGAAAATAAACTATAGAAAAAGAATAAAAACTTAGGAACATAAAAAATTGCTAAAAGAAATTAAAGACCTAAGTAAATGAAAAGGCATCTCATGTTCATGGATGAGAACAATTAGTATTGTGAAGGGGGCAACAACCTCCAAATTGACCTGGAGATCCAACCCAATACCTATCCATGACGACACAGTGGGTTTCTTCACAGGACTTGATAAGCTCATGCGAAAATCCAAACAAAATTTCAAGAGACAATTCCCCCCCTTTTTTTCCCCAATCTTGAAATAAAAACGAACAAACTGGGAAGACACATACTACTTGATTTCAAACCGTACTACAAATATTTCAAAATTTACATGGCACATTAATGCCGCTATAATTGAAAGGGCCTTTTAATATATGGCCTTTATTATTGAAGTACTTTACTTCCATTCCTAGTTTGTTGAGAGTTTTTATTATGAAAGGGCATTGAATTTTGTCAAATGCTTTTTCTGCATCTAGTGAGCTGAACATGTAATTTTTATCTTGTGTTCTATTAATTGATTTTCGTGTATTGAACTATCCTTGCATCTCAGGGATAAATGCCACTTGGTCATAGTGTATGGTCCTTTTAATGTGTTGTTGGATTCAGTTTGCCAGTGTTTTGTTGAGGATTTTTACGTCTATATTCCTCAGGAGTATTGGCCTACAGTTTTCTTTTCTTGTGGTGCCTTTGTCTGGCTTTGGTAGCAGGATAAAATGAGTTTAGAAGTGTTCCCTCCTCTTCTATTTTTTATAGGAGTTTGAGAAGTATTGGCATTAATTTGTCTTTAAATGCTTGGTAAAATCCACCAATGAAGCCATCTGGTAATGGGCTTTTCTTTTTGGAAGGATTTTAATTACTGATTCAATCTTCATACTAGTTATAGACCTCTTGCCTCACACTACAAACAACAATACATTTCACAGAGATTAATAACACAAATACAAAAAAGGAACTATTAAAATAGGAGAAAATAAAAGATAACATGTTGAACCTCAGGATGGGGTTGGCCTTTTTAGAAAGACTGGAAACTTAGAAGCCATAAAAGGAAAATTGATGGATTCAACCATATAAACATTTAAAATACCATAAAGCCAAAAGATAAACGAATATATGAGTACTCGGAAAGAAATCTGCAAGATATGACAGTGTAATACTACTAATATGTAAAAACTCCTTCAAGTTAAAAAGAAAGAAATATATAAATAAGCTAATATAAAAATGGGCAAAGGATAGGAACAAAAATGCATAGAAAGAGAAGTAGAAACAGCCAATTAACTTATGAAATGGTCATCCTCAGAGGTAGTACAAGAAATGCACACTTAAACAACTAGTTATCAGTATCGCCCATGAGATGGGCAAAATGGAAAATATTGCTAATATCTAATGCTGTTGAGTAATGGGTATTCTTGTTCACTCTAACAAAGGAACCATTTTAAGTAATCAATTAGTCAGTTGTACTTTCATACCTTACTTCTTTTGCAAGATTTATTGCATTTCCAAGCAAATGATATTGTATCACCAGCTGCAGAAGATAACACCTGAATGAGGTGTGAAACAACACAAATCAGACGCTGTAGCTTGTGAAAGTCCGCTCCCGGTGCGGGGTGGCAGGAGTTATGCTCCTGCCCCCCTTTCCCAATATTCTGAAACATGCTTTTTACAATTCAGGGGGATAATATTAGCAGGAAAAAATTAACGTTCTCATATTGTTTCCTAAGTGTACCTCATTATGCAGTCCATATGCAACCGACTCTTCTGCCAAATGAATCTAATGCCTAACCACTCTCCAACAGCATGAATTAACTAAGAACAAAATTCTCATTTCAAAATAAAGCCTTTTGTTTTATTTTCTTCTTTACTTGCAGGTGGAGAAAGAGGAAGTATCAGAGGAAGCTTCAGGAGGGGATTTTGATCCATATAAAGAAACGCAGTCCAGAAAGGGAACCTCCAGTTCACCTGGTTGCCCTTATTGTTCAGCAGAGGAAACTGTAAGCTAAGAGAGGTAAGATCTCAAAAAACAGGGAGGGTGTAAATGTGTAGCAGTTGTCTCTGGCCTTTGTTATAGATCATTCTGCAGGGGGTTTTATCTGCTTGCAATCCAGACCTGCCTCTGTCCACACAGCTTTTCAGAAAGGAGATCTTCTGGTGCAGGCTGACCACTAGGTGGCACTGTGCACCGCTGGGTGAGTTCTCCTGGTATAATAGCCCCCGCCCAGCAAAAGGGCTTCAGTTTCTACCGACAGATCTTTTGCAGGCATGCTAAATCATAATTCTCCTCCAAACTCCAGAAATTCAACAATGTTCAAAGCCATCTCTCTTTGTTTTTTATTGGGGAATATTGGGGAACAGTGTGTTTTTTCCAGGACCCATCAGCTCCATGTCGTCATTGTTTTTTTCAATCTAGTTGCGGAGGGCGCAGCTCACTAGCCCATGTGGGAATCCAATCCCGACCTTGGTGTTATGAGCTCTGTGCTCTAAGCACTGAGCCAACCGGCTGCCCAAAGCCATCTCATTTTTATCAGAAAAAAATTTGGTTTGTGGATTGAAAGGGCCTTCCACCTTGAATATTTTCTGGAATTAGTCCTTTCCTAATTTGTTACCATAAAGCTCATCCACCTCTATGGGCTTCTCAAGGTGTCCAGTGGCGGGCAAGCTATGAACTATGCAGCTAGAGGATAAGTATGTATCGTGTTGAGTGCATGGAAATGCTTCATGTGACCCAAGAAAAAATATCTCCCTAAAGACCATCTCAAACATCTCAGCCCTTGCTGACCCTGCTGCTCATGAGCCGTTTGGCAAGAGAGCAAGGAACTGCAGTTGGAAGAAGTAAAATCTCCAGACATAACGCACCAGAGGTATGTCTTTGAGACTGTAAGAAACATCAACTAAGTCGTCAGAAGGTGGGTTTTGACCCCTTCATCCTGAACAGCCCAGGCTGCGAGGAGCCCTCAGCTGGGAATCCCATCATGTCCAGTAGGTCAGCACCATCACCTCCCATCCAGCTTCCCTGAGAGAGGCATCGACAGTGGTGTCATTGACAACGGTAGCTTCCTGCAAACTAATCTTCCCAGCTGGGAAGTGAAGACCAGAATAAGAAGTAGAACCCCAGGCACCCCTGGGTCCCAAGACACGGAAACTACCCCGAGGAAACCGTCTTTTCACCAGGAGAATTAGCTCTTGGAAATGAGGTACTTTTGGCAGGAGCAGGAAAGGTAGCTTGGGGACCTAGTGGAGAAGGGCGAGCTGGACTGTGATGCCGCAGAGAGCATCATATCCCACAGGTTGGCATCTCTGAAGTCACTGAATTCTCTGGCACGTCTTTCAGCAGCCTGTTGTCCGACCTGAGAAATTCCAGAATGTGAAACCACTGGAAGGTTCTGCTGCCTTCTACCCCTAACAGAGGCCCAGCCTTACCTCAGGGCATCCTGGACCTACAGCCAGGTGTGGTCACCAAGGGTTTCTAGACGCTATTATAGATATTGATCTGGACTGAATGTCCATCCTGAACAATTTTGATGATGACTATGTGGTTGACAACATGAAAAAGCAGCATACGTGACTACATCACTCTCCCGAGACTAGCGTCCTCCGTGCCAGTTCAGCACCCAGAGACATCTGACCAGAGAGCTTGAGCACAGGTGCCTGGCTCCAGCAGAAGTTACCTGAGCTAGCCTCAAGCTTTCCGAGGAGATGCAGGAGCTATGGGGTGCCGCTGATGAAGAGGGTGGTGAGGGGTCTGTATGAGAACTGCATCAAGTTCTGTAAACCTGACACCTTGAAGCAATGGTTTTCCTGTTGTGGCCCTTAGGCCTTCAGCATTAGCATCCCACAGCAACTTATTAGAAATGCAAATTATCAGGCCCTACCTAAGATCTCCTAAATGCGATCTCTTGGGGTGAGGGGTGGGGGGACCCCACAAACTGTGTTTTCATAAGCCTTTCAGGTGATTCTGATGTGAAAGTTTTAAAACATTGCTTTACACAATACATAATTCAAGACAGCCTCCCCTCTGTCCCAGGAACCATCCTAGTGGCTATTTGCCTAGCTTCAGTAAGCCCCGGAGGTCATAATTAAAAGCATTGTCATATTCTGCTTTTATATTTTCTTGTATAGACCCTGTTTCCCCAAAAATAAGACCTAGTCAGACAATCAACTCTAATGTGTTTTTTGGAGCAAAAATTAATATAAGACCCAGTCTTATTTTAGTATAAGACTGAGTCTAATCTTATTTTAGTATAAGACCTAGTATAGTATAATATAATGTAATGTAATGTAATATAATATAATACTGGGTCTTATGTTAATTTTTGCTCCAAAAGACGCATTATTGCTGATTGTCTGATTTTCAGGGAAACAGGATAGTAGAAAACACCCAATTGGAACAGCAAAAAGAAAAAAAGAATTTTGAAAAATGAGGATAGTTTAAGAGACCTCTGGGACAACATCAAGCATAACAATATTCACCTCAAGGGGAATCAGAAATCGAAGAGCAAAAGCAAGGGATTGAGAACCTAATAAATAATAACTGAAAACTTTCCTAACCTGGAGAAGGAAACAAGCCCAG